>NC_137115.1:52147249-52492296 GCF_949357685.1 Gobio gobio | reverse complement strand
ACTCCTGCAAGGAAATTGTGTATCATCTTAAGCCCACATTATGCCCACAGGACATTATTCCTGCGTTTTTCCTTAAAACTAATATGGATGCGGTTGGTCCGGGACTGTTAGCAGTAATTAATAAATGCTTGCTCACCGGCACCATTCCAGCCTGCCTTAAACATGCTGTTGTAACACTGTATTTAAAAAAAAAAATCTTGATCCTACATCTCTTTCTAATTTTCGTCCCATCTCAAACTTGCCTTTTATCTCAAAGATATTTAATCTGTGTTTAAAATGAAGTGATGCAACAAATCCTTTAAACTTTGCTTAATTTAATCCTTATTGGTGCAACTCACCCTATAGTGTTTTTCACGTTAAGCGTTTTAAAAACGTCCCGCTGTTTTCAGTGATTGAAATACTGCAGCAGGTGCTGTATATGGATCATAAGTGCCCAAAACGTGCATCTTGTTCACATATTTTTGTTTTAAGATGGAAATTTGACAGGCTTGTGCTGCAGTTCTATGGAGTTCTATGGCGGTTTTGCCCTCCAAGGCTCCGCGACAGTCACGTGACTGAAAATTATGGATAGGATTGATTTTAAAATCTTGTTATTTGTCTATAAAGCCCTCAATGACCTAGCACCTCATTGTCTAACTGATCTATTAATTCTGTATAACCCGACAAGAAATTTGAGTTTGCGTGACCGTGGTCTACTGACCGTACCCAGAGTTAGACTTAAAAATCGCGGTGATCGTGCTTTCGCTACTGCTGGACCCAAACTTTGGAATAGCCTTCCTCCCTATAATAGGTGTCGTCCCGCCTACTTTTAAATCTTATCTCAAGACATATTTATTTTCCTTGGCTATTAACACTCCTTAGTACGTTATCTTGGGTTTCCTTGTTTACTGTTGATTGTTTATTTGTGATTGTGTTTGTTTTTGCTCTTTTACTTCTTTTTTCTCTCTCGTTTTACTGTTTTCTTTTATACCTTGTAAAGCACTTTGGTCAACCTTGGTTGTGTTTAAATGTGCTCTATAAATAAACATTGATTGATTGATTGATTGACTAAGTTATCAAATCTTGAATACAAAATGTTACGATTATTAGCAAAACAATAAGAGTCCTCCAATGGTTGAACTTGTTTCCTTTATATTCCATTATATTCAAACCCCTGTTGATTTTGTTTATATTCCTTCTGTTAACTTTTAATCTTACGTTTAACTGCTTCATTTAGCTTTTTTACTTTCTGTAGATCTTTCTGCAAGAATCTGAGATTGTTTGAAAAACAGAATTTACACAGACTCTTCCATCTTAAAAATATATCTAAATTATGACATACACTGATCAGGCATAACATTATGACCACCTAATATTGTGTTGGTCCCCCTATTGCTGTCAAAACAGCCCTGACCCGTCGAGGCATGGACTCCACTAGACCCCTGAAGGTGTGCTGTGGTATCCGGCACCAAGATCCTTTAAGTCCTGTAAGTAGCGAGGTGGGGCCTCCATGGAATCAGACTTGTTTGTTCGGCACATCCCACAGATGCTCAATTGGATTGAGATTTGGAGGCCAAGTCAACACCTCCTCAAACTATTCCTGACCCATTTTTGCTTTGTGGCAGGCGCATTATCTGCTGAAAGAGCCACAACCACCAGGGAATTCCATTTCCATGAAAGACTGCACATGGTCTGCAACAATGCTTAGGAAGGTGGTACGTGTCAAAGTAACAACCACATGGATGGTAGGACCAAGGTTTCGCAGCAGAACATTGCCCAAAGCATCACTGCCTCCACCGGCTTGCCTTCTTCCCATAGTGCATCCTGGTGCCATGTGTTCCTCAGGTAAGCAACACACGCACCAGGCCATCCACGTGATGTAAAAGAAAACGTGATTCATCAGACCAGGCCACCCTCTTCCATTGCTCCGTGGTCCAGTTCTGATGCTCATGTGCATCATGGTTTCATTTTGTTGGTGCTTTTGGCGTTGGACATGGGTCAGCACGGGCACCCTGACAGGCCTGGCCAATATGGCCCATGTCAAAATCGAATATACGATTCACTGCCATTAGAAAGCTTGGAAGAGCCAGGATATTACGCAACCCTGGTTCTCTGAGGCACAAGATGTCTCCATTTGATGTTTGCGTAACCTCATTTATGTCTAGAAGAAACATTTAGGATGTAAAAGATAACAAATGTATTTTCCCTCTGGGTATTTATCTTATACTAAGCCTCACTTAGTTATCCCTTTGTAGTGTGTTTGTGTAGTGTGTTTTGCTACATATACAGTTGGACATAGCAAAAACAAACTCATTTTTATCCATTTAATCTTTCACCTACTGTGTGCAATCTCACAGTTTGAAGCATCTGTCATAGGAAAACCACACATGCTGTCTGAATAATAATTAAGAGAGGCGTCTTCTCACAGGAGGAGGACAAGCAGTCTCATTAATGAGACACTCATTAGTCATCGATGTACTGTAGGTGTAAGAAAAAGAAGATTTTAACCCCAGAAGATGAAAATAGTGCAAAAAAGCTTCAAATTAACTAGTTTTCTCCTATAATTAAAACTAACGCATGGTAACATTGTCTTCTATGATGTCCAACGCATACCTCTGTTAAAATCTCTGACCTCACTCGTGCAAACACTTGTGTTTTCCCCCAGGCACTGTGTCCAGCCAAATGTGCGTCAGTAGGTCTGATGCATCAGCCCATTAACGTCAAACAATTTAAATTGGTCTCTTGTGGTATACAGTACTGTTGCAGGGACATGCCTTCTGTTCTTTGCTAAACTGTGCAGATACTGTATGTTGTAAATATTTTCTAAGTAGCACCATTATTAGCAGCTGTCATTTTCCAACCATCTCTGGAAGATTAACATCACAGTCCTGAAACAAAGTTGTGATCTCAATAGTTTAATTGTTCTACCCTCTCTCCCACACATTCACTCAGCTTCCAATACCCTGAGGGTGTAGTAATGTGGGTGCACCTGTATTCATTTAGTCTGGTGCTTAAGATCTTGATCTTATCCAGCATTATCCCACACTGTTATCGGATTTTCAAATAGAAAACAGAAGAAGGTGTTAACAGTATCCCTTGCGATAAGGTTAAGTGCATCAGGGATAATACTGATCAACGATACTTTTATAGCACTCTTACACCCTAAAGGCATTTCTAACGATTTCACGTCTAAGTGGCATCTTTAAAAGTAATGGCTTATAACTACAAAAAACTACAAAACTACAAATAAATGTGAATTTTTTTTTATCATGTTTTCTTATGTTACATCACTGCAGAGAAAAACCCAGAAAAAGTGGTGCGATTAATTGATTTATTTTGTTATTATTGATGATTGACATGACTCTTAGAAAGTATACACCGATCAGGCATAACATTATGGCCATCTTCCTAATAATGTGTTGGTCCCCCTTTTGCTAACGCGTCGAGGCACAGACTCCACTAGACTTGCTGTGATATCTGGCACCAAGATGTTAGCAGCAGATCCTTTTAGTCCTGTAAGTTGGTGGTGGGACCTCCATGGATCGGACATGTTTGTTCAGCACATTCCACAGATGCTCGATTAGATTGAGATCTGGGGAATTTGGAGGCCAAGTCAACACCTCAAACTCGTTTTGCTCCTCAAACCATTCCCGACCCATTTTTGCTTTGTGGCGGCACATTATCTGCTGAAAGAGCCACAGCCACCAGGGAATACCGTTTCCATGAATGGGTGTACATGGTCTGCAACAGTGCTGGTGTTCCCCAGGTAAGTGACGCACGCACCCGGCCAGCCACGTGATGTAAAAGAAAATGCGATTCATCAGACCAGGCCACCTTCTTCCATTAGGCACATGAGCATCAGAACTGGAAAACGGAGCACTGTTGGCGCTTTCGGTGGTGGACAGGGGTCAGCATGGGCACCCTGACTGATTAGCCCAATTCAAACACGCTCCAGCTGTAAGAGAGTGTCCGATTGGTCTCTACACATCGTCCCACCCACCTCACCTGAGATCCAGTCTCCATTGGTGCAATGTGTCAGATTGTGGAAGCCTTTTAGCTTTAGCCAAATAAGCATGTCTTGTCACTGCGATTTTCTCAAGATCTACATGTCATGTTGTGTTTGGGCTCGTTTGAATCGAGACAACCTGCTCTAAATAAAGACGTGTGATTTACTATTGTTTACTGATGTATCACATCAGCAATACGTAATAGCAAAATATAACGCAAAAGCCTCATCTGTGTACTGTTGTTATGTGCATTTGCAGTGATCTTTCATACAAATACTTGGAATAATTTGCTCACAAACTGAAACAAATATGTTTTTTGTATTCTGCTAGTTGAGACCTTTTCAATGATATATAACAAAAGACTATCAGTTATTTATGATGCTTTTACAGACCACATTTCAAGTATAGCAGTCATATTTTTTAAACTATAAAAAATGGTGCTCCTCTAATATTACAGCAAATTTAAAAGCATGTGTTAAGAATTGGTTATATTGGTTTGTATTCACTGTAAAGCCAAGCTTTTAAGCTTTAAAATGACAACTTTTTTGTTTGACTCTGGCGCCCCGCCGTCGTCTAAGTTTAATAGGTTAATACTGGTAAAGGCCCCCTGAAAATATTTTTTTTTTTTAGCTTTTAGTATGACTATGATAGCCTTAAGGTTATGAATAAGGTGGTGTGTTCCAAAACAATGACAAAATTCGCATTTAGGAGATATAAGCATTCAAAACTTACAGTCTTTCACTTCTGTTAAAATGAATCATTGCAGACTTCATCTTCTCATCACAACTTCTGTCCAATCAGATGCTCTCTCTAGAATCTGAAGCCCCGCCCCCTACATTATAAATAGACGCTGAAGCTGCATCTGAAATCGGTCAGTTGTTCACTCCTTTACTAATTTCTACATGGTGAAAGGCACAGCGCACTATACATGCGACAGGAAACGATTCAGACATGTAATGCTTTCAGTTGAGCTAAGTAAGTAAAGTAAGTACATTTTATTTATATAGCACATTTAAACATAGCAGAACTATCCAAAGTGCTGAACAGAGTAATTATAAAATGAAATAGAAATATAAAATATAAAATAGAATGGAAACAAAGTGAAGCTAGGCCAAACAAACAGTCGGACAGAAATATAGTAATATTAAAATGCCAGAGAAAATAGATCCGTTTTCAGTTTTGATTTAAAAATATTAATGGAAGGTGCAAGGCGGATGTCCAGGGCAGTTGGTTCCAAAGACGGGGGGAGGAACCAGAAAAAGCTCTATCTCCCTTAGTTTTAAGACGAGAGCGAGGAATGGATAAAAGAGCCCTGTCAGAGAATATTAAAAATCTGAATGACTGAGGAGTAAGAAGATCTATAAGATAATGAGGAGCTTGATCCTTAAGAGCTTTAAAAATAAACAGCAAGAGCTTAAACTGAATTCTAAAATGGATCGGGAGCCAATGAAGCAAGGCCAAAATTGGGGTGACATGATCTTTGTCCCGGTCAACAGCCTTGCAGCTGCATTTTGCACCATCTGGAGGCGTGCAAGCGATGACTGAGGAAGACCCAGATATAATGAATTACAGTAATCTAAGCGTGAGGTAATAAAAGCATGAATAACCTTCTCCATGTCCAGGAAACTGATGGGAAATGATTTCCCAACTCCATAATAACACAACTCCTTAAGTTTGGCGGACCAAAAACAATTGTTTCAGTTTTGTCATTATTAAGTTGAAGAAAATTATTCGATAACCATTCCTTAATGTCCCTGATAAATTCCAACAAAGGTTGAATGGAATCTCCAGCTTTGAATGGCAGGTAAAGCTGTGTATCATCAGCATAAAAATTAAAACATTGTGCTTCTTAATAATATCCCCCAGAGGACGCATGTATAAGTTAAAAAGAAGTGGACCCAAAATAGATCCCTGAGGTACTCCACTAATAATAGGGGCAGAAGATGAAGAAAACTCAAAACTCTTTAAGGTATGAACTAAACCACCGTAAAGCTGTCCCCTTGATACTGAATAAATATTCTAAACATCAAATAAGAACATCATGGTCAACAGTATCAAAGGCAGCTGTAAGATCAAGTAAGATCAAAACAGCATTTTTACCAGCATCAACTGCGAGCAAAATGTCATTGAACACTTTTAGTAAGGCCGACTCTGTGCTATGATGGGAGGTAAAACCAGATTGAAAGGGTTCTAATAACTTAGTTGTATTTAAAAAATGGATTAATTGAGACTGCACAACTTTTTCTAAAAGTTTTGATAGAAAGGATAGCTTAGAGACAGGCCGATAATTACTTAAACAACCCTCATCTAGACCTTGTTTCTTTAGCAAAGGCTGAACAACTGCATGCTTAAAAGTCTTCGGGACCACCCCAGTGTCCAAAGATGAATTAATCAACACTTGGAATCTGGGTCCAATTATAGGAAAAGCAGTTTTTATCATCTCTGAGGGAATAACATCAAGTGAGGAGGAAGTTGTCTTCATCTTTTTTTACCAAATCACAAAGCTTTAGTAGAGAGACCTGCTGAAAATTATGAAAGACTGAACTAGCCAGCGAAACCAGGGACTGATCTGAGAGCTGTGAACTGAAGGATGAACGAATAGCTATCACTTTATCAGAAAATAATGTTAAAAATGTCTCGCATAGATCAGCTGAGGGTTCCTGATGAAATTGGAAATTGTTAGCCAGGGTTAATTACTGAATTTAACGTAGATAATACAATTCTAGGTCTATGACAGTGTGTAGAAATTAACTCCGAAAAATGCCTTGCTCTGGCCGACTTTGCAGCAGTCAGAAACTTAGCCAGACACTCTTTGAAAATCTCTAATGACACAGTTAAGCGATCATGCTTCCATCTCCTCTCTGCCTAACGACAAGCCTGTGTGAGAGAACGAGCATCATCATCCAGCCAATAATATGATTTTCGTTTTGGTTGTTTCAATTTAAGAGGTGCAATGGCATCTAAAATATCAGAACAAGCTGCATCAAAAAGAGAGGTTAAATAGTCAGGCCCAAAGGAAGAGAGATGGACATTTCAACAGCATTTGCTAAACATTTCTCGCTAAACTGAGAGGCAGTGAGGGAATGTTTATAAAGCGAGAATACGAGCCTACCGGCTTATTCACGATAACGGCAGAGCTCACAACAGGGATCGTAAATAAAATGGGCTTATGATCAGAGAAGGAAACATTTTCAATATATACATGATCTACAGATGTACCAAATGACATAATAAGATCAAGAGTATGACCAAGGACATGTGTTGCTTGATTCATATGTTGGGTAAAACCAAATGAGTCCAGAACATTGCAAAGCTCAGCAACCAAGGGACGTCCGGGGCAACAAACATATACATTAAAATCACCCAGCATTAACATACGATCATACAACGGAACAACAGAAGTTAAAAATTCAGAGAAATCACTTATAAATGCACTGTCCGAGTTCGTTGGCCTATAAATGAGAGCACAGAGCAGTGCGGAGGAGGCAGAATGTAACGCTACGCACTGTACCTCGAACAACAAATAACTCACCAATGCCGGCCCAGGTTTCCTGTCCAAATCGTGTCCGGTAAAAAAGTAATTTAAGATAAAAGTTTTGTTGCATATGGACCTAGCATTAACTAGGGCCATATTCAAAGGAGGCTCTGATGACAAGACCACATCCAGTTGACCAAAGTCCAGTTGACGTAGATTTTGACAGTTCACTCCTCTCTTGCGAATCCGCAAACGCGGAGGAGCTGAGTGAATGGATGAATGAGAAAAGTCCGGGAAAACATCAAAGCATCAAATGGAGACCCTCCGCGCTCATAATTTCCTAGGGAAACTCCATCGAAGATTGTCTGGAAGAGACCATTGTCGCCTGATTCTCACCCGAACACCACCACGACTACCTCTTTTCCTGCGGCACTTCCCTCGAGGAGGAACGCAGCAAGGTCGCCGGCGAGCACACTCCACCACAGGTTGGCTGAAAGAGGATTTAAAGCGAGAATACAGAGCAGGACAAAATCCATGGTGAGCTCCCATACAGTTATGGATGTTGAGTAAGATTTGTCGATCATAGGTCAGCACTGATACTACATTATGCCAGTGCAACACCGTGCATAATACAAACAGAATAGATGTCAGACGAACAGGTACCACAGGTACAACAAACTGGGACAAACGAGAGAGACGGCAAGCCGGGTACACTGGAGCCATCTTGTCACCCCTGACGGATGAATGAAGTCTGGTTTCAAGTTAGTTTCATGTGCACCGCGGCACGGATCATATGTGCGAGTCGGTGCAGACAACAAAACATATCGGACCCATTTCAATTCTGCACAGAGTGCTGTATTTCAAAGCGATATGGAGGAGATTATGATGATAAACGGTTAGAGATCAGGAGGAAACTGTGGCTTTACCAAACGGAAAGGCTTTAGTCAAGCTGTGGTATTAACGAATCGCTATTGGCTGTTTCAAAAAAGGGGAGGAGCTGCTAACAGCTGGAGCCATTTCAGAGGAAATTGTCAACATTGAATAGTGCTGCGCGTTTCAAGGCACTTCAGTGGGCCTTTAAAGCGATAGGTCACCAAAAATTATAATCCCTGTGATGCCATTCCAGGAATTAAAGAGTGCACAATATTATATTAATTTGTATTTAATTCAACCTAATAAATTATGTAAAAGTATTGTTTGTTGTTAATGTATGATATCTAATGCATTAACAAAATGAACCTTATTGCAAAGTGCTGCAGATAAAATATGACACAAGAGCTGGGAAATTAAAACCTCAAGCCCACAGAGCTGTTCAGTCAAGACTAATTCTCTATGGGGTTTTTACAATAGGAATGACTGTATTGTATTGTGGGTTTTTTTGCACCTCCAAATTTGTAATACACAGTTTCAAAATGTATGCTTTAAGTTATTATGGTAATTTATGGCCTACTCTAGATGTAACAAAATGATAGCTCAAAATCTCTTGAAGTAATGTGAAGTAATTAGGGGTGTAACGATTCGTTTTAACAACGATTCGATTCGTATCACGATTTGAGGTTGTCGATACGATTCAAGGACGATTTTGGTTCATTTAGAACGATACGATCCGAAACGATTCAGTGACCTGAAATCGATTCAGTAACTTTTTAGCCAAAAATTGTGTGACTGAAATAAATATCTGGATACTGGTCAGTGCAGGTGAAGTTTCCAAGATTCCTGTTGTTTCTTGTAAGGGAATCAGGTATCAATTAATTATGGATATAAACAAACAAGTAAACAACAATTAATGGCAAATGCATTCAAATTTTATTTGAATAAAGTGCAACAGTTTAGGTTGAATTAACAGGAAGTTAACCTTTTCTGCTCTCATTTTCAATATTCAATACATTTTCAATAAAAGCACAGTAAGTGCAACCAACATTTCAACAGTAGGTGAACCTGCTACTTCTGCTTTTGCTATCCAACATAATAATATTAAAATATTAATATCAAAAATAAAGTGCAACTAACTTCTCTTCAGGTTTAATTAATAGTAGGTTTACCTGTTACTTTTGCTGTTGTTTTTCAACATTAAAATAATACAAATACAATATTAATATCAAAAATAAAGTGCAACCAACATTTCTTCAGTTTGAATAAACTGGCTGAACCTGCTACTACTCTCAGTTTAATAAACAAACAATATTTAACAAAAGATAAAATGTAACCAACTACTCTTCAATGACTCTACAGATTTCTTTTTCAAAAATATCAACATGATCTGACCGCAGAACACTTCTCTGTGCGTTCACTATATCACCAGCAGTACTAAAACTCGCTCTGCTGGCACACTGGTCCCAGGAATGCACAGGTAACATTAGCAAGGGTTGAAAGTACAGGTAACACGTTACTAACTTAGCTCTTTCTCCTGGTGACTTGATAATGTCTCGCTGGTTGGCTTCTCCTCTGCCATACGCCATGCTGTTTTGTTTTCTTAGCGCTGCTGCTGGTGCGTTGCGATGATGTCACAGATAGGCAGACTGAATCGAGTAACGTTTAACACCTTTATCATTAAAAGTGCTAAGAAAAAACATCCATTTAAAGTCTGACGTGCTTAAATCCAATGCGTTATTTCCTATGATCGATACAATCGATTGATTACCTTTTAAAACGATGTTAGATCGATATATGTCGTCCGGAAGGCCAACTTGCCGAGCACAGATCGATGTAGTTAGATCGTAGGAAAATAAATCGATACATCGATGTAGTAGATGAATCGTTACACCCCTAGAAGTAATACATTATTTTAAGGTTACGTAGTTATATTGTGCTTAAGTACTGAGTATTAATTAACTATGTTCTTACTATAGTGTTAGGTTTAGGGTTCGTTACTTGTGTCACAACTGATAAAGACAGACGCGAAGATGAATCAACACAAAGCTTTAAAGTGGATACTTCAAACTAATGCAACTCAGGAACGTCAAGCTGGAGAAATGGGCCTGCAGGAGGCCTGAGGTGCAGCCAACTCAGGAATGTAATGCAATGTTAAGTGTCCAAACAGGCAACATAGCTTTATAATAACAATGTCTCTTTCTGGTGCAGACTGAAGAGGATTCCGAGACTGCCGAGTGGACGAGGAAATCGGGTGAGTCACATGTATGAACAAAAGACCAGACAGTAAGTGTTTATGAGAAGGTGGTTTATGTAGCAATCCATAATGACCTGATGCAGGTGCAGGTGATCAGAAAGGGTTGTTAGGTACGAGTGGGAGGAGCTGAGCAGTCTAGTGCTGAGGGATCAGATGGGTTCGAGACAACTTATGGTTATGCATAATTTACTGATATTACTATAGTGAGAGAGACTATAGTTCTCACTTACATCACATTGTTTTCAGTGAACCTTGCTTCAACTAAGTGTATCAGTGTGTGTATGGGAAAATACGGTGAAGAAAGTAAAGAGACTGTGAAGCATGTACAGACTCTCAGAGGTGGAAAGAGTAACAAAATACTCAAGTAAAAGTACTATTACTTCAATGAAATTTTACTTAAGTAGAAATAAAAGTACTTGTCTAAAAATGTACTCAAGTGAAAGTAAAAAGTAGTTCATTTAAAATGTACTCAGAGTAAAAGTTACTGAGTTAATTTTTTTAACAGCGGGGTGGGGGACTCTCCCGTGTAGGGTTGTACTATAATGAGATTTTCACGATATGAAAACATCAATTTCACAGCATCACGGTATTAATTATTTAATAAATAAACTGTATTATTAAATTATGGTTATTATTATCACCTGTTAAAATGGCATTAAATTAATGAAAACTGATTTTTTTTTGGTTGAACAAATGCTTTATTATAACAAACTTGAAACCATTTTTAAAAACAAATGTGTTATTAAAATTTCAATAAAACATGTCTAATGAACTAAATAAATTATTATGAATTAGATTAACAACTTTAAGAATAATAGAGTCCTAAGAAATGTTTCTTTTTATGATTTAATACAAATACAGTGGTAATCAAATACTTATCCTTTCAATTTTTTGGGCAAAGCGCTGCTGTTTTACTAAATTAAACCATGGATTTAAAAATATATTCTTAAATAATGTTTAAATTATTTAATATTATTATTTTTGTTATTATTATTATTATTATTTTGACAAGAATTCTATAGGCCTACAATAGTAATATATTTCTGTCACAATTTCATCTAGTTAAACCGTTTATTTTGATGGGTTTTAGTGCTCGATGGTGTTTTAAGCCCCCAACGTCGTCTTCAAGGCAGCACTGCATGGAAGGCACTCCCCGCCCCCTACAGTTTCAGCCAATCACAGCACTGGCGCTCAAATTGAACTATGTGCCAATGAGCGCTCTTCACTCCACGCAAGTTGGTAAGGTAAGTTGCACAGAACAATATTATAAGATCTGAATTTATAATGAAATGTTATATTTAAAAAAAAAAAAATGTTGTTGATAGATAAATGGAAGGCACCTAGACGTAGGTAGCTCCTTTACTTTGTACCTCCCAGGTAACCATTGGTTGTGAGATAACTGGAAGGTACCCAGACATAAGTAGTTAAGACAGACTAACTTCCAAGCAGCTTTGTAATCCTGGCTAACTCTAAGGCAGCCTGTTGAATTGGCAGTTCAAGGCAGTTGAGGAGATATTGTCACACTGAGTTACTCACAGACATCCAGTTGTTGCTAGATAGCTGTAAGACACCTTGACATATGTAGGTTAAGACCGACTGACTTCCACGCAGCTTTGCAACGCTGGCTACCTCTGAGGCAGCCTGTTGAATTTCAGATAACTATAAAACCTTGGGCAAGTTCCAAGTTACTCACACCCAGTGTTGCAAAGTAGATCATTTTTAATCAGGATAGCACAAGAAAAATATCAAATATACTTGATGGTGCAGTGATTTTTATGTGTGGTCATGGGAATACCTTTAAGGGACTGACGAATTAGATTAGGAGTTGACTTCTTGGTTGCTTTACAATACTGGTTGCTAATAGTTGACAAGATATGGAGGTATGCGTACGTGTGCTATGTATAATTGTCTGTTGTAATTTCCTCCTCTTTAGAGAATGGAGAGATATTGGAGAAAGTCCATTGAGGATGGTCTTAGGAAAGAAAGAGATCCGAGAATACAGCGCAGAAAAGAAAATGTTGGGACTGTTCCAGATTACCTTTTCATGAGGAACCACCTGGATGGCCTACATGAGAATGGAAAAGGGAGAGTCTGCTATATGAAGACCAGGAAAAATGTAATCCAGTGGAGGTGTGAGCAGTCAAACAATCAAACAATTTCTTCGGCTGGTGACCCGGAGACGACAAGGGCAAATTCCTGTCTGGCATATGTTTCCTTCCATTTCATAACATCTGCCAATATCAGGGGTTGTGTTGTGAGGCAGATGTCTGAGCATAGTGGCCATGACCTAACTAACAGAAAAGAAAACATGCCTTTGTGTTGCTTTGCTGGTTTCATGTCCTCCAAGTAAGCATAACTTATAGGAGTAATGCAGATGTGTTAACCTTAAAAAAAATATATTGCCGTTTTCAAGATTTCAAAGATTAATTCCTAAATTCATAGTAGGATTTGTAAAAAGATCTAAAGAGTCATCAGTGTCATTGTTAATTTTGTTGAATGAAGGCAATCCATCGTTGGCTTGTCAAGGAAGATGGAGGCCATGTCCAGGATCCAGCTGTGAGAAACATCATTATTGAAGGAGTATGTTCACTGAAGCAATGCCGTACAGTTAAGTGTTCTTCCTTCTGAAACTTCACCATGATAAACAGGATTGTGCTCACATAAAATGTCCTGTCAGCCATTATCCAGTCAAGGCCACTAGGAATTGAGCAGGAATTTGTCAGTTTAACAGTAGGTTGAGTTCATACACAAAAAGTGAAATTATTTGAGAGAGCAGCAGGAGTGGCAGTGTCTTCTGGTTTGATCCAGGTTTCAGTTAGAGCCATGAGACTGAGACGTGAATGAGCGGAAATAGATGGAATAAAGTCTGCTTTGTTTACAGCAGACTGGCAGTTCCACAGACCAATTGGAATGGACATTAATGTAGCAGAAGAAATAGGTACACTTCGCAGATTATTAGGATTACGGCGCCTAGAATATACTGAGCGTGATTTACGGGTGTATGTGGTAATAGTAGAAGGAAGGAAAGTGGAAGGAAAGTAGAAGGAAAGCTATAGTCAAGTGCCTTGTCGTGTCCTTGCTCGAGTGGAGTCGCGCAGAGTAGAGTCGAATGGTCTTTACACTCTTCGGTCTTCACACGAGGAGGCTGAACGCTCCCGCTGACGCTTCCGCACCAGCGTTAACGAGCGTATTAAATAGATGCTAATCACTACATTCAGAACAGGTGAGGACTCTTTTGTAATTCGCCCAGACAATCAAGGTAACAGCCTGTCAATGGCTCAGCTCAAAAGCGAAACTATCACTCACTAGTGCGAATATCCCGCAATAATATTTCAGTGCGGACGGACGGCAAAAACAGCACTGCTTATAATTCAAATACAATTATCTTAACCAGTAAAATTATAAATCCACAAATAACTACAGAATCGAAATGTATCCACTTGATAGCGTGTAATACGCTGAGCAAATCCAGCAAACTGAGTAATTAGAAAAAACACTTACATACGGCTTCAATGCGTTCCTTCACTCTTTGCGCGCTTCTCCTAGTAACTAACTGACCGACCTGAGTTTATATATGTTCTTTATATATATGAGTATATGAGTTTATATATGTTATATATATATTTATATATTTATATATGTTATATATATATTTATATATGTTATATATATATTATATATAGATTTATATATGAGTTTATATATGCCTTCCATGCAGCGCTGCCTTGAAGACGACGTTGGGGGCTTAAAACACCATCGAGCGGTTTGCTCGAGGACCTATTTCAGTGAAGATCTGTTTCAGAGTGTATTTGATAATGGCTTTTAATCAAATAAAATGATGAAAATGTTCATTAGGGCGTCTCAGATCAGCTCTGGAAATATTCATACTGTATGTTCATGCCCAAATATGTTTTTTGAGACGTTAAACACCACGAGCGCGAGGCTACTTAAGTATGTAGGCAAGTAGACGAAACGGCGCTGCTCATTCACACAGAGACAGAAAAAGCAGATCATATATTCATATAGCAGTGTTTTGAGCTTTAATATTCACAGACCATGTCGCGATTTGATTTATTGGACAGCTCTACTGTCGATGTATTCATTCATCCATCAGTTTGCGTGTTTTACGTGACATCTGCGGTAATTCCGGGATTCCCTCTGTATCACAGAAAACATTCGGCCTTAATTTATAAACGTACCTTTATCTCCAAAAATAGATGGTGTTCCCGAACATGTTCTATGTGTTTCCTCCTTTGCATCAAAATTTTTTTGCTACTTTGATATCCTCCAGGACAACACCCGGCTATTTTTTGTCTATATCCAAAGTTTTTCCATACTATCCAGGGGTTCACGACTGCGTTTCGCTTTCAGCTGGGTCTGATGTCTGTCTTGTCCGTCCGTCTCCATCTTTTTGTGATTTTTGCGTTCGTTCTCCCGCCTTCAATTCAATCCAGTCATTTCCGGATTGGTTTTCCCCACTTTGTATTATTTATTTTTACTCAGTAACGGATGTGGTTTAAAATGTAGCGAAGTACAATACTTCAAACAAAACATACTTAAGTAAAAGTAAAATTACATATTTTTAAATCTGCTTAAACAAGTAGAAGTATGCAGAAAAACTACTCAATTACAGTAACGCGCGCAAATGTAATTTGTTACTTTCCACCTCTGCAGACTCTGAGCACAAACAGAATGACCAATGTTATCAAAATATTCCAAATAAATCCCACAATGCTCTTAATATTATCGTTTGGGTGTGTGGCCTGTTCTGGCATTTTTTGGGAATTATTTTTATATCCTGTAGAGGATGTGATGAGGTCCAAATAAGAACACTCCCATTGAAGTTATGCTTGATTTTTAAGCTCGGTATTGGGAAGGCCAACAGATAATCTTAATAGCCAGGAAGGAGAGTAAACAAACCCTGTCGAAGGTTTCTGCAAGCTCTCGGAAAAGCACTGTTGCTTTTTGAAATTCTTGTGGTTTATTTATTTGGCTAAGTGTGGCACTGCGTAACTCTGTTTAATAAAATCAAACTAAACTTTCTTATTAACCACAGGTATTATCTGCAGGACCAAGATAAACAGTTGAATATATATTCATGAAAACACTCTCTGTCTCTGTCATTGCTACTACGATGACCATGGATGCCTAAAAATGCAAGTTGACCACAATGTGCGTCATTAAACCTTAAGGGTATGCCAGCTCAGGTAGCTTAGGCTTAATTACTAGATAAGTCCCATGTGTATGGAGGCCCAAACCTGCATAAATAAATAAATAATGTATCTTTTTCTTTGACTCTTGGGGCCAGATTTACTAGCAGCTTGTGCCAGTGCAAACCCTTTAAAAATTTAAAAAATCTACTCCCAGGATTTACTAAAGACACACAGTGAAAAATTTGTGATGAAAAGGCATGAACACAATTATTTTTGCGGCTGACCTTATTGCATATGCATTTGTAGGAGTTTCCCTTTCAGACACAACATTTATGGGAGGAGAGTATTTAAAGGGGCCATGAACTGGCTTTTTAAAAAAAATTTAAAGGTCAACTTATTGTGTTCGCATGGTTTTTACATTCAAAAACATCATAATGAATAAGTAGTAGGCTATTTTCCGACCTGGTTTTGAGGCTCTCTCAAGACACGCTCAGTTTTGATGGGCGTGCCGCACTGAAAACTTGGAAGTAAATGCCCACGGCTAGGATTGGATAAGATTTGCACATTTAATGAGCTTCTGCTCCACCTGTCAGTGACAGTGGGTGGCAAACGGCAACCGGAATGAATCGCCCAGCCCACAGCCAGGGCTCGCAACATGTCTTTATCAAACAAACACAATGATTCATCTCTCATCCACCCGTGATTGATTGAAATTATATTTTTTATTAACATTACTTGGCCCGCCCGATCAATGAATATAACCGCAAACAGTACACACACACACACACACGCGAGCGCCATCAAATATCGAGTCAAGAGAGTGAACAACGCACATCAAGACAGTAATGAACCAAGAACACCACAAATTAAGTATTCTCCAGCCTGTGACAGCTTGCTAAGCAGAGGTTAAATTGGGCCGGAGCACACCGGAGCGCAGCTCCGCCTCCTCAGGTCCACAACACACCCTGCTGGAGCTCAGCTCCGTCTCCTTCAGCACGAAATATTATTATTAGACTTTAATTATTGTTCGTCTCCTGACAAATACAGGCTATATGGAATTATCAGATGCCATAAGGCATTAATCGCTGCGTTCTCTGGTTCAGCACCGCGCCCACAGCCATCAAGGTAAAACCGTCACAATTCTAACAGTGAGTTACCACGGAAATCCGCGAACGGCTAGAGCAGTGGTCGGGAACCTATGGCTCGCCAGGTCTCTCACACTTTACCAACATATCTAACATTTACTAACATGATCGATAAAAAGATTAGACACACGCATCAACAGAGATCCGTTCTCTGCAGAAAAAAGCAGCCAATTACAATTCCCTTCTTGTGCAGCCTACCGAAGTTAATGACAAGTTTATCATAATATTCAAGTTGTGTGTTCAGTGCTGTTCGCGAGTGTCATGATAAAATAAATAATAAAAGCATGATAAGTCACGAAAGACAACTGAATTACTGACAGGATGCTGTGCGCGCTCCGAGCGCAACACGGACAAACGGACAAGCATTCTAGCCTTTGTCTTCGGTTGCGCGCCTAAACAGCCAAATCTACACAGAAATATAGGCTATCAAAAGTATTTGAGTATTCACATAAACATAGTAGATGTAAGCACTGTGGCCGTTCTGACACACGAAGAGGATTTATACTCATCATTTGGTCAACCTCACAGTGAGAGCCCTGCACAATTAATTCCATATTGCAACTTATTTATTGTTTGCTGCATAATTGTTTGTTTTTAGTTGTGGACCTAATAATTACTATTGTTGACATTTTATTGGGAAAAAAAAAGCTTTTTAATAATAATTTTATATAATTTTTGATTGTGGCTCTTTTGGAAAAATGCATTTAACAAAAATGAAAAAAAAAAAATGGCTCTTTGGTCAAAAAAAGTTCCCAACCCTTTTCAGGGACACTCATCTTTAGGGGAGTATTGTCAAATAATCTACTGCCCACTGACAAGCTATTTATTATTCATTTTTTGGCCTTCAAACTTATTAAAAATGCACATAATGTAGATCAGAGAAATCACATTTTTCTCGGGGGAAAACCCCCGAGCCCCCCTAACTACCTCAAATTTGGGACTTCACTGATTTAAAAAAAAACCTGCTTATGGTCCTAAGTGAACTGTAAAGTATTTCTCTTTGTTTGAATAACTCAACTCTAACTTACACAGTAATACTGGAAAAAGAGCCCCTTTGGTGTAAAAACACATTAAGTATTTTTCCGGCGCGATTTTGAATGACCATTCACCGTAAATAAGGGCTCCCCCTCCCTACAAAAGCCAATTTAACCACTGGTGCTAAGGTATGTTCAGTTAGACACGTACACATAATCCATAGATATCAAACGATCTGTAACAATGCAATACTATCACATATAAAAAACATGTTTTACTCACATTAGTGTGTTGCTTCATTCGTTCATGTAATCTCATCCTGTCTGCAAATCCAGTTTCTTGTTTACAAACGACTCCGTGGTTAAATGAACATATGTGCAATGTCTTCCCCACGTGAGCTGGATATTCATTAAAAATAAAGTTCATCCATGCATTCATAATGTTGGAATCCGAATGCTTAAAAATCCGAATCCGAAAAGCTTATGTGGTATGTTTACTGCTTAGAAATCCGATGCTGTTTAGCTTTATGCTGCTCTTAGCTGTCATGTTAGTGGCACGAGTCGGTGGGCGGGGCTACAGAATCAGGCGTTGTTCTTCTTTTGTTGAGGCGGTGCTTCACTACACTCTCACGTCATAGCCGGGCACATTCTGAAATCGATCGTTTGCTGGGCCTGGTGTCAAAAAAAGTTTTTCTTTGACTAACAAGGAAGTGTTCAGCTCTGAAACTTACAGGATATTCTTATATTACTATGACCTTTTATATATCAAAAGCTCAAGGGAAAGTTGATTTCTCAATTCATCATCCCTTTAAATGAATCATGCAAGGTGATTTTTGCAAGGAGGTTTGCGCTAGTCAATTTACTGGTGTTTGCATCATTAATTACCACCCCCCAGAAATAGCATGTCTTTAACCAGACGCTAACTGGTAGATTGTGCTGGTCATTATGGAAATGATCCAGATGTGTCTGCTTTTTTTGGAATTGCGTATGACACCCGGGGGACGGTGGTAGTCAGCTGATGGTAGTGGTAGAAGCCGATGGTAGTGGAGCCCTGGGCACCGAAAGAGAGCAGATGGGACTGGGCGACACCGATGGTCCTGGAAGCGGAGCCGCAGTGACGAGCGTCTAAGATGGAGCCAGAGTGCCTGAGGACTGAGGCAGAGCCGATGTGACCAAAGACCAAGGCAGAGCCTGAGGGAAGGCGGAGCCAAAGGGGTGGAGAGACGGCACATAGCAGATGGCTCATAATTCAGTGGGAATTCAGTCAGAGGGAGATTGGACAAATAAGGCCAATGGTAACTGGTGGAGTCAAGGGAGTCAAGGTGGAGCCGACAGGTCAACAGACCAAGGTGGAGTGACAGGATCAGCGGCTGGAGGCAGAGCCGGGGCATCCACTTGCTTGGGCAACACTGGAGACCGGAAGACCTGAGGCTTACCCTCACAACAAAATGGTGTTAGAGGAGAAGTCGAGGGGCTCACGGGAACCAATGGAGGCAGGGCTGTCGGACTGGCTAAATCAGGATGTGGAGGAGAGAGAGGGAGGCTGGGTAGGATCACTGACAATGACATAGACTTAATACAGGGCGATGAAACATACTTGACGCCCGTTTCACACATACTCCGTCTGCAGTGCGTATGCGGTGCGTGTTGCGGTGCGTATGCGGTGCAGGAGCAGCACGCGCTGTTGTGCTTTCATATATGCTGCGTTTGCAGCGCGCAACTGATCCGCGGTTGTATACCACAAACACAGCATTTATTCATTATTATTTTCATTTCAAATCCAAAAGTTGTTACTGAACATGGCTTGTCAGAATTGCAATTCTCTTTGTTTACACTTTCATAGATGTCAAGTTTTAACGTAGTACATTTAAACAACGTTTTATTCAATTCATTACTTTATATTTATATAGCCTATATAACTTTATATAGCCTATACTTTATCTCACACAAGTGGCAAAACATTGAAATATAACTTATAGCCTATAAACATTTTAAATTAGAAACTTACAATAGAAACAGTCGACTCTCGTCTTCTCTTTCGTTTTTAAACCCTTTTAAAAGCAGGTCATAAAGACCTTTGTTTTTCCACCTCCAGGAACGTACGTGCTCTTCATTTCAATCAAGCAAGTCGTTTCCTTGCTTTACCCGAGAAAAAAAAGCCACGTGTTGACTTTGAAACAGAGTATATTTTAAATTACATACATCTGTGGTAAAATTACTAGATTTTCGTGTCAGTACATGTTTATTTTAAAGCGAACAATGTGCTGTCACTTTAATTCCGCAGTGCAGCACAGCAAAAAATAGACTCGGTACGGAAACGATCGCCGGACTGCTGCAGACGCACCGCACCTGGAACGGACTGACGGACAGCATCCGCGCGCAGTGTGAAAGCTGTAATCCGTTAACATGGATACGGAAAAAAATACACACCGCAAACTGAGTATGTGTGAAACGGGCGTTATGCTGGGAAGGACCAGCAGCAATGAAGACTCAGAAGATTTTGAGCTGGGTAGGACCAGCCGCCATGATGAAGACAGAGGAAACTTTGTGCTGGGGAGGACCAGCAACAATGACATCACAGAAGACTTAGTGCTGGGCGGGAACAGTGGAGATGGGAGATTCAGCAGAACAAATGTATCAAAATCCTCATAATAATTCTATTCCACAAAGGCCAGTTTTAGCTCACCCTCAGTGGTGGGATTGTGATCAGGGTTTTCCTTCATTCCCACGCATTCCACCTGAAGTCCCACAGCGATACATGGTGGTGCCGGCTCACACACCTGGTCAGACTCACATTGGGACTCGGGCCCGGCGATGGTAGGCTCTGTCCTTGTCTCATGCTCTGGCTAGTTCATCGCGGCAGGTGTGAGTTCCCAGTCTACGGTGGACTCTGGCTTAATGCCCATACATTGGGCTGATGGATGGCTGGGCTCTGGAATAGGATCTGTGTGGTGCACTGGAGCATCTTGAGCAGGGTAGTTTGGACAAGTATAGCTTGTTTGGATTGGGCTTTCTCCTCTACAATTAGTTGAGAACCAGCCACACACAGCTCATACTTGAGGTATTCAAGTAATGAGCAGTTGTCGTTCCCCACAAGCATTATTTGGAGCAGTTCCTCTTTTAGCCTGCTCCAAAAGTGCATCTTCAGAGGGTACTCGTCCCAACAAACCTGATGGCAGAGTTCTAGGAATTTATCCACAAAATCCTTGAGTTGCCTCCTCCCTAGTGCAAGGACTGGTTGTTTCTTAGCGTAAATGGCGTCTGTTTTATAATTCATTTTGGAGCTCTGGTATTCTGTCACGTTTAGTCCAAGGATGTACAAGACAGGCGATGTAGATCCAAACAGAAGGAACACAAACGAAACACTAAGCACAAACAATACCGGACCATGAACAAGAGGAAATGAGGAACTTGAATACACATGGTGATGAACTGAAATACAGACAGGTTGACAACTAATTAATCAATAACCACAAAGAGTGGGAATATCGAGCAACGGTTACAAGCTGAAGAGAAACACTAAAAGTCCATGACAATTTAACAGAGAATAACAGTGACAGAATGCTAGAGGAATTTTATAGTTCTGCTTGTGTGGGTTTGCGGTCTCTCGCTAACTTGCCCTGTGTAGTAAATCTGGCCCTAGATGGTTAAGCCAGATACGCACTGGAAGTCAGTCCACTGGTGTTTTATTACATTCTACAGAACTCATCCTGGCACACGTAGCTAGCTATTTATGTGTAGTTGTAGCTGTTTGTCTCATCAGGGTTTCCCACAGGATTTTGTGAAACTGGTGGCAGTCCCTCTAGGGAAGTGGTCACCAATCTTTTCAAGCTAAAGATCTCAAGCCCTCAGCCTTGATGAAAGGCAGGGCTCTCAAGTTTTGAACTGAGTTCAGAGTGAGATTTTGGTGACGGCAGCAGGGGTTTGGATGGGGACGAGGTTCTGATCTGAAAAATTTGTATAAATAAATAAATTAAATAATATTTTTATTTGTATTTAATTCAACATTTCTGTGTGTGTGTGTGTGTGTGTGTGTGTGTGTGTGCATAGTATTAATTCTTGCATTGCTCTATTTCAAAGATGTCAGGGAAGAGGCAAATTAATAATCCATAATAATTTGGAATATTTTTTTTTTCAGAATTTACCGTGTTGTAAATATAATTTATTCTGAAGCAATAGTCTCACCAGTGTTCAATCAGCTTTGAGATATTTAAATCTGCATATCTTTGATATTTTTACCTTTAAGGGCATTTTCCCAAAATCTTATTAAATATAGGCTATGCTTCAGCTTTCATTTTATATTCTTAAATTTGCATGTGAATTAAATTAAATTAGAAGAAGACACTATAGGGCTGTTACCAATCAAAGTAAATAATTTTCACTGAAAAATGTTATGAGATTGTTTTTAATATTTTTGAATATACAAATAAGAAATGTTGGAAAGAAAACATTAAACTAAACCACCAGTAGGTGGCAGAATGTAAACATTGTTGTTGCGGGAATATCTACATTTTACCCGGATACAGCAATGCTATTTTCTGATTGGCTGTTCGGTAGCTATATTTTTTATTTGATTGGATGGTGCGTGGCAGGGCCTTCTGAACTCTATGTGGAACTCACTTGATTCCTCTTAATAGCGGCAACTTGGTGGGCATTATCCCGGAAATTTCTCTGTGTGAGAAATACAAGGTGTGGCGTGTGAACGGGTTGAAATGCGTGAGACTTGAGAGCCCTGGAAAGGCAAGATCTACTTATAGATTTTTCATGGCCGATTCAGTTGTTTTTTTCTCTACACCATCTGTCGTTTTTTTTCTTTGTTTAAGCAAATTTATTTGTTGTTTATTTGCTCTATAACAGACCAAACTGGCCTTAAAAAAAATTGCCATTTGAAATGTGAGGCAACCACTGCATTTTAATCATGATCGAAACAAAGAGACACACATGTAGCATGAGCAATTGTTTTTTATTGATATTGCATAATTTCAAGCAAATACAGAATGGTCTAACTTTAGGTTTGTGAAAATGTTACATAAGACACACCTGCACAAAACAAAAACAGATGGACTGAATAAAAATGCTAATTCACTCTGACAGTATAAATGGTGCTTATGGAAAAGAAGTGTTTCTTTGGGTAGCCTACAGCTGTAAAAATGCCATCAAAACTATTCTGAAGACAGTGAGTTTCGTTCAGAGATTCATTCATGTAACCCCCCTCCCCAATTCAATATTTATATTTTTCTTCCTATATTTCAAGCATCCCGAACAGTTATCTTGCTGGGCCTATTTATACCTGGTCCACTTCATGTGTTTTTACAGATCAGATATCTATCTGATTTATCAGAACGATTCCATTTACACTGGGTCACATAAATGTGTCTCCGCAAAATGGATATACATCCGATCTACAATTCCCGCACTATATGCATTTTTAATGGAGTTCATGTCACCGAAATCAACAAATATGAGCTGCATTTTATTGATCAACAGCTAATTTTAAAATCAAAGACCGTAATAGGAGAGAGAGTGGCATAAGCACTGATCATTTTGTTTCTTTACTTTAAATGAGGATGATTGTGTCTTGAGCGTCTGCAACTTTTACTTCCATTCGCGGCAGTTTGCTGAAGAGATAGTCAGCTGCTCGTCTGCGGCGATGCGTGCTGCAGTAGCGCTGTCATATCTAACTATAACATCGGCCGATTTGTGCGGTGCAAATTTTGAGGTAATTTTTGATTATTTTTGCATGCTGGGATGCTGGTTTGGGAAGCGGAGTGCTGGTGGAGCAGCTACACCAGACCTACACCAGCTCTCATCGACATAAAACAGCCTGGATCAACATCGTTGAGGCTCAGTCCTTGGGCACACTTTGATGTACACTGTAATGTAGTGTTGTCACGATACCAACATTATGACTTTATGAATACCACACCAGACTATAATACCTTGATACTGATACTGAATCAATACCATGGCAAAAAAACATTTTGGGAGCATATGGAGCGATTTCGAGCCTTAATAATGTGTTTGTAACGCTTTACACAGAGAGGCCGGATAGCTGGCCTGAATAGTTGTAGCCAAGTGTGAGCAAAACTCATGTATCTGATATTTCACAGGGGTTTATTATCAGCGTCGTCGATCCCACGCACACATGGGGCAATTTGCAAAACACTCCACTAACAACTGCGTTACTGAACAGAAAATAAACAGTGCAAAGAGCAACATAAATATTACACGCATACATGCGATGTTCACAGCTCGCGCTCCATCCACTGACTGCACCCTCATCAGCGAGTGAGTGAGTGAGTGCGTGCGTTCTGCCTTAAAGGAGCAGTACCTAATTCTACTTATTACATGATGTTACTTATTTTTCGGTTATTTATCGGGAGCTACCGGGACTGTGATAAAGATTTACCAGTCGATCGCGATCAACGGGTTGGCGACCACTGCTCTAGGGGGGTCCGGGGGCATGCCTCAACCCTCTTGATATAGTGATATAGTGTCTCAGTCTACATTACACTAATTAATAATAATAATAGTTATAATATTATTCCTATGACAGTAATAGCCATATATTGTGAAAAATAAATTCATAAGTAGTTTTGTCCTAATTTCTATACTTACACATGAGCTTTTATTTTGGCGGAAACTGCAGTCGAGCTTTTATTTAGTTAGAAAACAAGTTTTGTCTCATTACAAATTTAGTGAAATGCTTTAATCGATTCATCAAGTACAAAAAGTACATTCTTTATCGTATAAATGTTTGTAGTATGAATGTAATCCGGACGTACTATATCCTCTCGGGATGTTGACATTATCATGTGACCTTCTGCCGTCAGTTGTGTTGCTTCACTGTCATTCACAAATCCTCTCCTGCGGCCTCATGGGATAGTAAAGTAGTAGAGTGTATGCACATTTTTCCGCCATTTTGAATTTTGTCAAAAACCTACATTTGTGAACTAGTTGGTTTTTCGCCTGATCGGAACCACAACAGTGCAGAAAGATTCTCTGGAGTCTGAATATCAATAATAATAATTATAAAAAAATGTTTAAATGGCGCCACAATGTTCCAAGTGGGCGGAGCCTCTTTTACTAAAATGGCTATAACTGGTGAAGGGAATGAGATATTCTCACCAAACTTGGTACACATGTGTATGGACTCAATCTTTGGTCACGTGAAAAAAATGCGGCAATTGGACACTTTTTGGCGCTATAACAGGAAAGAATAACGAAGATGGCTATAACCATAAGTCTGATTGACTTGAAAATTGGCATGCACTGTCTTTGTCCAAGGTGATTGTCTATGAGAACATTGGCCTATCTTAAAAAACATTAGCCAATGAAGTTTGAGCACGTATTAGACAAGGTTAATGGAGGCCTATCGAAATGAAACTCGGTGGGCATGTTTGACTTAAGGCCCTAGAGGTCTGTAAGAATTTTGAAAGAAATCGGCCACTAGATGCGCTAACGTGTTTTAGCCTTACGCCTCAGTAATCACGTGGTTTCTCACACATCCACACAATATTCATATAATTTAATAGATCTCCTCATACAGAACAACTTTGCCTTAGCAGTTATGTAAAAAAAACTTTTGCAAACTAGTCCTAGGTTTTTCGCTCAATCTTAATCAAATCAATGCAGTACAATTTTCTGGACTCTCTAGAATAGATCAATAATTTTTCAAAAAAAAAGTTTAACTTTACCCCTTGGGCAGCTATAACAAGGTCATTTAGAAAATGAGTGTGGCCAAGTGCACACAAAGGCCTATAACTCTTAAACGGAAACTCGGAACTATTAGCACATGCAACATATGATTCTAAACAAGCATGCAAACTTTTATGGAGATCAGCCCATATGTGGCGCTATAGCTGTTAAAAAGCTTTAAAAAAAAAAAGTATAAATCCTATGGTAAATTGCCTGTATTGGCTGTTAATGGTCTTTTCCTTCTATGATTTACATGGTTACATACTTGCTCAAATAAAACATATATTTTAACGCTTGTGCTTAAAGGCCTTAAAACGCTTGAACCCTGATAATTAGCTATATTAATCAATGCTGTTACCTTTTATTTTTCTTTATTAAAACAAATTAGTATAGAACTTTAATATCAATAATTTATTAGTTATGAAAACAATAACAACATGTAATGTCGGTGCATCCCTAAATTGTCCTGAAACTGGGCCTGAGTGAATGCCAGTGTAAGGCTTATGTTCACTGACACATTTTTGAAATGTCTATTCAATGCTTTGCTCGTGTGCCATAATAATGCAATGAATTAATCTTCATTTGGAGTTTTCTCAGCAAATAATAATTTATGATTTACAAGTGGTGTGGAGAATGGATGGATGTGTACAATTAGTTGTTGTAGTTAATGCAATGAAACTTGCACTTCTTCGCTCTGTCATTCCCCCTTTTTCTTTTTTATGACCTTACTTGTCTCCTTGCATACATGTATATCTACACAAAGTCTGATTGTCTGTAGACAATCTGTAGGCAAAGCTTTTATCCCAAGAGACAAATGAGGAACATCACCAGCAAGTTATCATAAAAGAGAAAACAATACTTGCAGTACCGCAATGCCAAGTTTCAGGAGTACAAATACGAATGCAAGAGCACAAGTGACCATTCAGAAAAGTAAAAAAGAGAGAATGATAATGTTGTATTATTAGTTTTAATAATTAATAGAATTTATTCATAGAAAGGTGCTTTGTGATTTCCATGCGGTTCGCAAATACTGCCTAAACAGCCATCTAAATGAAGGGCAGGGCTTGTGTTGCTCCTTAGTTCTCTTACGCTCTTTTCTCCGTATTCCCTCCCCTTCCAGTTCTTCTTTATAATTTTGACAATATTTGCCAGTCTTTATATCTGCTGCAGAAGAATACAGACCACAAGACAGTCCTCCCAAAATCAAAGCCTGCGTTTTAGAGATTTTATTAAGATGCCAGATTTTATTCAAGTAAGTCTTGCTAAATGCAATTTTTGTCTCAATGTTTTTTTGTCTCTTTATGTCTTTGAAGTCCTTGTGTTGGACTATTTAGCGTCAGCTTAGCATTAAATGGTTCTGGTCAAGTCTGATTAAAGGAGGCTTGAACACTGCATGTTTTTCTATTTCTGAAGCTGAAAGTGAAGTCCCCAAATATATCAGAGTGCCCCACAAGAAAGGTTAGAGATATGCAAGTGTACATTTCAGAAAAACAATGAGAGCATGAAGTAAGCATGTGTAATTCCTCCTGAAAAATCCAGCATTGCTGGATTGATAATGCACATTATGCTGTACGTTTTACCAAAACTTTCTGCAAACATCTGTATTGTGTGAAGCTGTTGTGTATCCGCGGCGTAAGCCATTCACATGTATTGACACAGCGCTAGAAGTATTGAGCGCTCCATGAACCACGTGACCGCGCGCGCCGCCGGGATATGAGGGCATGTTGCCTCAAAACGCAATTTATTGTTTGAATTTCGCATTAAAACTTAAAAAAATTAAAAGCTTAGACTTTGTTTCATAACAAAAGCAAGTTTGGCAATTTGGCGTGAGATTAAGTTGGGCAGAGTGAGACCGTGGGACAGAGCCTGAAAGCGTGTCTCACTCTAAATGCGTGAGAGTTGGCATCCCTGGATTACATTTCTCACTCAACTGTATATGTTCACTAAAGACACACCCGACTGTGTTCACATGAGTACTCGCCAGGACGTGCATGTTTACATATTTTTGACCATTCAAAACCTATAATAAGCTAAAGAGAACAGAAGTTGTGATTGCATGATGTCTGAAAGGCTTGTGTGCAATTCAGGTCAGAGTCTGGCAGCGCGAGACCGCCCCGGCCCGTCCCGCGCTGCGCTTTATTTTCTCTTTATTTTTATTTTTCTCTTTGTCATGCACTGCGCGTATATATTTGACTGTTCTGCTTCCATTGTTTAGTGAACATAAACAGGATGCAGAGCTCTGTACACATGTCCTGACTGCTGTCACACATCAACGCAAACTAAGAAATACTGCCCTTTTTATGGCCAGATTGATCAAACAGGGCAAATTGTCGCAATTTTTAAAAGAGTGTAAAGTTTTGCGAGTGATCTACTGACGACGAGCAACTTAAAGAACACAGACGCATCCGGATCATAATGACCAACGCAATCTAAATAATGGCGCAAACACCAGTAAATTGACAAGGGCAAACCTTAGTAAATCTCCTTGCATGATTCATTTAAATAGCATACTCTCCTCCCATACATTTTGTGTCTAATATTAGTATTAGTTATGTAATATTAATATGTGAATATTAAAAACCTGAAAATGTCTAACTACTGTGTTTTATGAATATGTACCTTTATATCAACATTTCTATTCCAGCCGGTCTCTTATGTCGATTTATTTATTCTCTCCTCATGCTCAACTACCAATCAAAGCACAATACAGTACAGCGAGAGTAGAGAGTAGCACATTACATACACTTAAAAGTTCAGTGGGTTTGAAATATACTGGATAACCTTTCAGAGTTTCCAGATAAACATGTTTTGGACATCTAGTTACTGATTTTCTCTTGAATACTGTCTGGGAATTTGTTTGCTTGCTGCTCTTTACTATGGTTCATCTGGTTCATAAGGTCTTGTTAGGTGACTCTCTCTCTCTCTCTCTCTCTCTCTCTCTCTCTCTCTCTCTCTCTCTCTCTCTCTCTCTCTCTCTCTGTGTGTGTGTTGTTCACATACCTTTGTAGTTCTACAACACGTTTTGCTTGGAATGTCTGTAAATACTGTCCAACTCAGGGAAACAGAGAGGGAAAATGGTCATTATATTTCTGGCTACTAATGAATTTCACAGATTCCTACACCAGGGACCAGCTGACTGCATCTAAGAAGAGAAATATGTGGAATGTCTTAAATACAACAGTTTCTGGTTTGGGTGCCTTAGTGCCTCAGATTAATATTTGAAAGATATTTTCCATTTCAAAAGCACATGACTGCAATCTGCCATTGAGGTCATTGTGAAATGGTAGTGTCTCCTAGTTAAAGATGTGCACTGATACAAAATATGTTAATATTTTACACACCATTACATATATATACATATAAACATACCACCATTTTTAGGAGTTTGTTTTATTACAACCCCAAATCAGAAAAAGTTGGGACAGTATGGAAAACGCAAAAAAAAAAAAAAAGTGATTTCTAAATTTACTTTGACTTGTATTTCATTGCAGACAATATGAACACAAAATATTTCATGTTTTGTCTGGTCAACTTTTGCTGTCAACTGGTCCTTTCCTGTCATTCAGACCTGCAACACATTTCAAAAAAAGTTGGGAAAGAGCAATTTAGGGCTAGTAATGAGGTAAAATGGTTAAATAATGATGTGATTTGAAACAGGTGATGTCAACAGGTGATTGTAATTATGATTTGGTACAAAAGCAGCATCAAAGAAAGGTCTAATCCTTTAGGAGCAAAGATGGGCCGAGGATCGCCAGTTTGCCAACAAATACGTGATAAAATTATTGAAATGTTTAAAAACAATGTTCCTCAAAGAAAGATAGGAAGAGATTTGGATATTTCACATTCAACAATGCATAACATAATTAAAAGATTCAAGGAATCTGGAGGAATTTCAGTGCGTAAAGGACAAGGGCGCAAGCCTAAGCTGAACAACCGTGATCTCCGATCCCTCAGGCGGCACTGCATCAAGAATCGTCATTCATCTATAAGCAATATCACCACATGGGCTCAGGACTACTTTGGCAAACCTTTGTCAAGTACCACAATACGTAATTACATCCACAAATGCCAGTTAAAACTGTACTGTGCCAAAAGGAAGCCCTATGTTAACAGTGTCCAGAAGCGCCGTCCACTTCTCTGGGCTCGGAGGTATCTGGGATGGACCATCACACAGTGGAAACGTGTACTGTGATCAGATTTATCAGTATTTGAGGTATTTTTTGGGAGGAATGGACGCCGTGTGCTCCGGACCAAAGAAGAAAAGGATCATCCAGACTGTTACCAGCAACAAGTCCAAAAGCCAGGGTCTGTCATGGTATGGGGTTGTGTCAGTGCCATTGGCAAAGGTAACTTGCACTTCTGTGAAGGCACCATTAATGCTGAAAAGTACATAGAGATTTTGGAGCATAATATGCTGAATTCAAGAAGACATCTTTTCCAGGGACGTCGATGCATATTTCAACAAGACAATGCAAAACCACATTCTGCACACATAACAAAGTCCTGGCTGCGGAGGAAGAGGGTACGGGTACTTGACTGGTCTGCCTGCAGTCCCGACCTGTCTCCAATAGAGAATGTGTGGCGCATTTTGAAGCGCAAAATGCGACAACGAAGACCCCGTACTGTTGCCCAACTTAAGACTTGTTTGCAGAAAGAATGGGACAAAATTACACCTGAAACACTTCATCACTTGGTGTCTTCAGTCCCTAAACGTCTTTTAAAGGTAGGGTAGGTAGGATTTGGTTAAAAAACTTTTTTTCCAAATTTGTTTAAACTTCCTTTATATATCAATACATAATTAAAATGTAAGTACTCTGAAAAAGAAAGTATGAAAATTGAGTGTCTGTAGACCTCTCACGATTGTTTTAAAGACAGCTCATTATTTCCATTCACTCCACCTTCTCCCTTCTGGGCTCTTTCCAAAGCCCCAAAACACATGAACGCACCACGCCGACAGTCAGCTGAAAGACACATTATTTACCTGAGGTGAGCGGAGAAGAAGGAGCGGAGTGCTTGTAGTGACATCATGTCAGAATCACTAATAAAAAATCTAACTGTATCATTATGAATATAAACAAATAAGATGTCTTTTAGTACTCACTATCAAGCTAGAATACCGATACTGGTGATGTTTAAAATACACACACAACACGTCTACGACACACACAGATACAAGATAAAAGCATCAGTAAACATAGGTAGAGTATATAAAAACAAACCGTGGAAATAAACGTGCAGGTAAAGTTCCCGGTGAACATGGTAAAAGAGTTTAGACAGAGGGTAGAAGCTAAAGCTAACTTAGTTCTAAAAAAAGTTCCTGGATGCGGTGTACTAGCTTTTACACATGCATTTTGTTATCTAAAGTTACATTTTGCGAAATTCAACACGACAGCGATCAACTTGAGCTAAGCATATTGACTATTCATCATCTACACTAATGGCTTGCATAGTGTATAACATTTTTTTAACTTTATGCTAAGTAATGTTATGTTAGCTATATTAGGCAGCTACGTGTGCTAGTGATACATGCTTCATGAAAACATAAACCAAAAAAAATTATAATCAAAATGAAAGATTACCTGTCCAGCAGAAATACAGCCTCGTGAACTCCTCAAAATCAAACGGGTGCGCCAGGGTTGCCAGGTTTTCACAACAAAATCCGCCCAATTGCTACTCAAAACTAGCCCAAAACAAGCCCAATCGTGTTTCTCCGGTAAAAATCGCATTTGGGCGGTAAAATATGTACCTTTTTGGTAGGGCTGCCTGTTAAAATTTGCAGATCCCGGGGCAAAATATCACATAATTGTGGTCGCTTCAACCCGCGGACATGAAAAACAGCCCGCAACAGTGTGGAAGTAGCCCGACTTGGCAACACTGGGGTGCGCGCATGTGGGCAGATCCTGGAGCAAAAGCGGTGGTAGCCATGGTAGCGAGAGAGAGTGACAGTCGCCCAATCCAATCACTTGTTTCGGCCCGAACGAAAATAATGAGCGGTGTTTATTGCAGATTAAAAAGTCTAGAGTCACTCGATTTTTATACTCTCTTTTTCAGAGTACTTACATTTTAATTATGTATTGACATATAAAGAAAGTTTAAACAAATTTGGACAAAAGTGTTTTAGATCATTCTTACCTACCCTACCTTTAAGTGTTGTGAAAAGGAATGGCAACATTATAAAGTGGTAAATGCTTTACTGTCCCAACTTTTTTTTAAATGTGTTGCAGGTCTGAATGACAGGAAAGGATGCATATGTACAAATGACATGAAGTTGACCAGACAAAACATGAAATATTTTTTGTTCATATTGTCTGCAATGAAATACAAGTCAAAGTAAATTTAGAAATCACTTCTTTTTTTTTTTTTTTTGCATTTTCCATACTGTCCCAACTTTTTCTGATTTGGGGTTGTATTAAAGGTCCCATGGCATGGCATTTTTCTATTATTTTATAATGTTTCCTGAGGTGTACTTATATTGTTAGTATGATTTTTACATCATAAAATGTCATAATTTAGAAATAAAAGGCTTTTTTCCAATACTGATGTTTGCCCTGTGGCTGAATGCCCTGTTTCAAGAGGCGTGTCTGCTGTGAGAAAAACGCCCACTGTTGTGATTGGCTGACATCTTTGCATTTGAAATGAGCGGAGGGGGCGTGGTTTAATGAGGTCTACCAGGCACGAGCTGCTGCCAGAGAGACAAATGGACCTGAGTTCACTTCTCATCAGTTCTCAGCACGTCTCAGTTCAGTGAACTGTTGTAGTTACTAGAATATACTTCAGGTTATTAATTTATTTCTAGTCGGAGGGGCTGTCACTCATGTCAGAAAGTTAGTAACTTTAGTAAATTATGGATCAGCGCTGACTCGAGACGCGAACCCTTGAGAACAATTCAGTCCGATTTGGTGAACTGATTTGGTTCACTAAAAAGAACCGGTTCAAAAGAATGATTAGTTCGCGAACTGGACATCACTAATGTACCAGAGACTGCTACTGAGTGAGATTGCTAACAAAGTTATTTATAGTAACTACTGATTTGTGAGAGCTGTGCTGGCAGCGCGAGTTTATTGTGTTTGTATCTGAGAGTTCGGAATAAACACGAATCCCAGTCATGCCGAGCCCGTCTTCATCATTATTCTACCAACTTTGTAACACATGCAATGTACCATTACAGCGAGATGAACGAGTTAGTAAGTGTTGATTATAGCATTATTTTTAGATATGTTCCAATCCTATGAAAAGCGTCAGTGACGCGCATTGAGTACACAGCGCAAACAAAGACACAACAGCAGTAATGGAATGTAATCCAGTTTATTGTGGGGATATATCTGGCTAGCCCGGATATGCTCACGCTTACCCCCCTTCTGCTTAATCTCGCGCCGGATTTGGTGCCTCCGCTGTGGACCAGATGCAGTACTGGGGGTCGGTGATGTTGAAGGCCGACCGGTCAGTGCAGCCCGAGCTTCGGCATGCGTGAGGTTTATCTCTAAAGAGATGTGAGTCTGCTGATGTTGAGCAGAAACGACTGTATGCACATTTTAGAACAGATAGACGCGACAAGGACGTACAAAAACACTGACTCACAAGATAGAAAACACGAAAACACCGTTCTGTCGGGAGAGAGAGAAGCCGCAGTGTGTGCACGAATAATAAATAATTAGCTACACATAAGAAATCATTGATCACAGATCAGAAGGAACTGAAAAAAGACTTCTGTTTTCATTTGTACATCCAAACACTGAGAAACTGCCAGCATTCACTCGTTCACAAGCCATGATCTCTCGAGCGTTTGCATGGGCGTACCAGATTCTCTGGGCGGAGGAAAGGGAGGTAACCGTTCCTGTTTGGACGTCAAAACAGGAGACTTCAGGATTGGCTAGTCTGGCCTGTCCTTTTCTCAAAGGCAGAGAAAGACAGCCAGAACTCTGTTTACACCGATCAACATTTCTATCCACTTGGGGACAATAGTCAGGCTAGGGGAACTCATATTAATGTTGAAATACCTCATAAAATGAAAATTTCATGCCATGGGACCTTTAACTTTACACAATGGTTACTACAGGTTAAGCCTAACCTGTACATGTAGCTAACCTTACAAATGATTACAACATTTAAAATATATATATAAAATCTACAGGCTGTCACGGGTGGTTGCAGGTAGACAGACGAAGACTTGACTATGAAGTTCAACAACATGTTTTAATAATCTTACTTAGACATGCAAACAGGCAGGCGCAACACACCCTTAACACGACAGTGATCGGACAACTGTGGGGAGGATGGTGACTGATATACGGAGTGATGGCTTGCAGGTGCAGGAGATTGGTGAATGGGTGCAGGTGGTGAGCCGGAGGGATTCTGTGAAGTGTAGTGTTGCGGGTGACTGAGCTGGTGACTGTGACAATACGCCCCCCTCCGAAAAGGCGCAACCTCGCGCCGCAACTGAAGGATGGTAGAGGGAGCAGTGGAGGAAGTTTTGGGGGCGGACAAGGATGAGGTGAAGGGATGGTGGCAGACGGACGACGAGACCCCGGAGGTGATGAAGGCACAGACACAACCATTCACTGTCATTATAAAGCTTGGAAGAGCCAGGACATTTATAATATAACTCTGATTGGGTTCGTCTGAAAGAAGAATGTCATATACACCTAGGATGACTTGAGGGTGAGTAAATCATGGGGGGGATCCTAGTCAGGGCTGGCAGTCTCTCTATATCTCTTAAATCCCAATACCATATATTGCTGAATTTAAACTTTGATCTTTTTTTTTCTTTGATCATCCTCCCTCTATTAGAAACACACACCTGTTGCCTATTGTAAAAGTTCTTTGAAATACTCTGTTTACCTGAGGAACACTTGATGTCTGATGAAGGCTTTTAAATTGGCCCCAATGTCATTGTTTCTAAAGAAATAAACGTAAATATATGTTAAACTTGCAATGTGTCGGTCACACACATCCCCGAAGCACTCTTTAATTTCCACAGACAGCGGCTGGGTGAATTTGCTGGCAGCTGTCTTACCAATCCTTCGATAGGTCAGGGCAATCCCAAGGCTGAGAAATGTTAATTATGAATAAATCCTCTGCATCCTCCACGGACAGGACTTCCAGGCACAGGACTTGCCAGCTGTTCCAGGCGTCCCGCGTGTAGCCCGCAGCGAAGGTCCCGTCCGGGCAGGTGGGTTCTCTCGGTGCACCCTTCCTTAGTGAGAAAATCTTGTCAATCACGCTGAGAGACCAGTTAATTAACTCCATTTCAGTATTTTCAGGAGTCCAGCAAGCAGGGGGTCAAGAAAAAAAGACAAAAAGATCAGCGCTGTAAGGATCGGTTTTGGTGCTAAGACAAAAGCTGAGAAACACACCCCAGCAATTGAACAATAAAAGTCACTAATCTTGAGAGAAAGATCTCACAGAAACTGTGTGACAACACCCTGACAAACGTTCCTTCCCCCTCCCCATTTTGCCCTTTCCTTGCCCTGTTTCCAAGTCACCAAATGCAGATATACCAGTGATGATGCATCTTGTAAATCTATTGTTTTATCCCTTTCATGTTTGATGTCTTTTTAAAGGTCTCAGTGCGAATGGTAAAATGGTCTCAGTTTCACTGCAGTCACTAGTAGTATTAGAAAGATTGGAAAACTAATGAGAATTCAGTCCTCCTTTTGAGGAATTTCTTCAAAGATATCTGATCCACTCCCCCAAAACCAGGTGGGGGTGTTGCAAATATTTACAACCCTTTTGTTCTAGTTGAAGTATTTAAGGCTGGATGTTCTAACTCTCTGGGGGAATATTCTGTAGTCAGAACCCCCCGTGTGGTGCAAACTGCATGTAGTGTGCCAGACATGATGACTCTTTTAAATTATTTTTATATTGCTTTGCAATTGTGTTTTATGTTTTTACGCTGATCAGTTGTGTACCATGGATTCTTGTTTACTTATTTACTTTTCCTGTCTGGCCAAAATAAATGTTAATCTTGATTTATCTTGTATGAGTCTGAAATCATTATTCTAGTATGGATCGATGTATACTCCTTTATTACTGCAAAATCTAGGGTTATGATAGATCACACCGATGACGCCACGACTGAAGCATGGGGCGCATCGTGCGCGATATTCCGATTCCTGACTATCGCTGGATTGGCAAGTTGCAGTTCGTAAATATTATTAAAATTACACTTTTTGTTGAGTGAGCATGTGCAACCACTTAAAGGTAAAATATTCACTCTGCACCCTCTGACTAATTACAGAAGTAACCATTTTGTGCCCGTGAGCGCGCGTCCGGAAGCGTCTGTCTCTCTGCAATATTGGGTCTCTCGATGAACGAATATGAAAACTAGGAAGATACAAAGAAAATCAACGATCTAAATTAAATCGCAACTAAACGTAAAATCAGCTGATGAACTCTAAACGTAACACACTTTATGGAGTCACATAGAATTGGAGTCAGATAAAATTATTAATGGAGTCAGATTTAAAATGAGATATCAATAAATTAAGAGAACTTCACCAAAATGCTGAAAAGGCTTACACGCAGAATTCCTTTTGACCAAGTCATTAGTATCCAGTTTTTGGGCTAATGGATGGAAATTTACAGCGCTAAAGCAGAGCGGGGAGCAGATAGAAGGCACGTCTGCTCTGTATGAGATCAGGAAGTGGAATTCACGTGGTCCGTAACATGATTGTATACTGTAAATAAAATATCATATGCTTGGTATGATAAGAATAAATGCTGCCGTAAATAACGGCCCAATTCAAATGTTTACGTGCATTTCTTCCTTTTATTTTTTGAGCATGATGAAATATATTGGTCTTGAAAATACTTGCCTGCATTTAAAGAAATACAAGTTTAGAAATGCATCCAAATGACAGCGAAGCGCAACCGCACGGTGCTCTGCAGTGGTCAAAAAGGATATAAACAGTGAATTTTGAAGTGATATATTCTTGAAAACTCAGAGATGTGGATTCAGACAGCAATTGAATGACCACACGACCTGGTGTTTGTCAAAAACGGTAGGTCATTCGGCCGGGGATTTTTACACGGGTGGTGGGAGACGGACAGCAATAAAATTACTGACTAGCCCCAGTAAATGATGACAATACCTTCCGACCGCACAAGAAACAATTACCTGGGCTTCAGCCAACTCCTTCACCACTAACGGAGCAAGCTGGAAAATCAAATTTTTCCCGGGACACAACATCATTGCCACCAACAAAACTCAGCAAAGATTGTTCTTGCTCCGGCTTTAACTTCTGGATATTCGGCAGCGGTGCCACAACGCAATGAATGGCTTCGCTCACATCTTTCTCCGCCACCATTACTGAACTACAACTCAAACTAGCACACAACATCAACTTCATCGTTTTCAGGCACTCCCTCTGTTCGCTGATTGGACCGGTAAAATTTTGTTCAGAGAAACCCTAAGACTATACCGCAGTCCCAGACGGAGTACTGAAGGAAAATGAAAATTGAGCGAAAGTACGTAGGAGGGCGGAGCCAGGCTACTCGCATCTCGCCTCTGCCATTGTATGCTACCGCGACAAAGCACGTATGTGACAAATGATGGCAGAAAAGCGTTATACATTTAAGTACATTATAATCGGTTATGGTCTATTACTGAACCGATACCGAATCGTCCTCTTCTGCATCACGATGCATCGTAGAAACGATTAACTTCGACACCCCTAGTATCGACGAGGCGTTTTCGAGATGACAAGAGCTTCACAACAAACTTCGACTTGACAGAGATCCCGTTCATGTGCTTATTAGACAGGTGCGCAAATGTACATAAAATGAATCAATGTTATGTAGCTCAGCACAATGAAATATTAGAATATCATCAGTATGATGTTCTAATGTTGATGTAGCTTATACTGCTAGTCTCATACAGCCAACAAACTAACACACAGAAAAACATTAAAACTCTCAACACACCCAAATGCAGTTTAGATAGCATAGACAGAGTGAAACAGCATTGCGTTTCCTCACAGTTTTTTAATTGGTCAAATAAACTGACCTGTTCAGCAATTCAGCACTTGTGGGTAGTTTGGTAGAATGAAATGTCAACATTTCTTTAGCTATATCCCCGGGACTCACACGTGGCGCTGAGATCTGTCTCTTATTAGCAATCTCGCTCTGCTTCATACCACAGTCATGTTAAAAAACATGAATGCATTCACTCATCCATAAACATTACTCCCCATAAACATTATTAGATCCCTGGATTCCACACTCATTCACTGTGTCATCAATCAACACCTTTGTTATTGTTTTGAAGAGGTTAGCGACCCCTAGTGGTGGAAAATAAACATTTTGTTTTTCTGATCTAAAGCTCCTATATGGTGCTTTTCAATTTGTGTGTAGTTTTATGGACATTACCATAAAACAGTACTCAAGCTGCTAACTGCGTGAACAGAACTGTGCTCCAAACCCAAACAATGAGTGTGTTAAACATAGCCCATAGATTAGCCAGGACACAATCCTACTAAACCAGAGTGTAACAAAATTCAGTTCGGGGAAGGAAGGAAGGAAGAAGGCAAGGTCGGCTTTAAGGAGACTCTGTGAGCTTTATTTCTCAGATCTGATATCCAACAAAACATAAACACGCTCAATGACGCTTAACAAAACTCACTTCACAAAACAATACTTTCAGTAACTCAGGTAAAGTCAAGTTAAGTCAACTTCAATGCAGATTGTTTCAGAGCAGCTTCACTGTGTTAAACAGGAAAATAATGCAACAGAAATTGAGTCGGTTTTACAGCCGCACGTTGTTGTCATCAGCTCATTTCAATTATCATGATGTATTTAATTTAGTTTGGTAATTAAATTGATTTGGATATTTAGTTGAAAATTCAGTCCACACGCTCTCCAGAGCTCTCTTTGTTTCTCTCTCTGCTTCTGAGTCTCCAGTCTGTCTGTCTCTCCCAAATGTCCTCTTCCAGGTGGTTTTATGCAGCTTTCCATGCCCATTACTGGAATAAGACACGGGTGTTAATCATTTGAAATTGATCCACTTACGACGTGTTTGTCTCCCAACTCTCTCTCCTGCCACAGACCTCGCTAAACCACGCCCCTCCTGGCACACAGAGAATTAAACTCTTGTTCTATTTAATCTCACTCATATTCTTAACGTGTCAAGTTTATTTAAGCACAAATTAAATCTAAAAGAAAAGATTTAATCCGAGAAGATTTAATCTGATTTAATCTAAAACCTGGTGATGTCATACTGTATTTTTGCCGTGATGCCAGTTAAATTTAGCCCTGCCCACATTTGAGGTCAGAAAGTTCTGTCTGGACTTGATCTGTTGTGAGGCAACTATGCTCGAACCAGAGCTGTTCAGACAAATCAAATTATCAGGGCGGGCTTTATGCGATGATGGACAGATGATCAACAGTAACGTCATCATCCACGTCACCAAAGAGCGCTTGGGTTAAATTTGTTTACTAAACAGAGAACTTGTTTGTATGCATTCACCTTTACTATTTCTCTCAGAAATGATGATCGTGTTGGTAAGTACTCTGTGTATCCTTAAATTCTTTTTACAACACCAGCAAATATCGTTTACACTCATCTTCTTCTTCTTCCAGTGTGTGTGCAGTTGAGTTCTGTTGACAACTACGCGTCGCTCAACATACGTCACTTGCTCTGATTGGTTGTTGGTCTATCCAATTGAGTGCAGAGGCATTTTCTTTCCTGGCTCGGTTGAAACACACCCCATAATCACAGCCCAATGGAGCAGTATCAGACGACGTCAGGCTAACTGTATTTACTTATGTGACAAAAGTTTTTATACTTTGCTCTGATAAGAAGCACTGCATGATTCCTTTGTAAAATATGTGAGAAAAATCCAGGAAAATCCCCAAAGATGGTTGTGGCATATATCAACACATTCTCATGAAATGTATATATAGCAGGAATTATTTATTGTGCGATTTATACGCCAAAATTTGTTTTTACGTGCATATGTTATTGTCACCCCATTGGATAGGTTTAGTGGTGTGGGGGTACGTGCAAATAACACATATCAACTCAGCACTCTTCCATTGACTTGTCACCAGTGAACTGGTGACCCCCAAATCCCACACACACACACACACACACACACACACACACACACACACACACACACACAGGTGTTCTCCTTCTAGCTATTTATTACTTTTACACTGAACCTGTCTCTGTTGATCATTGTAATTCAATTCTGTCCAACAAAACATTAACAAAAACTTTCACTTCTTCCCACAAGTAGATAAAGCAAGATTTGTGACAAAGGGTTGAGGTGAAAAAGACTTCTTTCACATGATAAGATGATATCACTGGGGATTTTTATTGCACACAAAGTGGGCAATTGAGTGCCTAGCATGATGTCATACACTGTGTTTAACATTTTTGGGGGGTTTCCTGCATTTCCCACACATATTGTACAAAAGAAGCATGCAGTGAATCTTATAGCAAAGTATGAATGTTTTCATGACAAAAATAAATAGAGTATGACATCACCAGGTTGGAGATTAAATCAGGTTTAAATTCAGCAGGTGCAGTTTGCCATGTGACCATAGCCAGGTAGCATTGAGTGCCCGATAAGGTGCCTGTCTTAATCTGTATATATTTGTTTGTATATTTGTTTATATTCATACAGTTATATGACAGTCAGGAATGAATGGCGGCTAGTTCCCGGGGGGTATTCCAGAAAGCAGGTTATGTAACATGCCTGGGTATGTTTAAGGGTAAGTAAGTGGATAACCTCAACTTCCAGTTTCAAAAACGGAGGTAACTTTCAGGCTTAGTAACTAGCCATGGCAACTCACTCTCTGAACATGTTCAGCAGCTCATGTTCCAGGGTTAGTTTGCTTATGAGGTATTCAGATGCGTATTATATAATAAAAGGTGCACTATGTAAATTTTTTTCAGTAAAATATGCAAAAAGCACTAGGCCAGTGTTATATAATTTGGTTCAGTTGAGTACTTACAATTTCCCAAATCTTCCCAACTATTTGTAAATCGTGAGAAAATTGCTATTTTAACCGAGAAACCGGGACGTGTGAGGGAGTCGCCTGTCGATGGCGTCATATCTGCGTTCCCCTCGGTTTCTGCAGAAAAGCTTTACTCTCACTGCAGTGTGAACAAGTGTCATAGCAGCCGCTGAGCGAACCCACAGAGTAAAGTCATAACATAATTTTCAGCACACTCAGATGTGTCTAATATGATAAACAGAGCTGCGTTACCTTACACTCATGGGCGGAAAAGCGGAAATGGCGCAGACGACTGTGGCATAATAAAAGTCCCGCCAGCAACTATGCCATAATAAAGGTCCCACTGCTTGCGAGGCTTGTGTTGCGCTCTTCTTATTAACAATTGCTCCTGCTCTGCTTCATACTACAATAACGTTAATAATCACATCCATCAACATGATTTCTGCCCGAGTTCTATCCCGATTCTTTTCCACCGGCTGTGAGGTGGAGACCACATGTCCCAAGATTCTGCGCTCAAACTTGGCGTCATCAAACTACGCCTTTGTTTTGAATAGGCGACCTCTAGTGGATGGAAAGTTACATAGCGCACCTTTAATATAGTTATATTAATATAAATAAATTTGTTATATGATTGCAGTTATAATATTCAATATCATATATTAATTCTAAAGCACTATTATAACAAGGTAATGTTTAACAAGGTAGTGTTTTAATTCAAGTCAAATATATTTATTTTTTATTTTATTGTCATCTCACACATGGATCTGCATTCAATTAATTAGCATCAAACAAACAATATAACCCTTATTCTCAGTAAATAAAGATTACTTTGTAACAGCTTTACCTCTGTTACCTTAGTGGTTATATTTTTCCACTCCATTAGGGGGCGCTAATCATCTTCATAGATGAGTATTTAGCCAGGTATGAAACCTGAAGAAGTAGACAAGCATGTGGATAGAGGAAGCAATGGCTTTCCTGGGCTATTCCGTCTGATTTTACAAGGTCCTATGATTGAGGAATTTGTTTCCTTTTTGGTCAATCAGTAAGTAATGTTTTTTTCCAACGATTACCAAAACCAGAGCATGTATTTAATGTATAACTATGATTTTGAGTGTGTTGAGCATGGAGCTATTCAGGCTAATTGTGACCGTGTCTTCTATTTAGATGGACCTTTTTATTCCTGTGCTTTCTTTCTTGAGAGGAAAGTAGTTGCATGAGGTTGCGTCAGCTAACTGTCTACTTTGGGGTTTGTTTCTTGGATCATGACACTTGGACGTTTAACGTGAGCACAATGAGAGTTTGGATTGCACTGGTGGAAAGAAGGCCGGAGGACACTTTTCCTTTCTTCAACATTGGGATTATCTCGGAGTGAACTGTGTTTTCTAAAAGTGCTGACTTTTGCAAGGACATTTCAACTACCACCAAACCTGGTCAGCTTCACCATCAGCTAAGTGTTATCATTAGCTTTAACAGTCAAGATTCCCCAAACGCTGAACTTTTCCTGTTTGCTGATTGATGTAACTGATGTCTTCCTGTTTCTACCTTGTTTGTTATTTTGTTTTGTTTCTCTTGGTGTAATGTAAAATTTGGGTCGGAGTCTTCAGAAATATAGTTGAGCAAACCAAAGCAAACTCGTTTCTTTACCTATACCTAAGTTAAGATCAAGCCTTGCCATCCCTACTCTGATATATAACTTAAGCCAAAAAGGGGTAACGGTTATAACTTATTAAACGAAAAGGTTGAAAAAATTATTGCACAACCACCAAATAGGTGGCAATGTGCACTAAGTAGGTTTTGTAAATCACCATTAAACAAAAGAAGGAGGAAGTTGAATGGTGCACTTTTTCTTAGCGTCTGTTTCCATGGTGAATAATCGATTGGTCGCTCTGTTGAGACTGTCTTTTGTATTAACCGGGAACATACTCTGAGTTGTCTGAACTTACTTGTTTTTGGAACCAGCATACCTCGAGTAAGCAAGGTTTGGGTTAATCAACCGAGAGTTCAAGGTATATGTGACGGTAAGTTAACCCCCCTGATCAAGCCACAGAATCATTTCTGAATTAATAGGTTCAGTGAATGATTCAATGACCCCTTTACAAACACATCCTGTTTCCCAGTGTGCATACTATCCATCCTAAATGTGAGATTAGAATAAGTGTGTCCTATAGCATAGTTTGTTGAAAAGAGTATGCCAGGTGTGTCAAAAGTCAGTCCTGGAGGGCTGTTGTCCTGCAGTTAGACTCCAACGTCCCTCAACACACCTGCTGAAAGTGTGCAAGTAACACCCTGATTAGCTTGATTAGATGTGTTTGATTGGGGTTGGAGCTGAACTCTGCAGGACATTGGACCTCCAGGAGCAGGATTGGACACCCTTGGAGTATGCCAAAAGTCCCCGGATGGTCTACTGTATCTGGAAGATTTTCAAAGTGACTTATCTGCACTAAAATTGGTACATATCGGTGACGGCATGTTCAGAAGGTATCTGAGAAGTTTGAATACAGCGCCACCTAGTGTTCTGAAGATATACAGATTTTTACAAAATTCATTTTTGTGCGTCTCTATGTCGACAGATTCCTTGATTCGTGCAGATTACGATGATATCCCATTTACAATTTTCAAACCTTTTGCTTGTTTGTCATTTTAAAGTATGAGAATAACAGTTTTTTAGTTCTCCTCCTACAAATCTTTCCCAATTTTATCCAAAATCGGCTGATCAGGCTGAAGAGATTTTTGACATTACCAATACCAAGAAACACCTTTCTGAAGTTGACTCTGCCCATGTTAGATGACATATACTATGTCAGCTTAAAAGATAGATATAGACATTGTCCACAATGGACAAAAGCTTGCTAAGGGTCCTCCTCTATGCCACAGTTGTTAAGGAGTCAAGTTCAACACCCATCACAGAACCAGCCTTCTTCACCAGCTTGTCAAGCCGTGCGGCTTCTCTCTTCTTAATGCTGCCCCCAAGCATACCACAGCCTAGAAGAGGACGCTAGCAATGACTGTCTGGTAAAATATCTGCTGCAGCTTTTTACAGATATTAAAGGACCCCAGCCTTCTAAGGAAATAGAGTCGACTTTGTCCCTTCCTGTAGAGGGCATCAGTGTTCTTGGACCAGTCCAGTTTGTCGTCCAACTGCAGACCTATATTTGTAGGTCTGAACCACCTCCACACAGGCACCTTCAATGGACACAGACTGCAGGTGGGGCCTATGCCTCCGGGAGTCGAACACCATTTCCCTCATTTTTGAAGTGTTAAGCTTTAGGTGGTTAGAACAACACCACCTAACAAAGTCCTCAATTAGGCTCCAATACTCTCCTTCATCTCCATTCTAAATACACCCCACAATGGCAGTGTCATCAGAAAATGTCTGCATGTGACACAATTCTGAGGTGTACTTAAAATCAGAGGTGTACAAGGTAAACCGGACTGGGGAGAGCACTGTCCCCTGTGGTGCCCCCGTGCTACTGACAAAAGTCTCAGAGGTGCAGTCCCTCAGTCGGACATACTGAGATCTCTCAGTAAGATAGTCTATAATCCACTTAATGAGGTATTAGTCCAAACCCATCCCTGTCAGTTTCTCTTCCAATAGAGGGGGCTGGATGGTATTAAATGCGCTGGAGAAATAAGGAAAACATGATTCTCACAATGCTACTGCCCCTGTCCAAGTACAAGAGAGACCGGTGAAGCAGGTAGAGGATGGCGTCATCCACCCCCACCCTCTCCTGATACGCAAACTGCAGAGGGTCGAGTGCATGACGGACCTGTGGTCTGAGGTGGTGTAGCAACAGCCACTCCATGGTCTTCATGACATGTGATGTCAGGGCGATTGGCCTGAAATCATTTGGATCCTTGGAGTGTGGCTTCTTTGGGACAGGCACGATGCAGGAAGCCTCCCTAAATGCAGACTCAGATTGAAGATCTGAGGGTCACCAAGCTCTATAGCACAGGCTTTGAGTAGTCATGGACATACTCCGTCTGGGCCGGCTGCTTTACTGGGGCGGAGCCTCCTCAACTCCCCACTCACTTGAGCTGCTGTGATGATGGGGGTTGAAAAGGGGGTATTAATCTCACATCCAATTATATTGCTGTCACTCAGGGGAGACTAAAATATAGATAATAATCAAATTCTTGAAATAAATTACCCCCTCAATGTTGTTGTAACGTAGGTTCATGTAGGGGTGGGAAGGAAGAAGAAGGGGTCGGCGTGACTGGGACAAATCGCTTTAATACTCTGAACTTTTATACACAACAAAACACGCGCTCGGGGGCAGATCAATGCACTCAATACTCAAAACAGCTTAATCACTCTGCTCTCTACTGCGTTCCTCTCTCTCTGGCAGGCAGTCGTGATGTCCCAGTCTCAGGCTCTCTCTCTCTCTCTCGATAGATAGATAGATAGATAGATAGATAGATAGATAGATAGATAGATAGATAGATAGATAGATAGATAGATAGATAGATAGATAGATAGATAGATGAAGAGTTTCGTTGCAAAACGTGATATATCCATTTTGAGAAATGTTGGTTATTTGACATTATTATTTAAGACATCAACAGTCAAGTTCATTCACAATTTCTTGTACATTAAACTATTACTTGAGCTCAGTGAAGGCCAGGGACACAATATTCTTCAAATCCAGGATATTTTTTATTTAATTTTATGTCCATAAATAGTTCATAAATAAGTCAAAAACCATGCCAAAATGCAACATATTTATCTTAACATTGTCAAACATCTTAAATTGGTTAAAAAACAATATATCATAAATATATGGAATAGTATATACAAAGATTGATTAATAATAATAAGATTCCGAGTTAGTTTTGGCCAGAACATACACAACATACATTTTTTTTTGCAAAACGCTATTTATCCACCTTAGGCTATATTCTACTACTGTTATACCATTAAGAAAAGCTAGTGAATCAATGTCATCCTGGTCCACTTATGTAGCGTTTTTATACATTTTTGTGAAGTTGAAGGCTATATCTTCATCTGACAGTTTGGCATGACACAAACCAACATTACTCGCAGTCGCACGATGACCACAATTCATCTTTGGATGTTTTCCCTCCCCTGAATGCCTTGCCCGTTTGGTCTTCTCCCTTTGATGATTTTCTTTAGATGCCTTCCTCTTTCTCCCAACAGCAGCTGGAATGACCGGCTCCAATCCGTCATCGAAATCCATAGCATTAGCTTGACTCTGATCAGTGACGTAGCCTAGGTGACTGACAGCTCGCCTACAGTATAAACAATTAAATGGTAAACGGTTTTTTGTTAGCCTATTGAATCCTCTTTTTAAAAATATGTTTTTTGTTTTGATATTATCGTTAAATCACTGAGCAAACTCGGAGCACTTCACCGGCGGTGACTCTCTCCTAGCGTGACATCCTGAGCTCGCGCAGCATCCTGAACGTTCTATAGCCTAACCGTTATATCGCACTTTGTAAAGAAACTTGGCTGGCGGATATCATGTTTTGTGAAAAAATACATTTTGTAGTAGGCTTAAAATGTACATTTTGAAATCTTATTAATGGCAGCAATTCACACATAGATTAAAGGTCCCGTTTTTCGTGTTTTTTTGAAGCTTTGATTGTGTTTACAATGTGCAATATAACATGTGTTCATGTTTCATGTGTAAAAAAACACAGTATGTTTCACACAATTTACTTATCTGTATACTGCTGTTTTCACTGTCCTCAAAACGGCCTGAGAATTTCCTCGTTCTATGAAGTCCCTCCTTCAGAAACACGTAACGAGTTCTAATTGTGCCAGCGGTTCCCGTGTTGTGATTCGACAGCAGCTTAGGGCACGTTGCCTGGGAATGTCACGCCTCTTACCATAACGGGGAGATGAACGCGCTCAAACTACAGCCCCTGAAGGCCAAACAAAGGTGATTTGACTCCGGGATGAAAATAACAGCGTCTGAACGACATGGCGACAAACGCAACCGAACCGAACCGAACCGAACGCAACACTTCCTCTTCTCCACGAGGGAGCAACAAGACCACGCCCCCTTTTTCGCGTATTCTTGTGGGCGGAGGTTAGTCAACAAACTGTTCTACTGACGTAATTAAAGCAGGATGTACAGGGATGTAGTCCAAACCGGCCGTTCGCTGTAGGCTTTGAAAGGGAACTTCTGTTAAATAAAATATCTCGCTTGGCATTGAACTTTGAGCTTTATAATTTTACAGGTATTATTTATGCTCTAACAGCAACATTACACACTAACTAAAGTTTGAAAAATAAGATCACAATGTTCAATTTCTCATTAATGCAATTATCTAATCAACCAATCACATGGCAGTTGCTTCAATGCATTTAGGGGTGTGGTTCTGGTCAAGACAATCTCATGAACTCCAAACTGAATGTCTGAATGGGAAAGAAAGGTTTATTTAAGCAATTTTGAGCGTGGCATGGTTGTTGGTGCCAGATGGGCCGGTCTGAGTATTTCACAATCTGCTCAGTTACTGGGATTTTCACGCACAACCTGAAAAATCTGAAAAATGTCTCTGTGAAACACAGCAAACTGCATTCCCTGTAGGTCCTTATCACTCTAAAAAAAAAAAGGTTCTATATTGCACCAAAAATGGTTCTTGGCTCGTAATCATAGGGGAACCTTTGTTAGTGCTATATAGCACCAATTTTGGTGCTTCAGAGGTTCTTCAGCGGTTCTTCAACGGTTCTTTGACTAAGGTGCTATATAGCACCTCTGAAGAACCACTGAAGCACCAAAATTGGTGCTATATAGCACTAAAAAAGGTTCCCCTATGATTACGAGCCTTTTTTTTTAGAGTGTACATTCTTCACTAATGCAGCCAGTTCATCGATTTTGTTGGCCAGTGAGTTGACATTCCCCATAACCACCGACGGAACAAAGGGCTTAAATCTCCACTGTTTCTCCATGCACCTAGCCTTTAGCTTAGTGCCCGCTCTGCATCCCTGGTATGGCCGTCTCACCTCTTAAGATAGAAAGGGGACAGTATATTAATGTAACTTTGGTATGGCCATCTTGGCCAGGTCTCCCCAGAAGAAGAGATTTATTTTTATAACAATGGAATCTTTCTGGTAAAATAAAGGATAAATAAGTCCTGCCCTGGGTGTGATGTTTTCTTGGGTGGTGAATAATGGCTTACCGCTGTAATAAAAAGGGATGGAGAGCAGCTGGAGCTGTTGTCAAATGTGGTATTAGTCATACATTTCCCAGCAGGAACAGTACGTCGATGTGATGTGGGCTACTTGATCACAGTATAATGAAATTAACTTGAAGGCCACATGAAAGGTGGAGGGCAGGTTTTCGCCGCCACGCCCTGTGTTTGATGGATGTGTTTTTCATGATATGGGATGCTTACTACTCACTTATTTTTTTGTAAGCGTCTGTTATTCACTAATGGCAAATGGTCTGGGCTCTATCGCAGCTTTAATTTGCCAATAACCACTCACTAAGACAGGAAGATGTTGTCTGTCAGGCTTGTAAAATGACCAAGACTGTAGAGTTGCTTTGTTGTACTTTGTTGAGAAAAAATTGCAAAAATTGGGTGGGGTACATCAGCTTGTCACCTTTTACGCAAAGAAAATATATTATCACTATATTATTTTTAAATGTATATTGAACTGTACTATAATAAATGAGGAATTGCAACTTTCAAAATGCATCAATGAGCCTTGGCCGCCCATGACCCTGCCGCCGGTTCACCACTGTTACTTCCTTGGAGCACTTTTGATAGAGACTGACCACTGCAGGCCGGGAACACCCCACAAGAGCTGCAGTTTTAAAGATGCTCTGACCCAGTCGTCCAGCCATCACAATTTGGCCCTTGTCAAACTCGCTCAAATCCTTACGCTTGCCCATTTTTCCTAGCCTAGAAATCTAGACGCACCCTAGCGGCAGAAAATGTATTTTGCCGCGAGTGTAGTCTAGCAACTCTCGGTAGAGCTGAGAGCTGGAAAAACCAAACTCTGGTCAGGCCAATCACAGCGTGTGTAGAGTCGGTGGGCGGGCTTAACATAATGACGGCACGTCACGACAGAGTTGCGGAGGTTCTGCGTGCTACTCGTAAACAAAGCTGACTAACAGCGATCTTTTGAACCGGTTTTGGCCGCGACTCTGGAAGACTTGGAGTTAAGCTTTTCTTTGAGAAAAGAACAAAGAACGGCACTGAAGTCATTCTTAAGAAAGGAAGATATGTTCGAAGTTTTGCCTACCGGATACGGCGAAAGTCTATCAACTAACGTTAGCTCGGCTTCACTTTTTTCTTCCCTCTGATTGGTTGTGGTGGTCATGGCGCTATCCAATTGCGTGCAGAGGGAATTTGAAAGACAGCCGTTTATCCCGCCCCTCGGATTGAGCCCTGTCAATGGTGAGTTTCCAGACCCAACATCTAGATGTGGGTCTGGCTTGTCAGGCTACATTTTTCCTGCTTCTAACACATCAACTTTGAGGATAAAATGTTCACTTGCTGCCTAATATATCCCAGCCACTAACAGGTGCCGTTTATATATATGGGCATGGGCATGGGCATTTATAGTGCTGCACAGGAACCAATTTAGCCTGTGGAGAACAAAAATAAATAAATAAATAAATAAATAAATAAAATATATATATATATATTAGGGGTGTAACGATTCATCTACTACATCGATGTATCGATTTATTTTCCTACGATCTAACTACATCGATCTGTGCTCGGCAAGTTGGCCTTCCGGACGACATATATCGATCTAACATCGTTTTAAAAGGTAATCAATCGATTGTATCGATCATAGGAAATAACGCATTGGATTTAAGCACGTCAGACTTTAAATGGATGTTTTTTCTTAGCACTTTTAATGATAAAGGCGTTAAACGTTACTCGATTCAGTCTGCCTATCTGTGACATCATCGCAACGCACGCACCAGCAGCAGCGCTAAGAAAACAAAACAGCATGGCGGATGGCAGAGGAGAAGCCAACCAGCGAGAAATTATCAAGTCACCAGGAGAAAGAGCTAAGTTAGTAACGTGTTACCTGTACTTTCAACCCTTGCTAAATGTTACCTGTGCATTCCTGACACCAGTGTGCCAGCAGAGCGAGTTTTTAGTACTGCTGGCGACATAGTGAACGCACAGAGAAGTGTTCTGCGGTCAGATCATGTTGATATTTTTGAAAAAGAAATATGTAGAGTCATTGAAGAGTAGTTGGTTACATTTGATCTTTTGTTAAATATTGTTTGTTTATTAAACTGAGAGTAGTAGCAGGTTCAGCCAGTTTATTCAAACTGAAGAAATGTTGGTTGCACTTTATTTTTGATATTAATATTGTATTTGTATTATTTTAATGTTGAAAAACAACAGCAAAAGTAACAGGTACACCTACTATTAATTAAACCTGAAGAGAAGTTAGTTGCACTTTATTTTTGATATTAATATTGTCATATTATTATGTTGGATAACAAAAGCAGAAGTAGCAGGTTAACCTACTGTTGAAATGTTGGTTGCACTTACTGTGCTTTTATTGAAAATGTATTGAATATTGAAAATGAGAGCAGAAAAGGTTAACTTCCTGTTAATTCAACCTAAACTGTTGATTGCACTTTATTCAAATAAAATTTGAATGCATTTGCCATTAATTGTTGTTTACTTGTTTGTTTATATCCATAATTAATTGATACCTGATTCCCTTACAAGAAACAACAGGAATCTTGGAAATTTCACCTGCACTGACCAGTATCCAGATATTTATTTCAGTCACACAATTTTTGGCTAAAAAGTTACTGAATCGATTTCAGGTCACTGAATCGTTTCGGATCGTATCGTTCTAAATGAACCAAAATCGTCCTTGAATCGTATCGACAACCTCAAATCGTGATACGAATCGAATCGTTGTTAAAACGAATCGTTACACCCCTAATATATATATATATTAGGGATGCAACAATACAGTTAGTCCACGGTTCAATACATACCTCGGTTTTTAACCATGGTTTTCGGTTCGGTTCGTTTTTTTGCTATTCTATTCTTAGGCGACAGGAACAGCAAGAGGTTAAGAAGAAAAAAAGACTATTTTTTTATTGCAATACTCTTTGTTTATTTTACTTAAAAGAAACGAAAAACCTTACTTAAACTTTAAAATTTACTTAAAAAAAAAAAAAAACCTTGTACACATTCCTAGTGTATTGTATAATATAAAATAAATATATATAAAGATTTACACTGGCAGCTCAGAGCTGTACAGCAGCATTTAAGTATGAAATTGAATGAATAAATGTTAAATTAAAACACTACATAGACTTCACTATAACATATACATTGATTCTTATTAAAGCTACTGTATTAGTTTTTCAGTCAAGAGCAGTGAGTGATTTTCTCTTTGTCTTTTGTTGTTGTATTAACATTAAAGGGATGGTTCGTTCAAAAATGAAAATTCTGTCATCGAGAAATGAATACAGGTTTGAAACAATATTAGATGAGTAAATAATGACATCATTTTAGAGGGGAACTGTCCCTTTAAGGACACTAGGCTGCTCCTGTCAATTTAAGACCTCCGTGCATCTAATATACAGACACACGCCGATTTTACTTTCACTTTAGACATATCCAACTGTGTTTATGTTAACCTTGTGTGTATTTGACAGTATTATCGCAGTAAGACGACTACTTAGTTCAGTAATCACGTGTTTGACAGGCGTTTAGTGCACGCGCTCGGAAAAGCGCATGTTGAAACCGTGCACGCGAATGAAACCGCCAAGGCTTTAAAACACATGCAAATAATGAACTTTCGTGATTGTGAATAACTATAGTGTTCCTTGAGTATAACTCTACCACTAACATGTGATGTGAATGTATGTCGTGTTTGTGCTGATCTGCTCTTTTGGTTTTCACCAAACTTGGCGCTGTGCATTATGGCCAAACATCTCCACTTTGGTCTCGTCTGTAAAAGGACATTGTTCTAGAAGTCTTATGGTTTGTTCAGATGCAACTTTGCAAACCTAAGCCATGCTGCCATGTTTTTTTTAGAGAGAAGAAGCTTGCTCCTGGGAACCCTTCCAAAAATGCCATATTTGACCCATCTTTTTTCTAATTGTACTGACATGAACTTTAACATTTACCATATTACCTGAGGCCTGTAGAGTGTGAGGTCCTATGTTAACAGTAAGGGTGTCCTAACTTTGTCATCCATGGCTTTTCCATTTTGGCTTTATTTTTGCTAAATAAATAATGACAGAGTGTGATATGTCATGTGTTGTTGTTCATTTGAGGTTTTTTTTTTCCAAATGAACACCTGCCAAGGATCAGATGATTTTTTTAAATTATGTCCTGATACAGAAAACCATGGAATTCAATAGGGTGTCCTAACTTTTTCACATGACTGTATAACTGTTCAACTGAGAGATTAGATCTCATATCTAACCTTCCTTGTTTGGTCTGGTGTTTTATCACGGTTTGAACCCCTTCCTTTGAAAGTTGAAACCCTTCAAGAAGTGGTTAATCGGTTGAAGCCTACTACCTCCCACCATGACAAAATCCCTACATATCTGTTGAAAGGTCATAAATGCCTTGTCATATGGACTATGTCCAAGTGTTTAAAACATGCTGTTGTCCAACCTATTATTAAGAAACCAAATCCTGTTTTGTCAAATTAGGCCTCTCTCTAAACAAACTTTTATTAAAGGTCCCATGGCATGAAATTTTCATTTTATGAGGTATTTCAACATTAATATGAGTTCCCCTAGCCTGAATATTGTCCCCAAGTGGATAGAAATGTTGATGGGTGTAAAACCGAGTTCTGGCTGTCTCTCTCTGCCTTTGAGAAAATGACAGGCCAGACTAGCCAATCCTGAAGTCTCCTGTTTTGACGTCCACACAGGAACGGTTACCTCCCTTTCCTCCACCCAGAGAATCTGGCACGCCCATGCGAGCGCTATATTTGTCCTGGCTTGTGAACGAGTGAATGCTGGCAGTTTCTCAGTGTTTGGATGTACAAATGAAAACAGAAGTCTTTTTTCAGTTCCTTCTGATCTGTGATCAGTGATTTCTTATGTGTAGCTAATGATTTATTATTTGTGCACACACTGCGGCTTCTCTCTCTCCCGACAGAACGGTGTTTTCGTGTTTTCTATCTTGTGAGTCAGTGTTTTTGTACGTCCTCGTCGCGTCTATCTGTTCTACATACAGTCGTGAGTTTCTGCTCAACATCAGCAGAGTAACATCTTTAGAGATAAACCTCACGCACGCCGAAGCTCGGGCTGCACTGACCGGTCGGCCTTCAGCATCCCCGACCCCCAGTACTGCATCTGGCCCACAGCGGAGGCACCAAACGCGGCGCGAGATTAAGCAGACGGGGGGTAAATGCGGGGTATCCGGCTAGGCTAGCCAGCCATCCCCACAATAAACTGGATTACATTCGATTACTGCTGTTGTGTCTTTGTTTGCGCTGTGTACTCAATGCAAAGCACTGACGCTTTTCATAGGATTGGAACATATCTAAAAATAATGCTATAATCAACACTTACTAACTCGTTCATCTCGCTGTAATGGTACATTGCATGTGTTACAAAGTTGGTAGAATAATGATGAAGACGGACTCGGCGTGACTGGGACTCGTGTTTATTCAGAACTCTCAGATACAAACACGATAAACAGCGCTCTCACAACTCAGTAGTTACTATAAATAACTTTGTTAGCAATCGCTCAGTCTCAGTGACGTCCGGTTCGCAAACAAATCATTCTTTTGAATCGGATCTTTTTAGTGAACCGAACCAGTTCACCGAATCGTTCTAAACGGTTCGCGTCTCGAGTCAGCGCTGATCCATAATTTACTAAAGTTACTAACTTTCTGACATGAGTGACAGCCCCTCCGACTAGAAATAAACTAATAACCTGAAGTATATTCTAGTAACTACAACAGTTCACTGAACTGAGACATGCTGAGAGAACTGATGTGAAGTGAACTCAGGTCCATCCGTCTCTCTAGCAGCAGCTCGTGCGTCGTAGACCTCGTTAAACCACGCCCCCTCCGCTCATTTCAAATGCAAAGATGTCTGCCAATCACAACAGTGGGCGTTTTTACTGAAGTCTCACAGCAGACACGCCTTTTGAAACAGGGCATTCAGCCACAGGGCAAACAGCAGTATAGAGAAAATGCCTTTTTTTTCTAAATTATGACATTTTATGATGTAAAAATCATACTAACAATATAAGTACACCTCAGGAAACATTATAAAATAATAGAAAAATGCCATGCCATGGGACCTTTAAAAAAAATAATTCTGGAAAATTGTATTCCAACAAGTTATTTGAACATAAACAACGTCTTTAAGACGTTTTAAGAAATAACAAAGCACAGAGCCTACTTTACTGAAAGTTTTTAAATTACATTATTTTAACTGTGGACTCATGTAAACATGCTTTTCTCATATTTCTTGACTTGAGTGCAGCATTGTATACTGTCCAGTGGTTCCCAACCACGTTCCTGGAGGCCCACCAACCGTGCACATTCCTTTGTCTGACACATCCACATCAGGTTTTGGAGTCACTACTGAGTGGATGACTTGAATCAGGTGTATTCGATTGAGGAGACATGCAAAATGTGCACTGTTGGTGGGCCTCCAGGAACGTGGTTGGGAACCACGGCTGTAGACCATAATATTGTCATCTCCCGCCTCAAACACTGTGAAGGGAGATAAGTTCCCTAAAATATTTTAGCTCTTATCTGTCAAACCCAAGTTTCTCAGTTGATCTTTATTTTTATTTTTTTTGGAATTTTTGTTCTGCTGCGGCTCCATTTATGTTTGATATCTAACAAACGACATATTTTTCATTCATGCTTCCAAAATCTTAATCTGGAACATCTGTGTTCCTTCTATAAACTATCTGTAAAAACAAAAACTTGGCTGTTCTAATTCATGCCTTTATTTCTACCCAACTTGAGTCCCTCGTAGGTATAAACACTCTGTCTATTTCTAGACTTCAAATGGTGGAAAATGCTGCAACTAGACTTTTTTTGTTGGATGTACACAAGCATGATCATATTCACCCAATTTTAATGTCACTAGCCCGCTTTACAATTGATTTAAGATGGGGTTTTTTAATCTTTGAAAGGACTAGCACTTATTTGCCTTCTGTCCTTGCACAATCCATTGAGATCCCTCAGATCTTCAGTTGTATTATAGAGATTGATGTAATATCAAGCGTAGCATCAGTTCTGGCAGGTCACGTTAGTCAAACTCGCATCAGCTGTCTGCAGCTGATCACGTCTACCTATAGGAATACGTCTATCACCGCATACATGTATATAGCTCCTCAGTACTATCAGCAGCTATCGCGTTTCTCCAGCGCTCATTTACCCTCCTCCACCCCCAGCTCCTCCTCTTGTCAGTCAGAATTTGGCATTCTGATTCCCCCTGAATCAGACTAATTTCCCGAATTAGGTTGTACATTTTAATATTGACATTAATGATATCTGCAATACATTGTTGGTTCTGTTCTGTTTACCCTAAGGGGGGTTATTGCTGCTCTCCAGCACACCGCCAATCCAAACTATATGCTAATAGTCAATCAATCATCTTTGATGATAGTGGTCCTGACAGAACTCCTGCACTGTGTTTTGTTTAATTTGTGCTCTCGAAATAAATTTGACATCAACATTTTAGGAGTAAATAAGTTAAATAAGGTACAAAGTTAATGGTTAAGGGTTATGAGTTAAGGGTCAACGGTCCCCAGCGACAAGCAGTTGTACCAATTATGGTGCAATTTTTTCTATTTCCTTTTTTTTCTGAGTGTGCATAACATCTTTTCGGAACATGTCTATCCACATTTTAAAAGTTAAGAAATTCAAAGTTTAAGTAAAAACTGACAAAGGAACTGTACTCATACATTGAATTATAATATAAGCTAATTTAGGCTTAATAAGCTTAAAATTATCATCTCAGTTTAAAAAGAAAAAAAATTGTTGTGGAAACTTGGCTAACTAGCTCAGTAAATGCTAACTTTCTAATTTAACATACCTGTTCTCAAACCAATCTCATGCTCCACTTGTTTCCATGATGGTAATCCCCCAAAAACCCAATATAACAAACTCTTCTAAAACATAATAGCAAAAAACTACTAAATCTCCCTCTTAACATAATATTGCACAAAAAACATTGTATAACACTTACTTTTGACTTTACTCTCCCTTTCGAGTGTCATGGCAAAGCATGCTGGGAAATAGAAATCCCAGCCCAGTTTCAGTTAAATTTAAGTTTATAAAACTCATAACAATGCAACAATTCAGATTACTTAAAATGTATCAGTTTGGTGAACTCAAAAGAAAAAGAAAGTTCTAAATACTCATAAAAGTTTGATTGGTTATTGAATCAGTTTAATTTAAGTTTACTGTTCTCAAACTAATTATTTTGAGCATTAGGGTTTACAGTGTACATTATTGTAGCTCTTTCTAAAATGCGTCGATTTCTACTTCCGAAAAGCGCAGTGTGCTCTGATTGGCCAGCTGACCCAGTGCTTTGTGATTGGCCGAACACTTCAAGCGTGTGTCAGAAATGTAACGCTCCTTAAAATAATCATGAGCTTCTAGCCTAACAAGCCAGACCCACATCAAGATGTTGGGTCTGGGAACGCACCATTGGCAGGGCTCAATCCGAGGGGCGGGATAAACGGTTGTCTTTCAAACTCCCTCTGCACGCAATAGGATAGTGCTTCAACAAGCCAGAGCAACGAAGAAGGTGAAGCGGAGCTAGTTGATAGATTAAACTTAATCTTCCTTTCTTAAGAATGACTTCAGTGCCGTTCTTTGTTCTTTTCTCAAAGAAAAGCTTAACTCCAAGTCTTCCAGAGTCGCGGCCAAAGCCGTTTCGAAAGACAGCTGTTCGCCAGCTTCTTTGTTTACAAGTAGCGGAACCGCCGCAACTCTGCCGTCATTATGTTAAGCCCGCCCACCAACTCTATACACGATGTGATTGGCCTGACCAGAGTTTGGTTTTTCTAGATCGCAAGCCGACGGAGAGTTGCTAGACTACCCTGCCTGCAAATTAGATTTGCTGCCGCTCGGGTGCATCTAGATTTCTAGGCTAATGAGCTTCAGCTTCCAAAGCAATTAAAGATAGTTAAAGGGATAGTTCACCCAAAAATGAAAATTAGCCCATAATTTACTCACCCTCAAGTCATCCTAGGTGTATATGACATTCTTCTTTCAGACGTATAAATTCTTTCAGACGAGTTAGGGGAGAGCGGGACACAACCTAACGCTTTTTGACTTTCTCAGTTTGTGTAAATTCACTTGGGGTTCAGAGTATTTATTGTTTCCCACATTAATTGCACACATGTCTAGTACAATTATGTGGTTTTGTTTCATTAATACAGTGTATACTTTTTTCTTGATTTACCCTGAAGTGAAATGTGACAACATGCCCCGTAGGTGGGGTACATTGTAACATGTGGTGGGGCACATTGTAACATGACCAAATGACAGCTTAAAATGTTACCTGATATAATCAAAAAAATATACAAGACAAACTAAAATATTTTGTCAACAAAATACAATTATTAACTTTTTAAAATATAATAATGGCATTTTTTAATCATTCAAAATATAATCATTTTTGAGTTTGACTAAAAAACACATCGCTAAATACAGCTATACAGCATAGTTCAAAACATAATAATAATGAATAATTTCTGAACATTAACTCTCAGTCATTATTCACCCTTTTCTCATGGTTTCTCAAAGGAATTCATAAAAGTATAGAATATAATGGCATATTTTAGGGGCTCATTGTAACGCAGTGTTACAACGCACCCCACCTGCACAACTGGGATTTAAACCGTGGCTCGTGTCTTCTGCTGGTTTGATCAACATTAAAGAACTATATCAACTGTTAAATAACAGATATAAGATTAAAATAATATCGGATTTGTCTTATTTTAAATAAACACAAAACAGAGATGAAAACTAAACTTAAGTAAGAAATTTACTTTTGCTATGGTTAAATATATGTTCAGTGATATCTTCCAGAGATTTTTTTAATTTTGGTGCTATTTATTGACTATAGCTCAGCCTTTAACACCATAGTTCCCATTAAGCTAACACACAAACTCCTGGATCTAGGCCTGAATTCTTCTCTCTGCCTCTGGATTGAAGATTTCCTCACTGGCAGACCCCAGGCGGTGAGAGTAGGCCAGTTCACCTCCACCTCCATCACCCTGAGTGTTGGAGCTCCACAGGGCTGTGTGCTGAGTCCCCTGCTCTACTCTCTCTACACCCATGACTGTTTGTCCACACACAGCTCCACCTCGATCATCAAGTTTGCTGATGATACTGTTGTCCTGGGTCTCATCTCCAACAACAATGAGACGGCATACTTGGACGAAGTGGAGCAACTGACATCATGGTGCCAGGACAACTGTCTCTCTCTGAATGTTAACAAGACCAAAGAACTGATTGTGGACTTCAGGAAGAGACAGCATCGGTCATACTCCCCTCTCATGATCAGCGGGACACCGGTAGAGAGAGTGAGCAGCTTCAAATACCTGGGTGTGAACATCTCCGAGGATCTGACCTGGACTACACACATCCAGACACAGGTGAAAAAAGCCAGGCAAAGACTGTACCACCTGCGCCAGCTGAGGAAATTCAGGGTTTCACCAGCCATCCTGAAAACTTTCTATCGAGGGGCGATAGAAAGTGTCCTGACTCAGTGCATCACAGCGTGGTACGGGAACAGCACCAGTCACGACTGCAAAGCCCTGCAAAGAGTGGTGCGCTTATCCGAGCGCATCTCAGGCTCAGCTCTCCCGTCTCTGCAGGACATCTTCACCAAACGCTGCAGAGGTAGAGCTACTAAAATCATCAGAGACATTAATCACCCTGCAAACTCTCACTTCACCCTGCTGCCATCTGGTAAGCGCTTCCGTAGCCTGATGGCAAAGACTGAAAGACTCAGGAGGAGTTTCTTCCCCCAGGCCATCAGACTCCTGAACTCAGTCACGTGACTCACTTCACCCCCGCACACGCATAAACATACGGTCTTTCAACATTAACATCCACATACTGCAATTGCACTGCACTTTACTTTACGTCCCTATTGTTACTGCGTAACAACCTGTAATAAACCTTGCACATTATACTTCTTTATATATACATATTATATATTTTATGTTAACCACTTATTTTTAAGTCTACAGTTTATCTCACTTATCATCCACATATTTTTATATTTTTATTTTTATCTTATTTCCTATTTTTATCTTTTACTTGATTTATTTATAATTCTACTTATGTTAATACTTTTTATTCTAACTTTATTCTATTTCTATTTAATTTCTTGTAACTGTTATTTGCACTGTCCATGGAGCGGACCTGTTTACATTTCACTGCCAGTTGTATATTGTGTATATAACTGTGTATGTGACAAATAAAACTCTTGAATCTTGAATCTTGAATTTTTTCTCTAAATAATGTTGATATGGCAACTAGTAAATACACTAAGTTTCGTCATTCTGGCATGTGTGGAAAGGGTTAAAACATGCGCATTAGGTTGTGCCCCGCGCTCCCCTAGATTACAAAAGTCTAGGCTAATCCAAGCATTAGAATTGGATTCATAGTTGCTCTGTTTTTGAAGTCCATAAAAAGTGCATCTGTCCATCAAATAACATGCTCCACGCAGCTCTGGGGTGTTCATAAAGGCCTTCTGAAGCGAATCAATGCGTTTGTGTAAGAAAAATATACATATTTAAAACTTTATCAACTAAACTTTCGACCGACCGCTTTCCCTGTTCAATTTATGGAAAAATTGTTGAAAGTTCCCCAGCCAATCGAAAGACTAACGAGACCAGGTCCACTTTTCCATGGAAGGCGATCGTTCGAAAGTTTACTTGATAAAGTTTTAAATATTAATATTTTTCTTACACAAACGCGTCGATTCGCTTCAGAAGGCCTTTATTAACACTCCAGAGCTGCTGTCATGATCCCGGCTCTTTCCTTTTTTCTCCTTTCTCTTTTCTCCCTCTTCTGGTCACACTCATTATTACATTCTTTTACGCGCACACATTTGCATTCATTTTCTCAATCGTTCTCAGCTGTCTCTCATTACCTCACTCCTTACGTACTCACATTCTTGTTCATTACCTCTATCGTTCTCATCTGTTGCCCACTTTCTCTGATTGGTTTCTCTATTTCTTGTCCTTCCTTTCTCTGGTTCTTCATCAGATTATTGCCTAGATGTTACGTACCTGTTTGTTTGATGACTGTCCTGTCTAAATCCTGTCTAAGTCCTGTCTGATGCGAGTAGATTCCTGACTGATTTATTATCACCTCGTATCTGCTCTATTTAAAGTCTCCAGCTACGTGAGTGGTCTACGGTTTGGCGTTCCTTGCTCTCTTCGGACCCAGCCTATCTCTCTACCTCCGGGGATTTCCCATTGCCGTTCCAGACCGGACAGTTTTGTTCCCTTACGTTTTGCTGAAGCTATACGCCAGAGACTTTCTGTTGAATTTATATGCCTTGTGGCCTCCTGAGTTATTTTGCCCTGAACTGAATTAAAACTTTGTTTAAATCACCTTCTGCTTTTGGGTCCTCATCTCCTGTACGTGACAGAATAATCTGATCAAGAATGGACCCAGCGAAGGAGAGTCCTCTTCACTCCGCACTCGAACTTCAGGGAGCTTTACTGGGCCGTCATGAGGAGGAGCTGGCTGCAGCTCGTGAGGCCATGGATTCCTTCTCTGCTCGCATGACTGAGATGGCGCAGCAGCTTCACCTTCTCCGTGTTGAGTCTTTATCTTCCAGTGGTCAGGGTGTTCCAGAACCCAGAGTCAACAACCCGCCGTGTTATTCCGGTGAGCCAAAGGAGTGTCGATCGTTTTTGACCCAATGTGAGGTGGTCTTTTCTCTGCAGCCTTCCACGTACGCGTCCGAGGGCTCTCGCATCGCCTTTGTCATCTCACTGCTGACTGGCCGCGCCCGGGAGTGGGGAACAGCGGTATGGAATTCTGAGGCCGACTGTCTCAGCCGTTATTTCAGCTTCAAGGAAGAGATGTTGCGGGTCTTTGACCGCTCCGCGTTCGGAGCAGAGGCTTCCCGGCTCCTGTCTACGCTTCGCCAGGGGAGAGGTTCAGCAGCCGATTTCTCAATTGAATTCCGTACCTTATCCGCCTCCTGTGACTGGAACGAGTCAGCTCTGGTTGCTCGTTTTCTCGAGGGGCTTAATGGCGACATTAGGGACGAGATCCTTGCTCGTGAGCCACCGACTCGACTGGATCTTCTTATTGACTCAGCCATTCGCATTGAGAAGCGTTTCGAGATTCGTCGCCGCAGTCGCACTCTGGATGGATCGCTTTTTTCCTCTCCGATGCTCTCATCTCCACCATCTCCTTCGGCTGATAACTCCGAGCCAATGCACCTGGGTGGTCTGCGAATCTCCGCTGCTGAGCGCCAGCGCTGCATCTTGGGACGCTTATGTATGTACTGTGGGTCTGCATCTCATCGAGTCGCCGCCTGCCCGGTAAAAGCCAGAGCTCACCCGTAGAGAGAGGGTTACTGGTGAGCGCTTCAACTTTAGACCCTCCGCCACGCACACGCACTACTTTCTCCGCTCTCATCCGCTGGACGGGAGGTTCCGTTTCCTGCCCGGCATTGATCGATTCGGGAGCCGAGGGAAGTTTTGTTGATGAGACTTGGACTCGTGAACAGGGGGTTCCCCTCATTGAACTCAAAGACTCCACCCCTGTACACGCTCTTGATAGTAGTATCCTCTCTAGAGTGCGCTTTGCCACAGTTCCGGTGAGTCTCACCATATCAGGCAATCATCAAGAGACAATTTCTTTTCTTGTTTTCCATTCCCCTTATTACCCTGTTGTTTTAGGACATCCCTGGTTAGTAAAGCATAACCCTCAGATTGACTGGTCCAGAGATTCCATTCTTTCTTGGAATTTGTCTTGTCATGTTAACTGTTTGTCGTCTGCTGTTTCTCCTGTCTCTTCTATTTCTGTTTTCCAGGAGGAGCCGGGTGATTTGTCTGGGGTCCCGGAGGAGTACCATGATCTTCGGGCGGTTTTCAGTCGTTCCAGGGCTACTTCTCTTCCTCCGCATCGACCTTATGACTGTAGTATCGACCTTCTTCCGGGTACCACTCCCCCTCGTGGGAGACTTTATTCTCTGTCCGCTCCCGAGCGCGAAGCACTTGAGAGATATTTATCGGACTCGCTTAACGCCGGTACCATTGCACCTTCCTCCTCCCCTGCCGGTGCGGGTTTTTTCTTTGTTAAAAAGAAGGATGGTTCATTGCGTCCCTGCATTGATTATCGAGGGTTGAATGACATCACGGTCAAGAATCGCTATCCCTTGCCGCTGATGTCATCTGCTTTCGAGATCCTGCAGGGGGCCAAGATTTTTTCTAAGTTAGATCTCCGCAATGCTTACCACCTTGTACGCATTAGGGAGGGGGACGAATGGAAAACTGCGTTTAATACTCCTTTAGGGCATTTCGAATATCGCGTTTTTCCGTTCGGGTTGGTCAACGCCCCTGCCGTGTTCCAAGCGTTAATTAACGACGTTCTTAGAGACATGCTGAACATTTTTGTTTTCGTTTATCTCGACGATATTTTGATTTTCTCTCCCTCTCTCCAAGTATATACTCAGCATGTTCGTCAAGTTCTTCAACGTCTCCTAGAGAATCGATTGTTTGTTAAAGCAGAGAAGTGTACATTCCACGCTCAGTCTATTTCTTTTCTCGGTTCTGTGATTTCCTCGGAGGGGGTTAGCATGGACCCTTCCAAGGTTCGTGCTGTCACCGATTGGCCGGTACCCGACTCGCGTGTCGCCCTCCAACGTTTTTTGGGTTTTGCAAATTTTTACCGTCGGTTTATCCGTAATTTTAGTCAGATCACCGCTCCTCTCTCGGCGCTCACATCCGTCAGGGTCCGTTTCTCCTGGACTGATGTGGCTCAGGTTGCTTTCGATCGCCTCAAATCCCTTTTTTCGACTGCGCCTATTTTAAGAACTCCAGACGTCTCCAGACAATTCATAGTTGAGGTCGATGCGTCAGAGGTGGGCGTGGGAGCCGTCCTTTCCCAGCGCTCATCCTCTGACGAGAAGGTTCACCCTTGCGCTTACTTTTCACATCGCCTCTCTCCCGCCGAACGCAATTATGTTGTTGGTAACCGCGAATTATTGGCAATCCGTCTAGCTCTCGGTGAGTGGCGTCACTGGCTTGAGGGTGCTTCGATTCCGTTCATTGTCTGGACTGATCATAGAAATTTAGAGTACATTCATTCTGCTAAGAGACTCAATGCCCGTCAGGCTCGGTGGGCACTTTTCTTTACACGTTTTGACTTTTCCATCTCCTACCGTCCTGGCTCTAAGAACCTTAAGCCAGATGCTCTCTCGCGACAGTTCGATTCTCCAGAGGTTGTTCCTTCTAACGAGGAGATTCTTCCTCAGGGTATGGTGGTGGGCGCAGCTGTCTGGGGAAATAGAACGTTTGGTCAAGCGATCTTTGGCTCATGCCATTTCTCCTCGTCTCTGCCCTAGAGGTCTTCTGTACGTTCCTCCATCTACTCGTCTCGCTGTTCTTCAATGGGGTCACTCTTCCAAATTATTCGCTCATCCTGGTGTTAGGGGCACCGTCGCTGCCATCCGCCAGAAGTTCTGGTGGCCCTCTCGTGAGCGCGACATACGGCGTTACGTCGCTTCGTGTGCTGTCTGCGCTCAGACTAAGTCTGGTAATGCGCCCCCGGCGGGAATACTGCGTCCTCTCCCGTTATCGTCTCGCCCGTGGTCGCACATCGCCATGGATTTTATCACGGGTCTTCCTGCCTCTGAGGGGAACACCGTGATACTCACTGTCGTGGACCGTTTTTCCAAGGCTGCTCACTTTGTCCCCTTACCAAAGCTTCCGTCCGCTAGAGAGACCGCACAGATAGTCGTCGACAAGATTTTTAAGATACATGGTCTTCCCTCCGACATCGTGTCCGATAGAGGTCCCCAATTCTCTTCTTTGTTTTGGAAGGAGTTTTGTCGTCTAATTGGGGCTTCGGCTAGTCTCTCCTCCGGTTTTCATCCTCAAACCAATGGCCAGGCCGAACGAGCCAATCAGATAGTCGGGCGCATCCTCCGTAGTCTAGCTTTTCGCAATCCGGCTTCCTGGTCAGAACAGCTTCCCTGGGCAGAGTACGCGCATAATTCCGCTCCGTCTTCTGCGACGGGTTTATCACCTTTTCAGTGTTGCCTTGGTTACCAACCTCCGCTTTTTACCTCACAAGAGACGGACACTAGGATGCCGTCCGTCGAGGTCTTTATTCGACGTGCTAAGCGTACTTGGAGAGCGGTCAGATCCTCCCTTTGCAAGTCTCGTTCTCGTACACGGCGGGCCGCTAATAGGCGTCGAGTTAAGAGTCCTCTGTATTCTGTTGGGCAGAGGGTTTGGTTGTCCACCCTTAACCTACCGCTTCAATCCGCTTCGCGTAAGCTGGCACCTAAATTTATTGGACCATTTCGGGTCCTTAAGATCCTCAGTCCTGTCTCAGTCAGACTCAAATTATCTGCCAATCTCCGACGCATTCACCCTGTCTTTCACGTGTCATGTATAAAGCCCGTTACTCGTATTCCTCCTCGTTCGCTTTCTTCTCCGGTTCGTGTTGAGGGCGCTCCCACCTATAGGGTTCGTAAACTTCTCGATGTTCGCCCTCGGAGTCGTGGTCATCAATTTCTGGTCGATTGGGAGGGTTACGGTCCGGAGGAGAGGAGTTGGATTCCGTCCCGGGACGTCCTGGACCGCTCGCTGATCGAGGACTTCTACTGCTCCCGCCAGTCCTCCTCTGTTGCGCCAGGAGGCGCTTCTTGAGGAGAGGGTACTGTCATGATCCCGGCTCTTTCCTTTTTTCTCCTTTCTCTTTTCTCCCTCTTCTGGTCACACTCATTATTACATTCTTTTACGCACACACATTTGCATTCATTTTCTCAATCGTTCTCAGCTGTCTCTCATTACCTCACTCCTTACGTACTCACATTCTTGTTCATTACCTCTATCGTTCTCATCTGTTGCCCACTTTCTCTGATTGGTTTCTCTATTTCTTGTCCTTCCTTTCTCTGGTTCTTCATCAGATTATTGCCTAGATGTTACGTACCTGTTTGTTTGATGACTGTCCTGTCTAAGTCCTGTCTGATGCGGGTAGATTCCTGACTGATTTATTATCACCTCGTATCTGCTCTATTTAAAGTCTCCAGCTACGTGAGTGGTCTACGGTTTGGCGTTCCTTGCTCTCTTCGGACCCAGCCTATCTCTCTACCTCCGGGGATTTCCCATTGCCGTTCCAGACCGGACAGTTTTGTTCCCTTACATTTTGCTGAAGCTATACGCCAGAGACTTTCTGTTGAATTTATATGCCTTGTGGCCTCCTGAGTTATTTTGCCCTGAACTGAATTAAAACTTTGTTTAAATCACCTTCTGCTTTTGGGTCCTCATCTCCTGTACGTGACAGCTGCCACTGCATGAAAAGTGGGATTTTCGTCAGTATGTGACACTGTAGATTGCCGTGAAACTTCAGGTTTACGACTGTGCACGGCAATTTGCAGGCAACACCGAAAACTGCCGTAAATTGTCGGAAATTGACGTGGGCCTTGCTTGGCAGTTTTCCCCCCATGACCCCCCCTCCCCTTCATTCTAGGGGAGGCTTTATCATGTAAATGAACATGCTGTGAGCTACACAAATGCAAATCAGAGTAGCAGCAGGGGGAGTTTTATCTAGGTTCTGAATTTTTTTGACTAAAACAAGTTTAAAGTTTAAGTTAAAATGTTAACTTAAATTTAAGTTAAATGTACTCGTTTTAGTACACATTACTAAATTTTTAGGGCAACCAGTTTGCTCCAATTTTTTAAGTAGATTCAACTTGTCCGGGCTCACAGTGTAGATTAATTACTCTGTATGTCATTAGCAATAACCAATGTTATGTAAAAAAAATAAAAAAATACAGGACAGCAGTTCATGTCTTCAACCTTTAGAGAGGTTATGTGATGCAACAAGACAATGAACCAAAGCACACAAATAAATCAAGTAAAGCATAGTTTACATACCAACATTAATTTTTCCACCCTGCACTGTGAATGATTTTTTAATTGGCTATTAATCATAAATGTGAAAAGTACAAGTTTGTGTGTTTATAGTTAAGTCAGATTGTGTTTTTCTGTAATTGTCCTTTAAATTGAGCTCACACCACATTTTATGAATTATCAATGCAGATTTTCAAGAGGTGGTTTCCTGGACAGGGTTTAAATTATGCCAAGAGTAGGCCTTAATCTATTTAATCGTGAGTTAAAAAATTGTTGCCTGGAACAAAGATTAAGCACAGATTACTAACACCTGGACTATGAGTCCTGAACTAAAATAAACTGGATTCATTTACAGTTTTATCTAATTGCTTACACACAATTTCTGAAAATATGGCTCCATTTCTTGTAACTCTACACACAAAACATCAGACATCTCTTGCAAAAGCAACACTTTGTGCAAAACTATTTTAACTATTTCCAAAAATGTTGTTTTTGCATATATCTAACTACACAATGCACAACTGAGGAATTTACAGTTGAACTGAAATCAGCTGAACTGAATCAACACTGAAGTCACTTGAGCTGAATATTGACACTATATTGGCTTGTTAGAGCCGGTTTACAGCAGAATTTGTTTTGAACTTGTTACTGAAGCTGCTATGAAACAATATATTTTGTTGAAAGCATATTCTTTCTTTCTCAAACCTTAGTTTTGATTTCTAAGTGATAAATTTATGTATGTGTTTTCACACATGATCATTGGCTGTATGGGTCCTCAGTAAATGAATGTGGCATTTAAATGGCAAAAGTTATTCTTGTCTCTATAACTTATGGCTTCCTAAAGACACGTTTATGGGTAAATAAAATATTAATAATATAAATAAAATGAATATCAAAACATATTTTAAATATAATGAAGTCATTTTATTATAGCACTCATCAGATGTTCCTGGAAACAAAACAGAGACAGAACAGTATAAACAAACTATACAACAAACTAAACACCAAATTACAAAAACATTATTATGTGAAAGTGAATAAAGTGGTGTGTGTTTTCAGTTATAAATATGTGCTGTGTAAATTAGCCTATACTTTTAGAAATTATATATAGCCTAACTTTAAAAAACAAACAATAACCCATATAGATAAATTATAATAATTGTATAATATTAAGCATTTACTTAATATACATTGTAACATTAGGCTACTTTACTCTAGCACAGTAGTCAGTTAAGCAATTAATTAATATCTTATATTAATATGTATGTAGCCTAGGCTACATCTAAAGGTAAGTCTGCTTTAAAAAAAAAAAATTACTCTTCGACATGTACAGAATGTGCGCGTTAAGAAACACGTTCAAATGTGTCTTCTTAACATGTTAAAACTGTGCGTGAAGCGGAAAACAGGGCGTGTCGAAGGTTGAAACGATCATAAGTCACGCGTTTCGTATAAAGAGATTTGGCCCCGGGCGCGTTCCATATCAGAGCCCTAGTCCAATGGGGTGCGAGGTCGAGGTCATGGCCATGACGCGTAGAAGACGAGCTTTAAACTATTTTTTTATGTTTTTTGCTGCTTTCCTTTTTCGTGATCAACAATGACAGGACACCGTCTTCAACTCAATCTCTGCATGGACGCGACAAACTTTTTGGACTCATTTTCAGGAGGCTGTCTTCGTCTTCATAACTCTGAGGCAAACTGCAGTCGCTATGAACCACAGCATGGGTAATGTAACGTTACGATATAAAGAATATGCTTTTATTCAGCTGTATAAGGAAATGGATGCGTTAATAGATCCGAGCTTAAAACTGCACATTTTGTTTACACAGACTATCCTCGCCTCATAACGAAGCCGTGAGCTCTTATCCGCTTGGAGCGATTTCCGCGAGTCCAGATTTAACCGCTGATCCTGACGAAATTGTGTGTAAGTAACTTCTAATGTGTTTCTCATTCCTTGTTTAATTTTACCGTGACTGTTTTTATTAATACCAGTCTCATGAAATGGTTTTCCAGCTGCCTGTAAGACGTATTATGAATCGACACGCCGGAGCTTCAGATACAAACAACCTGAAACGATACTCGGTTACTTAACGTAACCTCGGTTCTCTCTAGAAGAGGGAACGAGTATTGTGTAAGTTCCTTACGCTACGGGAAAGTATTCTTTCTTCGAGATTTCTGAAAAACCCAAAATTATCCTTAATTTTGTAACATTGTCAACGCAGTGCGGCAGCCTGGCAGACCATAGCAGGCTATTCCAGCGTGCTATTGGCTGCTCTGCTGGCAACTGCAGCAGCCTATCGGTGAGCCCGCGTGACGTGGCGACCAATGAGGGCGCTTCGCGCCCACCTGGCTTCATTTGCCTACAGGTGGGGCGTGGCCACGTGTATATAAGCAGGGCTCACGGGCTGCATATTCGGTTTTCGTAGTTCTGAAGCGTAAAAGCCCGCGGGGCGCACGGCAAGGAACGCAATACTCGTTCCCTCTTCTAGAGAGAACCGAGGTTACGTTAAGTAACCGAGTATCGTTCTCTTACGAGAGGTTCTCTCGTATTGCGTAAGTTCCTTACGCTACGGGAACATATTGTCAACGCCGTGCGCGCCTCGCATACAGCATATGTATCCCAGCGAACCGGGGAAAAAACACTGCTCGGGCAGGGTGGCCGGTAAAGGAAACGGGCCACCACATATACGGACACTTCATTTGAACTGACGGGTGGTTACAACAGGTGGTTACAACACCCTGTCCCATGAATGAGGGAACGGCACCTGCCGGTCTCCTTCAAATTCACCACACCTTGTCTCATGAATGAGGGAACGGCAACGCCGGTCGCCTTCAAATTCACAATATCTTGTTATATGAGTGAGGTAACGGCACCGCCGGTCACCTTCAAACTCACAACGGCTCGTCTCGTAAATGAGGGAACGGCACCGCCGGTCTCCTTCAAATTCACATGAGCCTAGTACCGAACTTACTACCAGTATGTGAGCTATGTCTGCGCAGAATCACTGGGCAGAACCAACAGCCCTATTGAACTGATAACACTTTCGCCTGTAAGGCAGGAACTTCCAGATTGTAAAATCTCACGAACGTAGACGGGGAGGCCCAGCCTGCCGCCATACAGATATCGTGGATGGAAATCCCTCTGGCCCAAGCCCACGAAGAGGCCATGCCTCTGGTGGAGTGTGCTCTGACACCTAGCGGGCACTGCAGATGTTTGGAAGCGTATGCAGTTGCAATCGCGTCCACTATCCACCTGGACAGGGTCTGTTTCGAGGAGGCGAGACCTTTAGCGCGCCCTCCAAACGAAACAAATAGCTGCTCAGAACGCCTGAAGGCGGCGGAGCGTGTGACATAAACCCTCAATGCCCTGACAGGGCAGAGGATATTGCCACCGTCCCCCTCGTCGGATGCTGGCAGAGCCGAGAGGGAGATAATCTGCGCCCTGAAGGGAGTGCCGATCGCTTTGGGGACATAACCATGCCTCGGTCTGAGAATGACCTTAGAGTCATTAGGACCGAACTCCATACACGTCGGGCTCACTGAGAGCGCGTGTAGATCCCCCACGCGTTTCACTGAAGCCAGAGCTATCAGGAACGCGGTTTTTAGCGAAAGGAACCTTGGTTCCACAGTCTCGAGCGGTTCAAAGGGATGAGCCTTCAGGGCCTCTAGGACCAAGGCCAGATCCCATATAGGAACCAAAGGGGGCCGCGGGGGATTCATCCGTCTGGCTCCTCTGAGGAAACGGATGATGAGCTCGTTCCTTCCTAGCGTGCTACCTAGCGTCGTCTGAGCGACCGCTGCTATAGCCGCCACATACACTTTGAGCGTGGAAGGGGACCTGCCCAGTTCCAAAAGCTCTTGGAGGAAGGAGAGCACCCGCTGGACCCCACATTGCTGTGGGTCCAATCCCTTGGAAACACACCACTCAGTGAACACCGACCACTTAGAACTATATAACCGCCTCGTCGAGGGGGCTCTAGAGTGTGAAATCGTGTTCATAACCCCTTCGGGCAGGTCAACGGGTATCCGTTGGTCACCCATACATGCAGAGACCATCGCTCTGGATGGGGATGCCAAACTGACCCTCCTGCTTGAGAGAGGAGGTCTGCTCTCAGCGGAACTGGCCAGGGGGGTGAGTGCGACAGCTTCACCAGCTCTGGGTACCAAATCTGGTTCTCCCAGCGCGGCGCTATAAGGAGCACCGGGCGGACTGACCAGCTGGACTGTCTGGGGGTGCAGGGACCATTCTCCTGAGAGAATGAGGCCCCTGGACAGCTTGTCCGGGCCCACATTGAGGTGGCCCGGTACGTGCGCAGCTCTCAGCGAGCGCAGCGAGCTGTCTGCCCACACGAGCAGGCGTTCTGTCAGATTGCCCAGACACCTGGACCTGACACCGCCCTGCCGGTTCACGTAGGACACCACTGTGGTATTGTCCGACCGGACCAACACGTGGTGTCCTCGTATAAGCGGGAGAAACTGCTTGAGCGCGTTCTCTACCGCTATCATCTCCAAACAGTTTATGTGTAGGAGTTTTTCCTCGCTCGACCAGAGGCCCGAGGCTGATCTGCCCTCGAAAACGGCGCCCCAACCCGTGGTGGAGGCCTCCGTCGAGATGACCTTGCGGTGTGAGATGGCTCCCATCGTCACTCCCCTCTGGTACCAGTTGGCTACTAACCAGGGCTCTAGGCTGAAACACAGCTCTGAGTCACTCTGATCCTGAAGCCTCCGGACGCCCAGGCTCTGTGAGGCACTCGGGCGTTTAACCAGCATTGCAGCGGGCGCATGCGCATTAAGCCCAGCTGGAGCACAGCTGCAGCTGAGGCCATACGTCCCAGCATCCTCTGAAAGAGCTTGAGAGGTGCGATTTTGCCCGGCCGGAAGTACTCAGCCATGCGCTGAACTTGGCGCGCGCGCGTTGGGGTGACAGGCGGGCTGACATTGCCACAGTGTCCAGATTCAAACCCAGAAATGAGGTTGATTGCGTGGGCACTAATGAGCTCTTGGTCCAATTGACCGTGAGCCCCAGGCTGTCCGGATGGCTGAGCAGCATTGCCCTGTGGGCGAGGAGCTCGGCCTCTGACTGCACCAGGATGAGCCAATCGTCCAGATAGTTCAACACTCGCATCCCTCGACTTCTCAGAGGAGCGAGGGCCGCGTCCATGCACTTCGTAAATGTACGGGGTGCTAGTGACAGGCCGAACGGAAGGACGGTGTATTGATAAGCCTGGCCGTCGAAGGCGAATCGTAAGAATGGCCTGTGACGTGGCGTTATCTTGATTTGAAAATATGCATCTTTCAAATCTAGGGAGATTAGCCAGTCTCTCGGGCGAGTATGCGCGAGGATCTGCTTGGTCGTGAGCATCTTGAACGATCTTCTCATAAGAGCTTTGTTCAGACGCCTCAGATCCAGAATCGGTCTGAGCGACCCATCCCTTTTTGGCACGAGAAAAAACCGGCTGTAAAAGCCTGACTCGCTCATAGAATGGGGAACCGGTTCTATAGCCCCTTTGCACAGCAGCGTGGCTATTTCTGCTTGAAGTAGATGTGCTACTTCCTCGCTCACTCTCGTCTCTGTACGCGCACAGAAGCGCGGAGGGTGGCGAGCGAACTGCAGAGTGTAGCCGTGCTTCACTGTTTTCAGCACCCATTCTGATACACCTGGAATGGCTTCCCACGCTCTCGCGTGTGCCACACGGGATAGAACGGCCTCCGGGCTCAAAACGCCGCGCTTCGCGGGTTTGACGGCCTGTATAGGAGGGGCGGGCGCAGTGCGCGCGCTCTCTGTGCTGTGGGCCAGCCGATCGCTCTCGATGGCTGGCCGCCTTACACACTGTATCTCTGCCGCTTCGAGCGGGGAGTGGCTTGTGTGTGGCCCTACACTCGTCGTTCCGGCCACCTTGGGCGGAGAACAGATGGTGTGTGGCGCGGCGCATGGCGCCGGGGGCAGAATGTTCGCGAAAATGTGTGAGCGCGTTTGAGCGGGCACAACTCTTACGCGTGGAACATGACCGGTTAAGAGTGGCTGTGTGACAGCGCGTGTGGTGATTAGGCGTGGGCGCAAATAAGCGGACACGTGACTTAACTCTAGCACTCGAGCGGCCGGTGGCCGCTTTATGTGAGTGAGAGACACGGGATTTGTGGTGCTTGGGTGCAGGGGTGAACACAAAAGTGGGCACGTTTACTGCATTTGAAAACACATACGGCGTGAGCCGTGCAACCAGAAATAAAAGCAACTTCGTGATTTCTCTGGTTCGTCGTAAAACGGCGGTTGTAGACAGGCGAGAGGGCAGTTTTGCCGGCTCGTTGGCTGCGTGAGAGCCATCTGCAGCAGCCACAGGAGTGGGGGCTGACAGGAAGAAGAGTTTTGACGGTGGTCCGGCCACGGCGGGACTTAACCGTCACTTCCCCCTTCTGCTAGGAGGACTTTGGAGGGGCTTCAGTTGGAAACAGGCGAGAGGGCGAGTCCGCCGGCTCGTAGGCTGCGTGGAAAACATCTGCAGTAGCCACAGGAGTGGGGACTGACAGGAAAACAGAGTTTTAACGGTGGTCCGGCCGCAGCGGGACTTAACCGTCTATTCTCTCCTTATGTATAGACGCCCAAAAATAAGATTTATTATATTAGATCCGTTTTTTGTCAATGTGAGTATTTTTCAGGTTGCTTATTGTCTTTATGGATTGTATTACAGTTGCTGGAAGCGAGAGTGTGCTGGATGAGGTGGACGTTTGGAAGTCCGCGACCATTGAACTCATGTCTGACGAGGAAGACGGCTTTGTTGACGGGGTGTCTGGATGGATTGTGCGGCCACCGCGCTCTCGCAGCCTGGAGCTCGCCGAACTTTACATTATATTACGAGACATTACTGCTGCACTGTACATAGTTGTGTGTTTAACAATAAAGCTCTTTCTTTGAGTAAACCGCTGTGTTTTATAAATGAAGCCCTTTCTTTGAATGAACAGCTGTATGCTTATAAATGAAGCCCCTTGTTTGAATAAACGGCACGGTCCGTATAATTTGCCCATATATTCCTTGATGGTATGAATACTTCATAGCACAATAACATTAATATGAAACAAATTATTACAACATAAATTATATATTTATTATTATTATTGGGGTTTACATTTATAATGAGCCAGGGGGACCAATAATGATTGGTTTGCAGTGATCTGCCAACCAATCACGAGGGATTTTTCTTTTTTAAATGTAGTGGCTTCAGCCAATAGTGAGTGAGTAAATTCAAGTCTGGCCGTTGACTCTCTGGTTTCGCTGCTATTCATATGCAAATTAGAGGCGTCGCACCTCCGCGCGGTCTCTCAGCGGGGGCTCTCCACCTACGTCATGGTTCGTTTACGACAATTTGTGGCACAGACGAACGCGACGTTCGCTGCCTCTAAATTGTCGAAAACTGCCGAAAATTAGGGAGATTTCCAGGAGTATACAGGCGTTTATGGGGTCGAAAATCCCACTTTTCATGCAGTGTGCGTGGAGCACGTTATTTGATGGACAGATGCACTTTTTATGGACTTCAAAAACAGAGCAACTATGAATCCAATTCTAATTCTTGGATTAGCCTAGACTTTTGTAATATAACTCAGATTTTATTCGTCTGAAAGAAGAATGTCATATACACCTACGATGACTTGGGGGTGAGTAAATGATGGGCTAATTAGCATTTTTGGGTGAACTATCCCTTTAATGTCATTACTTTTACCGTGTCAGTTCAAGCCCGAGTCAGATTCCGAAAATGCGGATGATCACGCCGATCAATCACAACCAACTTTTCAACAGTGGTAAGTTTTTAATTCGAAACTCTCTTACCTTTCAGATACGATGTCATAATGGTTTAATATGTCTTCTTCACTTTAATGAGAACAGAGGATCCATCTCTGCACTTTGATTGGAAGAATGACAAACAATATGTGTTACTCTACAGTGCACAACACTCCACATTTGAAAAGTCAATAGCAAATAGTTTAACAAATAATAAAACATAGCGTCAGATTGCCCTATAGCAAAGTTGGAACTGCACCATTTTCTTTTTAAATAGCCTTTGTGCACAGCCGGTCTTCCGTAAAATACATTACACACACACACACACACACACACACACACACACACACACACACACACACACACACACACACACACACACACACACACACACACACACACACACATATAAATATATATATATATATATATATATATATATATATATATATATATATATATATATATATATATATATATATATATATATATATATATATATATATATATATATATTTGGGTTGTACTGTTCTGGAATAGTGTTGTAAATAAATCTTAACCACTGACTCCTAATCCACTCATTCGGATGGCCAAATAAAGTGCTTAGCCAAATAGCGTCCATTTTCCATTGTCCATATTTTCATTTGCAAATGCCAAAGATACTCTGTTGTTTGTGTGGTACTTCACATTATCTTCTATTTATGATGTGAGAGAACACATCGTCCATTGATATGTCATCTTATGCTCTCAGGTTTTTTTTGTGTGTGTGGTGTATGTAGTTGTTTGGATTGTATTATGATAAGTTGAATTTAACCTTTTATGTGTTGTGTTGTGTTGTGTTATTTACACATCCACTCAACTGTAAATATACTTTTCCATATCCCATTGCAGCCGTCTTGGAATTGGTACAGCTTTGTTTCCTGGCGGACCACTAATGATCACCACACGTAGGCTCCTGGAAATCCTGTGGAAGTTGGCCAAACTGATTAGAACTTTCTACCTTCATTCATTATTCCCAGTTTAGTGTACCATATGTCTTTGGGTGGATAGTGGAGGTGTGCTGTCTGAGGCTTGGACTAGGTGTCAGTAAAGGACCAATGACTGCCATAAAAGTACAACTCAAGCAAATTATGGGGTGCATCTTTCAAGCAAAAGGAACTGGATGAAATATTCTTAATGATATCAATTCACAATATACACGTATATGTCGCCCACCCATAATAACTCTATTGGTGACAGAATGGAGAAAAAACATAGGAGAATCCCGGCTCAGTCGAGGGACCAGTTTTCCTCTGGCCAGACAAACCAACACGGTGTGGTTATGATTCAAGGGTTTTAAAGGAACACTCCACTTTTTTTTTTAAATAGGCTCATTTTCCAACTCCCCTAGAGTTAAACATTTGAGTTCTACCATTTTTCGAATCCATTCAGCCAATCTCTGGGTCTGGCGGTAGCACTTTTAACATAGCTTAGCATAGATCATTGAATCTGATTAGACTTTTAGCATCGTTAGCAAGACCAATGGAAAATGAAACGTTTTCTAGACCGATATGGCTAGGAACTATACTCTCAATCCTGCGTAATAATCAAGGAACTTGGAGCCGTACCATGAGTGCAGCGGCGCAATGATATTACACAGCGCCTGAAAATAGGCTAACTTCCGTCAACATAACCAACGTGACAACCTGCTTGCACAAAGAGTGTGTTGGGGACTATTTTTAGGAGCTGCATAATATCATTGCGATAGCCATATCGGTCTAGAAAATCACAACTTTTCATTTATAGTCGGTCTTAGTACATGATGTAACTACAGAAGAGTCATGTTTTAAATAGGAAAAATATCGAAACTCTTCTGTCATTATTAAGTGAGATGCTAACGGTCTAATCAGATTGATTGATCTATGCTAAGCTATGCTAAAAGTGCTACCGCCACACCCGGAGTTCAGCTGAATGGATTCGAAAACGGAAAAACTCAACTGTTTAACTCTAGGGGAGTTGGAAAATTTGCCTATTTTTTTTTTTTTAAAGTGGCATGTTCCTTTAAATCATAACCCTTATTATTAATAATAATAATAATATGTTTATTTTTTATAGCGCCTTTCAAGAACCCAAGGTCGCTTCAGAATGGTGTACAAGAGAACAATCAATTACAGTCAGACAGTCAGCCTGTTCATTATAGCAATTAAACAAGCAGGTGTACAACAAATAACTCCAACAACAACAAAGAAGTTATAGAATCAAAAGAACAATTAACAGTAGCTGGTCATGTAGCATAACATGAAGAGGTGTGAGATCACTTGAAGGCAGAGGCGGTGAGAGAAAAATTATTATTTACTGCATGGAGAAAAAAGATGAGTTTTAAGTTGGAATTTAAAAATCTGAAGAGTAGGTGCGTTACGGATAGTCGAGGGCAGCTTATTCCATAATTTAGGGCCAATAACACTAAAAGCCCTTCCTCCAACAGTAGAGCGTTTAAACTTGGGGACGACAAGCAGGTTTTCATTGCTGGATCTGAGGGTCCGGGCAGGAACATATGGTTGAACTAAATCAGCAAGATATTATGGTGCAGGGCCATGACTGGCTTTATAGACTAAACCTAACAGATGCAACTGGCCACAGGAAGCCATTGAAGTTGGTTGAGGATGGGAGTGATGTGTACGGATTTTTTATTAAATGTTAGGGCTCGAGCAGCAGAGTTTTGCACCATTTGGAGGCGATGTATAGCCTTAGTTGGTAAGCGCCGCTGTATAAGGCGTTACAGTAGTCTAATCTGGAGGTTATTAAAGCGTGAATAACAGTTTCAGTATCGTTAAAGTTGAGGGATCGACGGATACGAACAATATTTTGCAGGTGGAAAAAGCATGACTTAACTGTCTGACCAATATGTGAGTCGAAAGATAACGTGGAGTCAAGCAATACTCCCAGATTTCGCACAGTTTTTGAAGGTGTAATCTGGACACCATCAATATCAGTAAAAATGTCATCACGTGGCAAATTTTGTGATTTAGGGCCAATCGACAAGATTTCAGTTTTATCAGTATTAAGCTGTAAGAAGTTATCAGTCATCCAGGTTTTAAGTTCCTGAAGGCAGGAGTTAACAGAAGCGAGAGGATAAGCTGAGTTAGGTTTAACTGTGAAATAAATCTGAATATCATCAGCATAACTATGAAAGGCAAGACCATGTCGTCTGATTATCTGACCTAGTGGCAGCACATAAATGAGAAATAAAAGAGGACCAAGTACAGAACCTTGAGGTACACCATGAGTGATAGTAACGGTACTGGATCGATCTTTAGCTATCCTTACAAACTGCTGTCTATCTGATAGATACGAGGTCAACCACTGAAGAGCAGCACCAGTGATGCCTATTGCAGATAGTCGTGAAAGGAGCGAGGAATGGCACACAGTGTCAAAGGCTGCACTGAGATCGAGCAGATCTAGGACACTGTTTGCACCAGAATCAGAAACCAGAAGGAGATTGTTTAGCACTTTTAAAAGTGCTGTTTCTGTGCTGTGATAGGGACGAAAACCAGATTGAAGTGGTTCAAAAAGATTATTTTGCTCTAGATGAGATTGCAGTTGTGCTACGACTACCTTCTCAAGCAATTTGGCAATGAGCGGGAGGTTTGATATTGGTCTGTAATTGTTCTGAATGGTGTTATCAAGGCCCGACTTCTTTAGTATCGGAGTGACAGCTGCTACTTTTAGATCATTCGGAACATAACCAGTTGCAAGAAATCTATTTATGATATGAGTAATGGGTTGAATAAGTGAAGGCAGAAGGGTTTTTAGAAGGTATGTTGGGATAGGATCAAGTGTGCAGGTTGAATTAGAGTAGAATTAGATTTGATAATCAGTTGTTCAACCACAGATGTATTAGTGAGTAACAAAGTGTCCTGGGGATGACCTATCAGACATGGAGTTAAACAGGAAGAGGAAGTTGGAGAAAACGATTTATAAATGTTATCATTTTTTTTGTTGAAAAAATGACTGAAAACTTTCACAGAGATCAACAGAGCCAGTTATAGCTACGGGTGAGGGTTTAACCAGTTTGTTTATTTCAGAAAAGAGAGCTTTCGGTTTGCATTTAGCTTTGTTGATGACAGTAGACAGATAGTCAGAACGTGCAATGTTAAGTGCTTCTTTATATTCCACTACCGAGTCAGAAAAATCCATGGAATGCACAAGAAGGGGTTTTCTTTTGTAAAGTCTTTCGAGACGCCTACATTTTGTTTTCAAAACTCATAGTTCTGGAGTGAAGCAGGGAGAGGAGTGAGTAGACGGAACAGTTCTAGCTTTTAATGGAGAAAGATCATCCAAAACATCACAAATAGATTGATTATAGGTTGAGACTATCCCATCAGGATTTAGGAGGTTGAGTGATGACGGTAGAAAAGAAATAGCAATAGCAGCAGGGAAATCGTCAATGGTTATAGATCTCAGGTTACGGTAATATATTGTAGTTTTGATGTTTCGTTTTACAGAAGGGAGTGAGAAGTCGAGGACAACTAATTTATGATCAGAAATGCCTAAATCATGACCCTTAGCATGCACATTGTCAATACCAACAGTACAAAGCAAATCAAGAGAATGAGAGTGGGAATGTGTGGGAAAATCAATATGCTGAGACACTTCAAAGCAATCCAAAAAAGGACATAAAGTCTTTTGCAGAGGTACAGAGTGGTAAAGCCTAGGTAATGTTAATGGGCAGAGGGCTCGCAGGGTGTACAGCAGTTTGTAAAAAGCAGTCCAAAGAATGTCAAAGGGATTTCAAAGTTGAGTTTTTCATGTCCCAGAACTGACAAAATCACACGGCAGCTCAAGACGCTTAACTCAAAGCATCTTACACTGTTCCACCAGATTCAGACTTGAAGTCCTAAGCAAGTAACGTACAGTATATCCAACTTGAAGTCCCCAACAACAACATCCACACGTAGTAGTCCCGTTGATGATAGACGATTTACAGATGATTAACAAAACAAGAGACAAAACAAAACAGAACCAAACAAAACAACGAACGGTGAATAGCGGTGAGAAGTGGCAGCCATTGCGCGCACAGCGTACTCTCAACCGCAACCGGAAGAACACCTCCTACTGTGAACTCAATTATGGGTGGGTGATATTCTGGTAGATACGATTAACCGGTAGAGGTTTTGGATTATGGTCTCTATCATGATTACGTTCATGTGACGTTGCCGTGATGCGGCATTACAAAATCTTATAATTTGAATGCATTTTAAGCCTTGCAGTTTTAAAACAAGTGATTTAAACCATTAAAGTACAATGCAAAGCAGCGAAAGAGGATTCATTTCAGTATAAGCGCAAGCTGTCTGAGCAACTCTAATCGCGAACACCTGAAACGAACACATAAAAAGCTGCGGCTCATACAGCGCACGAGTGCTGAACTGATTTAGTTTTGCCGCCTTATTGGGCTTGAACGTCAAATACACATGCTTATGTTTCAAAATGGCCACAAGTATCCTCGTAAACACAGTCGTTTATGCCTTAAGTCAGGGGTGTCCAAAGTCGGTCCAGGAGGGCCACTGTCCTGCAGAGTTTAGCTCCAACTTGCCTCAAAACACCTGTCTGGAAGTTTCTAGTATGCCTATTAAGACCTTGATTAGCTGGTACATGTGTGTTTAATTGAGGTTGAAGCTAACTCTGCAGGACAGTGGCCCTCCAGGAGCAGGATTGGACACGCCTGCCTTAAGTGAACGTGAACAGTTGAGAAAGAAAGCATGTGTGTATCAGTACATTAGATCAGTGCATTCAGTCTTAAAGTGACAGCAGCCTAATAAACCTGCAGCCGCCTGTACCATTAATGCTAATCAAACACTCTTGTTTCTCTTGACTGAGTCACTTTTGATCATCTTATAAAGTTTATGTAGCACATTTGATTAATCAGCTTTTTTAATCAGGTCTATTTCATTTGTGGAATTTGTTAATAACATACAGTCAAACCAAAACTTATTCAGACACCAGATGAAATGTTTTACTAGTGTGTGCAGGACACTATAGTTAATTTATGTAAGTGAGGATAGCAAAATAAAGTAAACTGTGACATATTATACCCAAACATTTATCATAGGGTGGACTACCAGTAAAATTGATTTAAAAAAATTGGGTTCAAAATGATTCAGACACTTTGACCTGATCATGTTTTGCTGAAGTGTGTTTTCTTTAATTGCTAATGTGACCTGGTTCTTCAGCGGTTCTTCAGAGGTGCATAGCACCTTAGTCAAAGAACCGGTGAAGAACCTCTGAAGAACCGCTGAAGAACCACTGAAGCACCAAAATTGGTGCTATATAGCACTAAAAAAGGTTCCCCTATGATTACGAGCCAAGAACCATTTTTGGTACCATATAGAACCTTTTTCAAGTGTATGACACTTGTACTTCTTCTCATCAAAATGCAGCTGCTCCCCTGCATGGAGTTTTCCAAGAAAACTGGCCAATAAATCCTTTTGTCCCCTTTTTTGGGGTGAACTTAGTGAATAGTTTCATAAGAATCAAACCTATCATGTCTGATCATGTTCTGATTCGATCCCCCTCTCATACAATAACTTTGTTTTCTATTCTCTGCGATGTCCTGTCTAATGAAGGCTAATGAATAACCACAGAAGGGGCACAATGCAACACTACATAAAAAAAAGGAAGCAATGTTACCTGGAATGTTTTTACAAGTCAGGAAAATACCTAGTATCAGAGGCATTTTTTTTTTCTTCAGTTGTTTAAAATAATCTGACAATGAATCACCACAGGAAGAGGGTTTCCCCTGCATTTTTGGTGGAGTAGGCTATGCATGTTCTCCCAATGTTGATGTTGGTTTCCATTGTAATTAAAAAACATTCATGATAAGTGCATTGGAGGCACTAAATTGTTGTTAGTCGCACAACAACTCCAGATCCATGACACTCAAAACTGTCCTGTTACTACAGCTAACATTACGACAACATTGGCCCTGTTAAAAATAGCAAGACTCATATTACTCACATATCGAGCAAAAACAATGCAACCTTGGCGTCAGTTTTCAGGCCTTCCCACTTAAGTTTCTCCAGTGCCGGAAATCTTTTCATCTTATTTAGTGTATTCATTAAAGTCCCCCTGTCACTGTAAAAAATGATCGTGATTTTAACGGTAAAAGACTGTAAAAATGCTACGGTTAAAACCGGTTAACAGAGCGTTTCTGTACTATATACGCTGAATAAGATCTAACCTTACTAATTTTACAGTAAAATACCATTAAACTGACAGTTTTTGGAAGTGAAAAAGAACAAGTTGTTGTGTAATTTACAGTGATAAACTGTAAATTGACATTCCCAGAATTTCCTGCGTGACACTTCCCATTTGAGCAACTGGGAAAACCAGGTAGCTGCTGGTAGAGGTGTTAGTGAGGCCAGCAGGGGATGCTCACCCTGTGGTCTGTGTGGGTCCTAATGCCCCAGTATAGTGATGGGGACACTATACTGTAACAAGCACCGTCCTTCGGATGAGACGTTAAATCGAGGTCTTGACTCTGTGGTCATTAAAAATCCCAGGATGTCCTTCGATAAGGAGTAGGGGTGTAACCCCGGCATCCTGAACAAATTTGCCCATTGGCCTTCTCCATCATGGCCTCCTAATCATCCCAATATACAGATTGGCTTCATCACTCTGTCTTCTCTCCACCAATCAGCTGGTGTGTGGTGGGCGTTATGGCGCAATATGGCTGCCGTCGCATCATCCAGGTGGATGCTGCACATTGGTGGTGGTTGAGGAGATTCCCCCTTCTATATGTAAAGCGCTTTGAGTGCCTAGAAAAGCGCTATATAAATGTAACAAATTATTAAATTGATGTATTTTCGTTGAATTAACCTTCTTCTTAGTTTTTCTTAGTTTTTTTTAGGTTTATGTTACATTTAATGTTGTTAAATTAATGTTTATTGCATTTTTTAAATGTCATGTGTGTTACCATGATGGTGTTTAGAGTTTCTGTGAATGACACTGTGCACCTTCTATATATTTGATATTCCTCCAAAAAGCTGCTTGTGATTCATCATTGTCTTTCTTTTTTTTTCTTTTTATTTACTGGAGGGCAAATACATTACTTAAGTTCCTGTGTTCCTGTTTCTCGAGCACCCACGGGATTGGGGCCTACACCTATGTGTTGTTGTCCAGGTGCAGAAAGCGATTTCTGGTAAACGCTGTGTATACAGTATTTGAAATCATCTAAAAAAAACAGCTAAAAAAACGCCCGTTTATCTGTTGCCTCTGCCCCCACGTTGACTCATATGTGGTATGCAACAGTCAACGACTATGGCGAAATCTGCTGTGCCTGACACCCAAGGGTATAATGTCACCAATAAGTGAATTTGGGTTTCTGTGATAATTCAGGTCAAATTGTTATTTAGCTCCTCTACTCCTTCGATGGCAAAGTCATCCATTCCATCCCAAAAAACAAACAAACAAACACCATTTTCATGAACAGCTCCCTACATAACACGACAGTCCAAGTAACAAACTGCCCAGCCCAAACATTTTTTTAGTTAAGTCGCTGTTTGGATTTACATAGGCAAATGCTTAAGAGTCTATGATTTGATCATTATTGCAGTGATTGCTATGTTTCTATCATGTTATATGTTTGGCAACAGTTTTAACTGATGGCGTGTGTAGCTTTTCATCTCTAAGATAGCCATGTAGGAGGACACATCATGGCCGTATGCCAGGATGATCAGTCATCAGGCTTAAATTGTGAAATAATGGTTGGGAGGAAGCATCATGAATCATTTTCACACATGATTTGGCACCTCTGAGTCCAGACCTTAAATTAATTGAAAGTCTTTTGTGCTGGAGGAGACTTTACATAGTGCTAGATTAGTGCAGTGTCGATACAAGATCTCAAACAAAAATTAACGTGTCCTCTTAATGGAAATAAATACTGTGGTGTCACAATTCTCACAAAAGAAAAGAATTAGCGTAAATAATATGTCATCCCTGATATGATCAAGTATGACGCAATACCAGCTTCAGATTGCATAGTTCATTGTTTTGCCTTAAAAAAGCAAGTAGTGCTGAAACCCAGTCATGGATTTATTCATAGATCCATTTAGTCATCCCTTCACTTTATTACTCACTTTTCCTCAGTCAAGTCAGGGTCATACAGTATATACTGACCCAATAACATATCTTGAAAACTAGAGCCAATCAACAATGAGTTTGACTTCATTTATTTCAGAAGCATTTTGGCTGTAGACCAGTGTAATTCATGTCAGTTTCATGTGTTCGTCTTGAAAAACACTAAATAAAAAGTCAAATTTGACACAGCTCATTTAATTCATTTGACTGTAATGGTGTGAAAACGGACTGGGAATGAGACACTTATTTTAATATTTTGAAAAAATGCCTCAATGTCTTTTTCCCCACAAACAATTACTTTCAGTGTTTCAGTTATTTTTGTGTAACCTATCCTTTTAAAGGTAGGGTAGGTCATTTTGGAGATGCTAGCAATAGAAATAGCTTTCTATTAGCTTTCAGCTATTTCTGAATAGAATACTGAATGCAATGATTGGTCCTAAGACTTCCACTGAGGATTATATGTAAAAACATTTTATATTTAGACCACTTCTATTATTGTTTGCTATCAGGATGTGAAAAGAGTTTCAACCAGAACAACAATAAAAAACCTCTGCCTCTACCTTTAAGAAACCAAGAATAGTTTCTTGCTGCAGTGTTAAAGCCAGATCATAGTTACACATGTGCATCCATTTGGGTTTCAGCAGTCTTCGGGGACGTGGCTGAGTCAAGATTGACTTTTTTCTTTTATAACAGAGATTTAGGCAGCTGATGCAAGTCTCTGCAAAGACTTTCTTACAAAAAACAAAAAGTTTATAAAGGCAGACACACCAAACCAATATCAACAAACTAGTGAGACCGAGTCTCCTCACGCCCACTGCATCTGGCCCAAAGAGATTCACATCTCCGAGACAACAACCATGATGTGAACTAGCACGTACGCTCTGCAACTGTGTGCAAAGGATTTACTGCTCCTTTACACACTAAATCCCACTCACTACAAACCTGATCATCATGGCAAGTGAGATGAAGATTACTCGTGTGCATGATCCCTTGACTTCATAATTTGCTTGTTTTCATCACACAGTTTTTGTTCTTGTGCACTGGTCAGCAAAGCTGAACAACCAGGGCTGGACTGGTAATCTGGCATACCGGGCATTTTCCCGGTGGGTCGACGCACTTTGGGGCCGATACAAGGTTAGGCTATTTATTTATTTAATTTTTTGCCACGGACTGGCCCATCATGCAGGGACAGCGGCCCATTGGTTTGTCTTCTGAATTGACAGGCCAAAGCGAGAGAGACCTTCCCTCCTCCATAGACTGTGTCCATATTAGGCGCTGTTTAAAAATTTGGACGCATGAAACTGCAAAAGGCGAATATCCGCTGCCGCTGACGAACGTGCGCTGCGTTTCTGCTGCTCTATGAAGTGATGAACCGGCACTTTGACTCCGAATGTTGTTTTACAATCGTGTGATATGGGAATATTAAAGGTTCTGTGGTGAATCAGCTGAAAACAGCCGCGACCATGTAAATACATCACGAGGTAAATTGGAAAACAGCAATACACACAACTACAAACTTGTCACTCTAATCTAGCACAACCAAATTCAATAGTTTATTATTATTTATTTATTTATTTTCGAAACCATATACCTATGGTAATGAGGAGCATGATTTTACCTGTGACTACCATGCCCATACAGTTAAATGAAACTGACCTACAGTTATACTCAGTTAAAATGTCATTACACTCTAAAAAAAAAGGTTCTAGCCTATATGGCACCAAAAATGGTTCTTGCCTCGTAATCATAGGGGAACCTTTTTTAGTGCGATATAGCACCAATTTTGGGGCTTCAGTGGTTCTTCAGCGATTCTTCAGAGGTTATATATAGCACCTTAGTCAAAGAACCGGTTAAGAACTTCTGAAGAACCACTGAAGAACCTCTGAAGAACAGCTGAAGCACCAAAATTGGTGCTATATAGCACTAAAAAAGGTTCCCCTATCATTACGAGCCAAGAACCATTTTTGGTGCCATATAGAACCTTTTTTTTTTTTAGAGTGTAGGGTAATTAAATTATAATTCAACAAAACAGCTTTAAAGCCTGGATCCCATGCATTAAAGGGATAGTTCACCCAAAAATGAAAATTATGTCATCATTTACTCACCCTCAAGTTGTTCCAAACCTGTATGAGTTTCTTTGTTCTGCTGAACACAAAAGAAGATATTTTGAAGAATGAAGAATGTTTGTAACAAAGCAGATAGAGCAACTATTGACTACCATAGTAGGAAAAAAAATACTATGGTAGTCAATAGTTGCTCTATCTGCTTTGTTACAAACATTCTTCAAAATTTCTTCTTTTATGTTTCACGGAAGACAGAAAAAGAAGGGAGCAAAGAAGAGAAGCCCAGATGACTTCAAGAGCCAGAGGGAAAAAAAGAGAGAGAGCCACAGTTCCAATCCTCTTTTATCAATTCCTTGACCATGTGACTGAAACCAAATGTATTCTTTTAAACTGACCAATCAGACCAAACTCACACATAACATTCAAACTGACCAATCAGACCAAACTTCCCCCACTGTAAAAGGTGTGGCACCCCATGTGGCCTACAGGCCTGTCTTTTGTCTTCCAGGTCCTTCTGATAAGCAAATGTGTTGACAACAGTAAAGAACATTTCTTTGTTGGATTTCAAATATCAAATATCTTTGATTATTTTCAATCCCTTCAGTCACCCCTTGGCACATTTGGCCACATTCATAAAATGTCCAGAGGTGACACAGTCAACAAAGACATGCTTTCAGTTGTGTAGATGTCATCTTCAGACTTGTCGTCCAGGCACGCTGGAAAAGCAGTTTGTCCTTACAGCCCTGCTTGAGAACTTCATCAAATGGCGTGGTGCAATCTCTTTGATCACTGATATGCAAAACGTCCATTGAATACCTCACACCTCAAGAACAGTCACTGAAGATGAGAACAAACGCTTGTCTCTCTTTCTGAGGCAGAACACAGGAGGTGAATTCGAGCAGCAGGAATCTTTAAAAAATAGCCCAACAAACAGCAAAATAGCATACACTTTTGTCATTTGTCATTTGGTCATTTGTCATTGGTCAGAAGTTTGATATGGTCAGATTAAAATATTCTCTGGCAATAAGCCTTTAAATCGATGTACTTAATAAAGTGGTCAAGGTTTCGAATAAAAGAAGATCTCACAAGCTCTTACATTATGTCTAGATACATTTAAATAATCTGCATCATAACAAACCAACAATCACATTGTTGGGTTTACACCCCTCTTTCATTAAGAGTATTAATTCAATTCAATTCAAATTTATTTGTATAGCGCTTTTCACAATACACATTGTTTCAAAGCAGCTTTACAGAAAGTGCATTTCATAGATGTACAGTAAAAATGTTAGAAAGACAATGTTAAAGAATAATGTTCGAAAAAGTTAATCAATCGTGTATTAATTTAGGCCATAACAACGCTGGCGTTGAGTCGTCTCTTCACAGGCGTGGAGTCGTCTCATCACAGGTGTCGGGGCATCCGAAGTCTCCATGAGAGGCTGGATACAAACTGGAGCTGATGAACTATTTACCTCGGGACTAGTGTCCCGAGATAACAACAGAAAAGCAGATGGGAAATGATTAGCGTAGCTGCTGTTCAGAATATTATATTAATGTTTTTGATCCGATTTAACTGTAGTATAAAAAGATAATTATAATGTGAATGCTTGGCTAAAGAGATGCGTCTTTAATCTAGTTTTAAACTGGGACAGCGAGTCTGAACCTCGAACAATATCAGGAAGACTATTCCAGAGTTTAGGAGCTAAATGTGAAAAAGCCCTCCCTCCTTTAGTGGACTTAGATATCCTAGGAATGACCAGAAGCCTAGAGTTTAGTGATCTTAAAGAGCGCGATGGATTGTAGGGCGATAGAAGATCCGTTAGATACACTGGAGCTAAACCATTTAGGGCTTTATAGGTTAGTAGCAATAGTTTGTAATTGATACGGAACTTCACAGGTAACCAGTGTAGAGATGATAAAATTGGTGTTATATGATCATATTTTCTTGACCTAGTAAGAACTCTAGCAGCCGCGTTTTGGACTAACTGTAGTTTGTTTATTGAGGATGCAGGACAACCAGCTAATAAAGCATTACAGTAATCTAATCTCGAGGTCATGAATGCATGAACTAACTTTTCTGCATCAGAAATAGATAGCATGTTACGTAGCTTAGCAATGTTTCTAAGATGGAAAAATGCCGTTCTTGTAACATATGAAATATGATTTTCGAATGTCAGGTTGCGGTCTAATATAACACCCAGGTCTTTTACTGTAGTGGATAAAGTGACAGGACATCCTTCCAAGGTAAAATTGTATTGCGAGAGGTTTTGTGGGCAGTTTTTTGGACCAATAAGTAACACCTCCGTTTTATCTGAATTTAATAGCAGAAAATTACACGTCATCCAGTATTTAATATCTTCAACACACGCTGTCAGTTTAGATAATTTAGCGTTTTCATCCGGTCGTGATTAAATATATAATTGAGTGTCATCAGCATAACAGTGGAAATTAATTCCATGTTTTCTTATAATATTACCAAGTGGCAGCATATATATAGAGAATAGCAGAGGGCCTAACACGGATCCTTGCGGCACCCCATAGTCTACTGACGTTATCTTTGATTTTTCCCCATTTAGACAGACAAAATGGTAGCGGTCTGATAAGTACGATCTAAAGCAGTTTAATGCCTGTCCCTGAACACCAGTATAATTTTGAAGTCGATCTAAGAGTAGTTTATGATCTATAGTATCAAACGCAGCACTAAGATCGAGTAGAACTAGTATTGAGATACAGCCTTGGTCAGAAGCTAGAAGTAAATCATTTGTGATTTTAACGAGTGCAGTTTCTGTGCTATGATGTGGCCTGAATCCTGATTGAAATTTTTCATAGATATCATTTTCTTGCAAGAAAGCGCACAATTGAGCGGACACAACTTTTTCTAGTATTTTAGACATAAATGGAAGATTTGAAATTGGTCTGTAATTTGCTAGGTTATTATGATCTAATTGTGGCTTCTTAATGAGAGGTTTTATGACTGCCAACTTGAATATTCTTGGAACATGACCTAAAGATAAAGATGAGTTAATAATATTGAGAAGAGGCTCTTCCACTACTGGTAACAATTCTTTCAGTAGTTTAGTGGGTATTGGATCTAATAAACATGTTGTTGGTTTAGATGCAATGATAAGTTTGTTTAGCTCTTCCTGTCCTATAGTTGTAAAGCGGTGTAGTAGTTCTTGACGGGCGATAGTTGCGGTTGAATCATAAGACATCATTAAAGATTGTACATTTACAATTTTGTTTCTGATGCTTTCTATTTTTTCAGTGAAGAAGTTCATAAAATCATTACTACTAAACTGTGACTGAATATTTTGTTCAGGCGATGCTTGTTTATTTGTTAGTCTAGCCACGATGTTAAATAAAAACCTTGGGTTATTTTGATTATTTTCTATTATTTTGCGGAGATGCTCAGCCCTGGCTGCTTTTAGGGCCTTTTTATAACGTGACATACTATCTTTCCACGCGATTCTAAAGACCTCTAAATTAGTTTGTTTCCATTTACGCTCCAAGTTACGAGTTTCTCTCTTGATAACATGTGTAGCACTGTTGTACCATGGTGCTTTAGTTTTCTCTCTAACCTTTTTTAATCTAATTGGTGCAACAATTTCTAATGTGCTCGATAAAATCGTGCTCATACTGCTAGCCATTTCCTCTAGTTCATCTGTTTGTTTGGGTTCACTGAGCAGCTGAGCCAGATCAGGTAAGCTATTTGAGAATCTATCTATAGTGGTTGGAAGGATTGTTCTGCCTGGTCGATAACGTGGCGCAACATGACAGATTTCAGCAGTACGCAGTATGCAAGTTACCATGTAATGGTCAGTGACATCATCACTTTGCGGTATAATATCTATATCGGTTGGGTTGGTTCCATGTGATATAATTAAATCTAGTGTGTGATTAAGACGATGAGTGGGACCAGTGACGTTTTGCTTAACCCCAAAGGAGTTTAATAGATCTGTAAATGCAGCCCCTAATGCATCATTTGTGTTATCTACGTGTATGTTAAAATCTCCAACAATTAATGCTTTATCGACGTTGACCAATAGATCTGAGAGAAAGTCTGCAAACTCTTTTAAGAAATCAGCATAGGGCCCTGGAGGTCTATACACAGTAGCCAAGGCTAGAGATAATACGGATTTCTTTCTTACATTTAAGAGCGTAACATTTAGCACTAGTACTTCAAACGAATTAAACCTGTGACCTGTTTTCTGAGTAACATTAAGAATATCTCTATAGATTGTTGCAACACCCCTGCCACGACCAATCAGACGGGGCTCATGCTTATAACAGTATCCTGGCGGAGTAGACTCATTTAGACCGAAATAATCATTTGGCTTAAGCCAGGTTTCAGTAAGGCAAAGTACATCGAAACTATTATCTGTGACCATTTCATTTACAATAACCGCCTTAGGTGTGAGCGATCTAATGTTTAGAAGACCCAGTTTTAGAAATTGTTTTTGTTCACTAATATTGAGATTTTCTGGTTTAATCACAATTAGATTTTTCCTAGATCCTACAGTAGATTTAATGTTTGACCTCACTAAACGAGGAATAGACACAGTTTCTATATAATGTTCTACACAGTTATGTTCAGACACAGTTTCTATATAATGTTCTACACAGTTATGTTCAGACACAGTTTCTATATAATGTTCTACATTGGTACTTATGTCAATTAAGTTTGGACAGCATTGTTTTTGTTCACTAATATTGAGATTTTTTGGTTTAATCACAATTAGATTTTTCCTAGATCTTACAGTAGATTTAATGTTTGACCTCACTAAACGAGGAATAGACACAGTTTCTATATAATGTTCTACACAGTTATGTTCAGACACAGTTTCTATATAATGTTCTACATTGGTACTTATGTCAGTTAAGTTAGGACAGCAAATACTGTGATTTGGACTTTGACTTACTAGTCATATGGTGGTGTGCAGCGCTCTGGAGATGTTGTCCGACAGAAGAGCCGCTCCGATTCTGCTGGGGTGAAGGCCATCAGGACGGAAGAGCCTAGGTCGCTCCCAAAACAGATTCCAATTATTTACAAAGAGCAGCTTCTGTTCATTACACCATGACATTAACCATTCATTTAGAGCAAATAATCTACTGAACTTTTCATGTCCTAGTCGGTACGTGGGAAGAGGTCCAGACACGATGATCGATGCTTCAGGCGATGTTCTGCGCACCGTCTCGATCAGGCTCCTGTAGTCCTTCTTCAGAACCTCCGTCTGCCGCAGCCTGGTGTCGTTCATTCCCGCGTGCAGCACGACAGCTCCGATGCGCTCGTCACCGTTCAGGATCTCGGGAACCTGCGCAGCGACATCGAGAACACGAGCACCAGGAAAGCAGTGAGTGATAACCTTGCCTTTACCTGAGGTGGCGTGGACATGTCGGACGATGGAAGTACCGATGACCACAGCGTCGCGTTCCGTCTCGCGAAGAGGGGAGAAGCGGTTCCGGGTGGAGATCTCGAAGACCGGGAGGGGCGGAGAGGTCATAGCTCTGGTCCTGGCTCGCGTCTTCCGCTGTGGAAGCACCCAGGGTCGTGTCGGCGCCGGAGTGAACGAAACCAGGGATGATGATCGCGTCCTGGGTGCTTTGGTCCTGTGCAGAGAAACACACGGAGTAGACGAGGTCGGAGTCAAGAGGTTACTAACCGCATCGGCGCGTATTGTTTCAAGCGCTGATCGTCGCTCTCTCAGCACGGCTCGTCTCTCTAGTAGATCGCTAATCTGCTTCTCCAACGACTCCAACTCTAACTGCACCGAATGCAGCTCGAACGTGTCCTCGCCTGCACTCAAAGGTAACATTAGACACACATCCGAGTTATTCGTCATTGTAGCAGATGTGTTGCGATGACGAATTGTCGGTTTCAGTGGTGACCGGTGTAAATAAGTTACCACGCGTGCAATGCTAGCGGGCTACCGGTGTAAATAAGCTACCACGCGTGCAATGCTAGCGGGCTACGGTTAGTAGCGGAAGTTCGGATATAAGTAGTGATATCAAAGCAATCCGATTGTTTTTTATAGAGAATCGTATCGGAGATATATTCACACGCTGTAAATAATAGAAAATAATCGTTTGTAAGTGAGTGATAAGGAGAAAATCAAGGATTATGAATCAATTCGACGGAGCTCTAACATCAACAACGCGCTCACAACCCGCGCATGCGCAAAAATTACAGGTGTCATTAGCAAAATATTGTGTAACCAAATACAGAAATTCAATTGAATTCATGTCCAAAACCATTGTTACATTATAAAATTAGTTAGTTAGCTTTTATTTGTCATTCAACTGTACATACAGAATGCACATATGAACGAAATTCCGTTGCACTGGCCCATAATACATCTCTATATACTACTGTGCAAAAAAAATTATCTGTATAATATATTAATCTAAAAATAGAACATATTATATAAAAATAAATAAAAAGTGCTACAACATGCATTAAAAATGTCACAATAAAAGGCTTTTTTAAAACGGCATATCAAATTATTGCACTTGTTAAGTGGCGGTATGTAGATTCAAAATTTCATTACACATTATGAATAAATTACAGTTTAAAAAAAAAAAAAATTCCCAATCCAGTTCACATGAAAACTCCCTGCAGGGGATTTTGTAAAATATAGTGGTTAAGACGTTATGTCGAGTTCAGGAGCCTGATAGCTTGTGGAAAAAAGCTATTACAGAATCTAGCTGTTCTGCCCCGAATACTGCGAAACCTTTTACCCGAGGGCAGGAGAGAAAACAATCCATGATGAGGATGGGTGGGGTCTTTTATAATGTTTTGTGCCCGAGTCAAGGAGCGTTTGTGTGCGAGGTCCTGGATGGATGGCAGTGAAGAGCCAATGATCTTCTCTGCTGTCCTCACCACTCTCCGTACAGACTTCCAGTCTGATGCTTTGCAGTCTCCAAACCAGACAGAGGCACAGCTGGTCAAAATGCTCTTTCTATACTACCTTTGTAGAAAGTGATGAGGATGGGAGGTGGAAGATGGGCAGTTCTCATCCAGCGCAGAAAGTAAAGACGCTGCTGTGCTCTCTTCACAAGAGAGGTGGTATTCAGGGACCATGTTAGACTGTCTGTGATCTGCACCCCAAGGAACTTGGTGCTACTGACTAGACCCACCGTAGTGCCGTTAATGAGCAGTGGTGTGTGACTGTGCTGCTTTCTCCTGAAGTCAACGATGATTTCTTTTGTTTTTTCCACATTCAGGAGCAGGTTGTTTATATTGCACCAGTCCACAAGCTGTCTCACCTCCTCCCTGTAGGCCTGTTCATTGTCATCCTGGATGAGACCCACAACTGTCATGTCGTCAGCATACTTCACCAGATGGTTTGTACTGAACCTAGCACAACAGTCATGGGTCATCAAGGTGAACAGTAATGGACTCAGGACGCAGCCCTGAGGGGAGCCAGTGCTTAAAGAGATGGTACTGGAGATGTTATTTCCAACCCTCACAGACTTTGATCTATCCATTAAAAAGTCCAGTAACCAATTACACATGGGGGTGCCAAGGCCCAGGGGTCCCAGTTTGCTGACCAAATGCTGTGGAATGATCGTATTAAATGCCGAACTAAAGTCCAAAAATAGCATTCGCACATGGGTGTTCTTCTCCTCCAGATGGGCCAGACTCAGATGGTGTACGGAGGAGATGGCGTCCTCTGTGGAGCGGTTGGGGCGGTAAGCAAACTGGAAAGGGTCAAATGAGGGGGGGAGTAATGAAGTGATGTGATCCTTTACCAGCCTCTCGAAGCACTTCATCATTATAGGAGTGAGTGCCACAGGACGATAATCATTGAGGCATGTTATTGTGGATTTTTTGGGGACTGGTATTATGGTAGCAGTCTTAAAACATGACGGGACAACAGCCTGATTCAGAGAGATGTTAAAAATGTCTGTGAGGACAGGAGCCAACTGATCAGCGCATTCCTTAAGCACCCGTCCTGGGATGTTATCAGGGCCCGCTGCCTTCCGAACATTGACCTTTTTCAGGGTCCTCCGGACGTCCGCTATGTTCAGACTGAGTACCTGCTCATCTGAATGCGGAACACTTTTTCTTGCAGGATTGTTATTTTGTGCCTCAAACCTTCCAAAATAATTATTGAGTTCATTGAGAAAGTGAATGTTGTCCTCGCAGGGTAGTTGTGCAGCCTTATATCCTGTGACAGTCTGTATACCCTGCCACATGCGCCTGGTGTTTGTAGAGTCACAGAAGAAACCCTGTATTTTCTGGCTATAGGCACGTTTTGCCCTCCTAATGGCAGAGTTCAGGTTTGCCCTTGCTGTTCTGAGTGCCACCATGTCCCCCGTTTTGAACACAGCACTTCGTACCTTTAGCATTTCACGCACCTCGCCAGTCATCCAGGGCTTCTGATTGGCTCGTGTGATGATGTTCTTTGTGATGCTTACATCCTCCGTGCACTTCTGAATATATGCGGACACAGACGCAGCATACTCCTCCACATTAATGTATTGATTTTCTGTCGCAGCCTCCTTGAACATGTCCCAATTTGTAAAGTCAAAGCAGTCCTGTAATGCTGACATAGCCCCCTCAGGCCAGACCCTCACCTTCTTTACAGTTGGTTTTGTCCTGATAAGTAAGGGCCTGTATGCAGGAATTAGCATAACAGAGAGGTGGTCGGAGGAGCCGATGTGGGGGCGGGGGACTGCCTTAAATGCCTCCTTGATGTTAGTGTAGGCTAGATCCAGTCTGTTCATACCTCTGGTGGCAAAATCCACATACTGATGGAAATGAGGGAGAACTGTCTTCATATTAGCCTGGTTAAAATCCCCAGCTACAATGAAAACACCCTCCGAATGTGTGCTTTGCAAATCACTGATGGAGCGGTAGAGCCTATCCAGGGCCACTTTAGTGTTTACATTGGGTGGGAGGTACACTACTGTAATGAGAACAGTTGTAAATTCTCTAGGCAGATAAAAAGGTCTGCATTTAATAGTCAAAAACTCAATGTCTGAAGAACAATGGCTTGCGACCACTACAGCATTATTGCACCAATTGTTGTTTGTGTAAATTAACACACCACCACCCCGAGATTTTCCACTGAGAGCACAGCTCCTATCAGACCTGAATATAGTTAGCCCCTCCATACTCACGGCGTCGTCCGAAATGGATGGATTTAGCCATGTTTCCGTCAGAATTATGGCACAAAAGTCTCTCATCTCCCGTTTTGTTGTTAAGTCCAGCTTCAGGTAATCTAATTTGTTCTCCACGGAGCGGACATTAGCTGGCAGAATGGATGGAAGCGGCGTTCTGCATGGGTTAGCCTTTAGCTTCGCTGTTAATCCTCCCCGACTGCCGCGCTTCCGATTCCTATCGCACCGCCTCCGTCTCCTCCTGGAGCGGTATGATTCGGCGGTAGACTCCGCTGCTTCGTGGGCCACCGGGTCTAGCTGGCATAGTAGTCCTAGACTATGCAGAGTATCCAGCGTGATCGCATCTACAGTTCCTAAACTGCAGATTTTTCATAATTCTAGCATGACATGATGTTCATATGTTTGTCTAACACTGCTACACTGCACATAAATTGTTGAACTCATTTTTGTAAGGTGCTTGTTTGTTGTTAAATGTCTGATGCTATCGGGAGCCAGTGCAGCCGCAGCCGAGCAGGGCGCCGCCATTTATGTAAAATGGACAAAATACAAAGACTCAGAACTCAAAATCAACAAAATTCAAAATCAAATGCATTCTTACAATACAATGATAAAATATTTTTCACTAGGTAAGGATGAGAAATACCCCTTTGATATTTAAATTGATGAGACAAATAATACCTGATTTAGTAAATCAAAAGAAAGAAACAAAACAAACAATAACTTGAAGAAATTCACAGTTGTAATACAGTCTAGATGTAAAGACATTTTGTGAGGCAGATGGAGATTTGACTTTGTGTGAAAATCAAATTTATGTGACTGAATTTAGCTGTGGCTATGTGTAAATCATGCCCAAACATGGTGAGGAGGGTTAACAATTGTGATGCAAATTTAGCCCTGTTGTAAAACAGGCAGCCAGCAATACAATATCAGTATGAGATGTGGTCTGGCTCAAAATCTTCTCACACCAATGTTTTTGTTAAAGAGCATGATAAAATGCAAAGTTTGGAGTTCTTGAATCCTTCGCTGTGATGAAAACATCCTCATGGTTAATGCAATTGTAATTCACACTGTAGCCACATGGCAATTATATGCTCCTGTAGTTGGTTTAACTGCAGCTATATCAGAAATAGCAGAGTTTCCAATTCGGAGACTAACAAATTCAACATAGACACACATGCAACTTGAAATTGCTGTACAATTCCAGTATTAAAGTTATTCCAATTTACACAAGATACATGGCCTAGAATGCACAGCATTTACAGCCTTTATCCTAAGTGTTTCATCACTTACAGTAAAGCAATCATGTGTTTTAAAGAATAAACTTGACTAGTCTATGTGTATCTTGTAGCACAAACAACTATAATGTGTAATCAATGCGCACAATGTGTTATACAATTACAAATTCGAAAATACAAACAGGATCATTGCAATCTGGAAATGGATGTTTTACTATTAAACTCATTGCTAACAGGCTGCTAGCCCGCTCGCAAGTGAAGTTAATAGCTGAAGGCCTTGCATGAACACTGCAGTCAACTCACTGAGAGTTTTACCTGCAAATGAGCGCTGATATTTGCCCTTAGAAAGTAATTTACTATTTTTCTGAAAATACGGCGGTGGTCGACCTCTACCCAGTGACCAGCATTTTCCCTCGGCATGACCTATTTTCTGACAGGATCTGCAAAACCTGTTCTCTTTGTCATTGGGTTGTCTGCTATGTTCTCCTGGAATTTGAGGATAATGACGCTAATGCTTGCAAACCATGCGTACTGGTACACGACTCTGCGCTTTTCCGTTGCTGCACCCGCTTAAGAACTGAAATAGGCACACTTTCTTGTGCATTTTCTGAACTAAACACTTCAGATTCATTAGAGCAAGTCACCTCATCTATGAAGTGAACATGCTTTTTAATCCCATCGCTGTTAAGCATTATGGGAGGCATGCGCTTTTTAGCATTTAGCTTAGCCTTCAGATCTCTAATGGTTTCTTTGTGCTTTTTACACTTTTCAGTCAGGGCTAACTGCTCAGCTAGTAAGTTATCTAGCTGCGTTTGAAGATCTTGAATCTTTGCCTCAGACTTTTCTGCTTCTTCATTTTTAGAATCCACTTCTTTACATTTCGCATCTATACTTGAAAATAGATGTGTTGTCACATCACGTAGCCTTTTACAACTTATGAAGTTTAAAGCCTCAATTATTTCACCATGTTTTGATTTCTTTTGATGTCTGCCATTTAATTCCCAATATCTGAACATTTCATCATCTGAACTTTTAATTCCAATATACTCTTTCTTGAGTTTGGACAAGGTAGGCTCAACTTTTTCACTCCATAAAGCAAACAATATGTCACTAGAAATTTTCCCTTTCATCCCGAGGAGATTATCTGAATATTCACGGATTGTACAGTAATGGGACTATTGAAGCTATTTAAAACCTTCTAAATTCTGTTTCATGCAATTCCTTCAACCATTAAACAATGAAAACAGACTTACACAAAGAAGGTCAGCTTTAATCCATTCACAAGATCAACTGTGAAAAAACGTCCTCATTCGTACACAGATCAAAGTAAATTTCAGAAAATTCACTGCAAGGGATCCCGGGTTTCGGCACCATCTGTAAGAGTGGACTCCTGTAGATGGTTCATCTGCAGGGTTGCCATAGACTAAAGAAACGTTATCAGAAAGATGGGAGAAAACTTTACATTTCTTGTCTATTTCCACCCACTGCAACTCATACCAACGACGGAGATAAGCGCAGTTACAATAGCAAAATATGTGGGAGAGCGTTGCTATAATATGACTATATTGTATTGCAATAGAGATCACTTCAAAGTCAATACTAAATCAAAACTAGTTAGCACAGTATTCGTAATAGAAAGGATTTAATGACAAAATCTGGTTATGGTTACACTAAAAATAGTTTCAAAATGGATGAATGAGATGATAAACTTATAACATTAATCGTACACAGCATGAATACAATGTTACCTGAGAGAGAGAGAGAGAGAGAGAGAGAGAGAGAGAGAGAGAGAGAGAGAGTAGGGGAGAGAGAGAGGAAGAGAGCAAAGAAGAGAAGCCCAGATGACTTCAAGAGCCAGAGGAAAAAAAAGAGAGAGAGCCACAGTTCCAATCCTCTTTTATTCTGACCTCTTTCAAACTGACCAATCAGACCAAACTTCCCCCACTGTAAAAGGTGTAGCACCCCATGTGGCCTACAGGCCTGTCTTTTGTCTTCCAGGTCCTTCTGATAAGCAAATGTGTTGACAACAGTAAAGCAAATTTCTTTGTTGGATTTCAAATATCAAATATCTTTGATTATTTTCAATCCCTTCACCAGTTAAAACATTCAAGAGGAACTCATGGGCCGGATGGGCTGGATTTGCCAGGGCCGAATTTAAGCCCCAGTCCAGCCCTGTGAACAACCAGAGGGGTTTTCTCATGACTGAATCAGCTTTGCAGTGATAACAGGAAAATAATGCAACAGTTTGTTTTGGCTGTACAGTAGCTCTGGATAAAACAATGATGTAATCGTCCAGCTCAGTTCAATTCTGATATAATGATGTCAATGCAGGCAGATCAGTAATATGTTCTTCTCCCCGTACAGAGAGGCTGGGTTTGAGAAAGCTGTGTCAGTTACCTGTCTGTTAGCAACAGAATGTGTTGCTTCAACAGAGTTCATACAAGCGCGAAATATTTCATGATAAAGTGAGTGTTGGTAAACCAGGGCACCAGGACGCCCAACTTCATTTCAAGTGAACCGTGTTTTATGTAATCGTTGACATGCAATTAACTCTTTCCCTGCCATTGGCGGAATTTTCCGGCTTTCTGTGTTTTCACTGTTATACGGTAGGGGGCACTATTACACATCTTCTGAAAGAGTACGGAATCTCCTGATCAAAACACAGGAAAAGAAGAAGCAGAGACAAGCGATATCATATGTAATTGTGGCAGGGTAAAGGAGCCTGTTTATTAGAGGATGGGGAAAGGACCAATGAGGTGAGAGCAGCGCGAGTATTTAAAGACCTTTATTTTGGCATCTGTTTGCGTGGCTTGCTGATTCCGGGCTTTCTCCCCCCTGGCATTTCCTGTCCCACTCCAGGTTATCTCCAGGTATGTTAAGGCTAGCGGTGTGTTGTAATGGTGTGGATCGCTCTCTTGTAATCTGTGTTATTTATAGTTTGATTTGTAGCATTTCTGGTGGTGTAGACATTTGAATGGTGGCTGTATGCAGTCTCAGCTAACATAGCGAATGTGTGTGTGCTGGCTGGCGGACTGAACCGCGGCGGATTGAGTACCCATATATCGGGCATTTGGGCGGTGTTTATCTGCTCATCTAAACGTAAGTATCTCTTTCCCATTTTTCTTGGGGATTTCATAGAGTTAATGAGTCTTGTTTGGTTAAAGGGAGAGATTTACTGCTCGTGCTAACGGTGTGTGAGTGTTGACTGGCAGATTGGTCTGCGCGCATTGTGAGTAACCATACACGGAGCGCGTGAGTGACGTCATCTAAAATTGTAAGTAGCATGTTCCCTTATTTTTTCAGCTGTTATAGATCGAGTCTAATATTTAGTGTTTTATGACTTAAAGGGAACTTCCTCATCTGTAGATTCTATCTGGTGGGAGGACGTTAAGGAGATGCCGCTGCTGTTTTGCTTATTTGGTTTATTGTTTTGATTCCTTATAGTTTCTTTTGGTTGTTTGGGGTTACTGTTGTTTTGTCTCACTGTGTGGGATTTATTTTGTAATTACAGTGTGTGAACTTCCACTAGTATTTATTATGTCTAGTGATTTTCCTTAACATTATTTCAGACTAATTTGTGGTTTGTTTTTCATCATAATACATTTATGTGTGGCGTTGGATTCTGTCCCGCCAATTAAGCCCTGCTCCTTGTTAGCCTCACTTGTGAGGAGGCGGGAGTGCTCTTGACGTGACACCCTTGTGTATGTTATTGTGTGTTTGTGATGGTATAAATGTTCTTTTAATCCATTGACCATCTTTTGTGTGTGCGTCTCCAGGAGCCAGTGTATTCGTGGTGGAGCAGGGGAGGCCGGTTGTCGTGATCTAGAGGCACGCATGTCACAGTGTGTGATTTTTACATTGACACGATTTTCTTGCAGTGCTTTGCCGTCTGATTTGGGGTGAGTGAGGGTTGGATGACCTCTCGATTGCGCCCGGCCTGCCTTGTCCCTGAGAAACCTGGCTCTGAACAGAAGTGTTTGATACCATGTGATTTTAAGAATAATTGTGATGTTTTAGTTACAATAAAATATATTTTGGATTGTGACCCTGGTCTCACTGGTTTAAGTCCTTGCCCTCAGTGAGTAATACTTACCTGTGTGTCCTCCGTTAAGGTATTTCCCTGGTTTTTCACCAGGGTGGCGTAGTCTGGTATAAATTTATTGTGGTTTCCAACTCTCTTGCTTATAAGTGCGCCACATAATCATATGCACATGTAAAATAATGCGATCAACATTAAACATCATATAAATCAAAACTGCCTAATGTTACTGAATGAAATGTCGACCCAGGACAAGCTCTAGGACTGTGAAGCTGCTTTAAAAAAAGAAAAATGAAGTTAGAATAAAATTAGTTTGTTTTGTTTAAAAGCAGAGTCTCTGTTCTTTCTTTGATAGCCAATATTGCATGTTCAGATATTCATACAACAAAATATTATGGGGGCCATGAACATTTTGTGAAAATTATCAAAACGCTGGTGGTGGCTGGCAACTTTTGGTGGTGGGTGGGGAAAGAGTTAGCAACGCTGGTGGGGAAAGAGTTAGCAGTGAACTTAACACCAGATTTGAAAATGGGGGGTAGATTTCAGAAAAAACATTGTTTTATTCTGCAAATGAATAAAATGTCAAAGGAGTATTTATAATAATAATTATAATAATACATTTTATTTGTACTGCACTTTACATTTGGAACAAATCTCAAAGTGCTAAATCTCAAAGTGCTATTATTATTATAAGGATTTATGAGAATCTGCAAGGTGCTGTACTGCAGGTATCGCTAGACACACACCCTGCCACAGTCTGACACTAGGTGGCGCTATAATAGAGCAATTTCCATTTTGGATGATAACTACATACAAAAAATGTTTGCCTTGAGTTAAGCCCTAAAAAATGTTAATCTCCGATTTCATTTCCACCAGAATTTCCCTAAAAACATCCTCCTAGGCCATTGGTCCGATCTTCACCAAAATAGGCACACCTTAGCTAAGGACGGTGGTGGCAAAAAGCTATTAAACAAATTTTGATTCGTTGTAAGTAAAAGGGATAGTTCACCCAAAAAATGTACTCACCCTCAAGCCATCCTAGGTGTATATTGTCACGGTTTGCAGGTCTGTGGATTCTGTGTCCTGTAGTTTTTGTGTGTGTGTCTGTGGCTGTCACGTGTGTTATAATGGCAGTGAATGGCAGCCCAAAATTTGAAGACCAAAAGTGCATCCATCCATTATAAAAGTAATCCACATGGCTCCGGGGGTTAATAAAGGTCTTCTAAAAGTGAATCGATGGGTAGAAAAATATCCATATTTAATATCCACACGTTATAAAGTAAAATATCTAACTTCCGACGGACTGCCTTCTGTATTGAACTTACAAAGAAAGTGTAACGCCTCTCGCAGTTCAAAATGCTTACGTTAAGTTCAAAGTCATCGTCGCGCCATGTTACACTTTTTCCGTGAGATGAATACAGAAGGCGGTCCGGCGGAAGCTAGATATTTTACTTGTGTTAAATATGGATATGTTTCTTACAAAACCCATCGATTCGCTTCAGAAGATCTTTATTAACCCCCCGGAGCCGTGTGGAGTACTTTTATAATGGCTGGATATAATGGATGGATTCATGCGTACTGTTCCCTTAACGTTGGATTCTTTGGGAAGCTTGTCTTGCAAGGTTATCAAGGTTATCTTTCCCTCACAACCAGAAACACAGTTACATTGTTGATTTTGTGGTCTAAAAACAAAATGCCAGCGCTGCCGACGGCTACCGTAACCCGAACAAAGCTCGTTGATCGGTGGCTCTTGCTCTCGCTCGGATTGATGTATGAATGTGTGTGTGTGCGTGTGCTCATCCAGGAGAAGTGCCCAAACAAGGAATTCCGCCCCTTATGATGTAATACAGGGCCATACTCGAAAAAACTTTCTGAAACGTATTCGAATCCTGAAGTCCATCCTCAGCCATACGTCCAACTAATTTTTTGAAACTTTGGCCATGTTTAGCATGAGAATCAACTCTTTAACAGTGTAAATAAGTCAGAATGCATGACATATTTGTACATACTATAAAGTACAGAATACAGACTATTTGTACATCTTGTAAAAATCAATATGTGTACCAATTTTTGTCAAAATCAGCCACAAGGTGGCGCTATAAGCAACTTCACATTTTAGCTAATACCTTCACTACACTTTCCACACATCAGCTCTAGACCATGCTGACAATCACAGTTCAGAAGTTATTATGCCTGTAATTTGTGTGCACAAACTCCTAAACATGTGGAGATCATTTCCTGTTAAGGAATCTAGCCACTGTTCACCATACACTTTTTTGAATGCTTCTTAAGTGAAACATGATGCCCACAGATCCAGGAATAGGGCTGAACAACTGGATTATTATGTACTGTAAATAAACAATGCTCAATGGATGCATGCCAGTGCAACAAACATCTAAAGCATCTTGCAGTCCACTTAGTAGAAACTTTTACCAGAGATCTTTACTAGAGTATCTCAGTACCTGCTCACTAATGAACCTCACATGCAATGATGCAAGAGGTGTCATACGTCAAATGAAATATGAATGACTCATGTCCATACTTGCTACTTCCGTTTGTGTGCTGTTGGGTCACACAATCTATGGTCCTTCCTTATTCAATGATGCAGCCTGAAGAGGGCGGAGCAAAGTTTAAATTTGGATTGAATAAATTCTCATCCCATCATCTTTGGATATTCAAGCTTTATTGAACAGGGATACACAATGGTTGTCTGCACATCAACTGCAGGTATGACAACCCATTTTTAAAGTTTTGAGTTGCCTTTTTTTTGTATGAATATTATTTTAAAATTACATTTTTTTTTTTTTTTTTTTTTTTATTGCAGGTGTGACAATCCTGTGCATTATTGCCTGGATATCCTCTCCACAAGGTAAGTAAACACTATAATTATACTTTAGACAGTATTTAGGCTCCTATTGGTTTTTAGTGTCAGCTAATAATAATTTATAAGAGTAATCCGTTAAAATTGATAATTGAGTAAGTCTGATGGTCCCACTTTATATTAGGTGGCCTTAACTACTATAAAAAAAAGTACAATGTACTTATTGTGTTTATATTGTATTGCAAAACAGTAGTGCTGATATTGAGGTGGGATACAGGTAAAGTTAGGGACAGGTGTGGTGGTATGGGTCAGCTTAAGGGTAAAGTTAGGGACAGCTGTGGTGGTATGGGTCAGTTTAAGGGTAGGGTTTGGTGTAAGGGAAGTGTCATTATAAATATAACTATAGCAATTAATACAGATGTAGGCCTACGTATTTTTGTTTAAATGTAAGTACAATGTAAACATGAAATAGGTGCATTTTATCAATTGATTAATTAAATGTTAGTAGGCCACCTAATATAGCTAAAGTGGGTCTGATATTAGTGGTTTATATAAAGCAGTGGCTTGTTATGGATTTATTTGTGCAACCACTAATGTGGAGATTGATTAGCTTCAGTTTAGTGTGTCAGTGTTTCTTTTTTTTTGTATGCGGGATGATCTATTTAGCTACAATTCAGTGTGTCAGGGTTTTTTTCTGGATGGAGGCGGGGACGTTTTGACGCACTCGTGCTTAAGTGTCTCTGGTCACGAGCCATGCACCAGTGTGAGTGAGGAGGTTGCTGCGCTCTCGGAGTTGCGCTGAGAAAGCTGGAAGTTTAGCAAATTCTGGCAGCCAGTGAACAAGAAACGGTTAAAACCCACCGACTCTGGATACGTGGTAACTGGGCGTCGAGGGACAGTATTTATCACCGCGGTCATTTGGCATGATTTGGGAGCGAACGCGCTTTTGTATTCCACTGCGCAACTTTGTTGATTTTCTGTGTAAGCGCGCGCTTATTTTGCAGCGGGACACGGCGTTCTCTAAGTAAAAAGAAGCACAACTTTTGCGTTTTTAATAACGCGAAAAAGATTTACTGTACTGCAGTGCAGCTTACAAACGTTTGGTTTAGATGTTGAGATGCATTCCCGTTGTTTTGCTTTCTGTTGTATTTGTTTCTGCTTTGTTGAATGTGATGCTGAGAAAGAAATATAATATGCAATGTTTAAATAGGCTTGTTGGAGGAACACGCTTAACCATTCATTTCTAATAGATTGTAATTGTATTCACAATATGTGGCGAGGTCATTTTTTTGTGCGTCGCATTATATAAAGTTGAGCCGTTCTTGCAGTAGTGTGCGTGGTAAGTGTAAGTCATATTTTGATTGTTTTTATTGGAACTCAGACAATTTCCAAAAACATTGAGTATAGGCCAATAGCATCCAAAAACGTTCTGTGTGACCAGGCTGAACCGCGGCTCTAGGCATGGGCATGCCTAAACATAATTTGGCACTGATAGTGTTAATCGTGTTTTAATGATTTGTGCGTGGATTAAAAACAATCCGAGGCGGGCTGTGTGTTGAAAAGTAGGCTATTTTCTTGTGGTGCCCCCCTGAGCACTTGGTGCCCTACGCGAGCGGCGGCACTGATAATGATTATGTAACTTCATATTTACTGACGAATTTTAAAGTGGTATTTGGCTGACATTAAAATGGGTCATACAATTGCAAATAGCCTACCTGAACAGTTGAAATACGCTAGAAAACCTCGCTCATTTGAGAATAGGCAAAACATGCACAGAGCAAGAACATAATTTAAGTGTATAAATGCGCCTTGTGTCAAATTCACGTTAGTTTGTTCAGCTGTGTACTGAACCATTATTAACACTTGTATGTTCAGTTTAATTTCAGGTCAGTGTCCGGTATTGTCTATGTTAAGTGTGTATTGCTGTCCGTTTGCATTGCTGTTGGATCTGTAAAGAATAAACCCTTTGAACTGAATCGTATCTGTCTGCCAACCACCTGTGACACACAGTTCATAAAAACCTTGCCGTGAGAAAAATTAAATGTTTTATTAACAAGGTTCAGGAGAAGCACGTTCAGATAGTTGACACAGGTGGAGAGCACTCAGCCAATCAACAATAGAGGTATATATATATATATATACACACTCTTAAAAGAAATGGTTCTATTTAGAACCAGAAATGGTTCTATCACCTGCTTCATATATGGAACCCCAAAATGGTTCTATATAGAACCATATTAAAGGGTTCATTAAAAAGAACCCCAAATGGTTCTTGGAATCCAAGTTAGATGGTTCTTTTTAGAACCATTTAAGGGTTCTTTATTATTAAGTTATCACCGGTATTTAATAATATAACCAATCCAGACAGTACAAAAATTTAAAATTCATTAAATTTATTATTTAAAAAAATAGAATAAATATTATCATTTCAAATCTGTATTAGACCAAGCATTTTCACTTTTTAAAAAACATACATAAACATTTAAAATCTGTATATTCTGTATTAGACCAAGCATTTTCACTTTTTAAAAAACATATATAAACATTTAAAATCTGTATATTCTGTATTAGACCAAGCATTTTCACTTTTTAAAAAACATACATAAACATTTAAAATTACATCTCTGTATCTGTGTTAGACAGCTAAACTTGAAATGTTTAATTACATACAACCATTTAATATTAACTGCAATTGTACTTTTTTAAAATTGTAATTGAACATTTTACTCTTTTTCAATTTAATAAACATTCACGCATTTTAAATTTTTAATATATACCAGCTTGCTTATATACCCTATGTACATATATACCATTCTTTTAAATGTCTCTGAACTGAGGAAACTAATCACAATCCTAACAAAAATAACACATTTATTAAATAGTATTATTTACACAAGTTGACTGTACATTTTTAGTACAGGTATTGGTATTCTTGTGTCATGACGAGATCTTAGTTTAAGCATGTATTTTTGAATGAAAATCTTTGTGTTCTTAATGGCAAGCTGAACATTGAAAAGAAAATAGGCTGCAAACAGGCATTCCACAGCCTGTGTAATGTCAATGTCTGCCTCTCTTATAATGTTCACGTTGTCCATTATAATGCTGACACTTTCAGCCTTGAGGGGATCAGGACAGCCGTTAAGCACTACAGTTGGTGCAGGACCTTTGGGTTCCTGTAAAAAAAAAAAAATTACAAACAATGAGTGCTTTTCACCAATTCATAGAAACAGACTTAAAATTACCCCATAATTTACTCACCAACAAGGCAACCTAGACATTTATGACTTGTTTTTTTCAGTTCAACACAATCTGAGTTATATTTAATTATAATCATTCCAAGCTTTGTAATGCCACTTTGATTACTTTGAATCCCACTGGTTCATTCGTTCTTGTGACTGAATCGTGACACAACATAAGATATGACAAATAGGCACGCGACATGCAAGAACCAACAAGACTCAAAACTATTTATGTGAAGCTGATGTGCCGATGTGTGATTGTGCTTAGTTATTCATTTATTTACTCCAGCAAAAAACATCCACAGGGTTTGTCCAGGGACGAATTTTAACCCCTGGAGAGCACTTTTTGGGAGTTTCAAAAGTTGGGGTGCTATTCAATGACATTACAAAGCTTGTTACTAAGAAAGAGATTGAGTAAATTATAGGGTAAGTTTTATTGAAAATTGTTTAAAACTTTGGTGTAAGGGTGAGTAAACAGTAATATTTTTTTATATTTAAATGAACAGTTCCTTTATTAAGTCAACTCCCTCAAATGTTAATGAAACTACAGAAGACTCTATACTTACACTATCTACACAGTAGAGGAAGCTGGCGTTTTCTTTGAAAAGTGCTGGCAATAAAATGAGTGCAGCATTCCTAACAAGACCTACAAACAGATACAAGTTAGTGTACATCAGGCACTGAATTCAATTAAAGGAATAGTTTACCCAAAAAATGAAAATTCTGTCATCATTCACTCACTCTCGTCATTTCAAACATAAATGGCATTCTTTCTACAGCATATCAAAAAAAAAGATATTTTGAAGAATCTTGGAAACTGAAAAACACTGGTACCCATTCACTTGATTTGTATGGACACAAAACCAATATAGGTCAATGGGCACCGCCGTTGTTCGTTTACCATCCTTCAAAATATCTTTTTTTGTGTTCTGACGATTAAAGTCATACAGATTTTAAATGATGAGAGGTAAGTAAATGATGACAGAATTTACATTTTAGGGTAAACTATTAATTTAATACTAACACTTATAGGTCAACAATTTATAGGTGCAGCCACTGAGCTCACGAGAACACAAGTACAGACAAGTACGCATATTGAGAAACGTCCCAAGTCTTGCAGTCTCTACTAATGAGCTGATGATTTAAATCAGGTGTGTTAGATGAGGGAGACATGCAAAATGTGCACTGGTTGGGGGTCCCCAGGACAGGTTTGAGAACCACTGCTCTAGGGGTACCTGGGGTGTGCCGGACATAAGTTATGCAGGAAAAACCCTGGTGAAGTTACCTTCTGTGATTTCCTCTGCTGGTCCAAAGAGATTGGCATATAGATTTTTTTTTTACTTCCTTCTTTTGCACTCCTGATGATGTTTGGGGCCATTTCATTTAGAGAGGTTTCCATGTTCTTTGCCAAGTCTGTTCCAAACCTCATTGTCATTTCATGCAGCATCTTAAATACAAAACATTGTTTACTTCAGGTGCATATATCCAAATTACACAACCCTCCACTGCATCTGTCAGTCATCCTCTATTCAAACTGCGTGGCGCGTTCGGTTACGACAGTCAACACGACGAAACTCTCTCCAAGATGATTCAATGTTACTGTTATTATGCTTGATCTGTAGATAATGTTTCATGGTTTCACAAAGTTTCCCATATCCCTCCGTCTTCCAACGGGTTCGCTTTTATTTTTTAATCGGCGCCTAACGTTATTGTACAATTAGTTACCGTTAATAAACAGCGAGCGCGCGCTTCACTGAAATAATAAAATCACGCTTAGTCTCCTTCTAAACACAGCTGTCTTATTGTTATTGACATTAACATAATTAACACTGACAAGGGAATAAAGGGAGACTGTAACTTAATTTGTTTAAAAACCGAGCAAAATCATTTTAACAGGGCTTTCTGAACCAACGGCTGACGAAGCCACTCAGTTCTAACCAGCAATACTTTTAACTGAAGTAAATATTATCCATTTTTCTTCTAGTATCACTATTTAACATTAATTTTAACAGAATATTAACTGATGGTACTACATATTTCAGTAATATGGTTTTAAAAATGTAAAAACTTAACTTACCTGATGGCTGAACGGGCAGATGGCGGACTCCTCAGTTTGAAAAATTAACCGTCTCAAGTTCATCTTCGCCAATCCACCAATAGGAATTCAAGAAAGGATGACGCAACACATATACGTCACTACTTGCATTTTTACGATTATTTGTTTTTTAATGCCCCCTTCGGGTTAGATTAAACCATGGTACAAAATAAAGAAAACACCTGGTTAGTTTATTTATTTTACACAATTCTTTGTTAAAAAGCCAACTATAATGTAGTAGGAAATATAAGTTTCATGCTAATGTACAAAATTGCATTAAAAAGCTCAAATCATCCATTGATTCATGCATATAAATTTTTTTTGACTCTTGTTTTTGACTACAGCAGTCATTCTCCTCAAAAAGCTTTGTGAATGTGTTGTGTAGGCCTATAATTATTGTGTAATCTTTAGTTTACACTTCAGTCATAAAACATGAATTATAGAACCGTTTTAATAAAAAAGGTTCTTTGCTCTCCAAGGGTTCTACATAGAACCATTTTTTTGTAAAAGGTTCTATTGGCCAAGTATAGAACCCTAGGGTTCTATGTAGAACCTCAAGGAACCCTTTTTTTTAAGAGTGCACGCAGCAGTCCTACCTCCGTTTGTTGACAGTTCTCAGCAACCCTCCACCACCCCTTCGCCACACTAGAAGTCCTCCCCCCGGACAGCACGCCAAATACGCATTAAATTACTCTCTATAAATGATATGTAAGTGCAAACTCGTAAAACACTTAGCTGCTGTGCCTGATGTTTATCCAACTGACCCGATATTGGAGATCAGAGTCTGAATCCAAGTTCCGCCCTCCATAATTCTCCTTCCAAGCTAAACTCAAAAGTTGGCAACCCTGTCTTTAAACCAGTTTACACTGCACTGACAGCCACTAGATTACAGCAGATATGCTGACTCAGTCTGCAAAAACATTAAAGCAAGGACCAACACTAACAGGCGTCGACAAGAGTAACACACTGATCTCACAAGGGTTTAGGTTAAAGAGATTGTTCACCTGAACATTAAAATCATTTACAAATAATTTACTCGCCATCAAGTCATTACAAACTTGTGTGGCTTCCTTCTGTGGAAAACAGAAGAACTGTTTTGTCCACTCAATGAAAGTCAGTTGTTTTGGACCGCTTCCAATTGCATGGATGAAAAGAAAAGAAGAAAAACTGACTTTTCTTTTGGGCATTCCACAGATGAAAAAAAACTCAAAACATTTTTGTCAAATGAAATCATCAAGTGCTGTTCACAATGCGGTTTTCTTACAAAAACAAATGTAGGGAGAGGTTTATTTTTTTCTGCCAGGAATTTGGATAAGTGGGTGTTTCATACCAGGATGGAGGGATGTCCCTTCACGTGTCCTTTTTCCTGCCATTATGATGACATCATTGCAATCAGAGGCATATCAAATGATTGCATTTAGATTCAAGATTGCAAATAGTTTGCGCTGATGAACTGTTCGCAATACAAGTCAATTTCATATTCAAACTGAATTTAATCTTTAATAGCATTTTTGGGTAACTTCCCCAAACGGCACTAATCATTATTCATCTTTTTTTTTTTTAATATGTTTCTTTGTTCCTCGTGAATTCAACACGACACAGGAAGCCAGTAAGTGACCTTACACAGAACCTTAAAAATAAGAGAGCCTCTTTACACAAATGTTTTGCCATCACTTAAGTGTAAATGAACCAAATGTTTTGGTAAAGATGATCTGTCCTATTTATAGTGCCATTGGACAGAGGGAAAGCAGCCATCATCTGGGAATCTGTGGAAACATGTCTTACATCAGAACAGGAAATTCCTGCTGTAATGGTAGGAAAGACTCTCTGCAAGCCTTGATTTAGCCTGCACTACGGAAGAAGTGACTCGCGAGTTTAGGAAATACAGCGGTTGCACGGTGAAACTGAAACTTTATTTATTAGTATAAATTCAACCAACGTTATCCTTTTCCATTCCTCTTGGCAATGACAGATACAAGTCCTGCACAGTGGCCAGATGGATTTGAGTCATTCCTTATGCATGGAAGAACGTTCTCTGACAAAACACCCCAAAGTGGCTCAATAATATTGAGATCTGGTGACTGTGCACTGATCCACCGCCATGCTTCACTCTGGGAGGGATAGTTCACCCAAAAATTGTAATTATCCCATGATTTACTCACCCTCAAGCCATCATAGATCTCAACACAAGAACACAATCAGAGTTATTTAAAAAATACATATTTTAGTTTATAAAGTTTTGATCTCACAAACAGCCGTTATATTAATCAGTGAAGCTGAGTACACAATGAATCTCTTATTTACATAATGTCTACACTTTGTTAGAGAGGATTTGCGATTCTGCGTGCATGCAGAACTCAGCACTGGACAAAATCTCGAGCGGTGAGTGGATTCTAACTTCAACACCTGTGATTGGCCATTGCGTTCAAGAAATCAACAAACATGTCTGTGATTGGCTACATTACTCACCGAAGTGAAAACACGATAGATACAGATACGCACTGGATCTTTTGCCAACTCTATTATTATGCTATTATTGCGAAGAAAACAGATCCTAGACCAGTAGTTCTGGGCAGCTTTTCCCTATAAAAGCAATCAGTAGCAGAAGCAGTGGATTGAGTGAGAAAATTACACGCTGTTATCAAGTCTGTGGCGTCTCCCTCGGTCCGGACTCTCCGGAGGGGGGCAAGTTTCAGTTTCATTGTCCAGCTCCTGTATATGACATATAAAATATAAAGTATATAAAGTAAATTGCAAAGACTGAACACTGTAGGCTGTTTTTGCTTGTATTTTATTGTGTTGCAGGTAATTTAACTATGGGATTAAGCCATCTGGTGGCTGACTGCTGTGAATCTGTAGCTTACAATCGCCTAAATGAGATTTGCTGTGAAGGCAGCGTTTTCATTCCAAGCAGCGCTCAAGTGCAATGCTGTGGCAAAGGTAGACGTTCAGCTTGATGCGACTTGAACACCACGCATTGTTCAGTTTTGACGCATTTTAGCATGGTTTTGATTTTATCGAGATTGTTTGATCTTCATCCTATTAGATCAAGGATGTCCTGTTCTCTCTTTCAGCGCTCTTCCTACCGACGACTCATTTGTGTTGTGACAACAAACTGATTTTACAGGAGGAAAATCATGTTTGTTGTGGCGCAGAACCATATGACAACAGAACCCACCACTGCTGTGTCACCCCTGAACTACTAGTGAAGCCTTTAAATGAGAAATGCACTACAGATCAAACAGGTGTGTGTATACAGCTCTTACAGTTTCATGTCTGTTTGATTTTTTTTTTTTAGCAGGTTATAATCTAAATCTTATTCTCACAGATTCTGATAACAAAACTACAACGACCTGGTGAGTCATACAGACCTGATTAATAATGATCTCTTTACATGGCATCTTTACACAGCTGAGTTAAGGCTGCTCTGTGCCTGATCAAAATTCTGTGTAAAGACGCCATAGTCTCTTGTATAAAAGTATATTATTAAAATTGTTGTGTACATGCATTTATGCCACCTCTGAGCAGCATTAATGAGTCTATGTAAAAACTTCAGAATAATTTTAAAGCTAATTCTAGTCACAGCTGCACTCTCAAAAATAAGTGTACAAAATTGTACCTTGTAAGGTACAAGTGGCCGTCACTGGGGTGGTACCCTTAAGGGTATATTTTTGTACCTCTAAGTTAGGGGTAGGCAAGTTCGGTCCTAGAGAGCTGATGTCCTGCAGAGTTTAGCTCCAACCCTACCAAACCGCCATAGTATAAAACTCATGGCTCCCAGCATGCATTGCAGCATTAAGTGTTACCACTGTTGAGATTCATATGCTGATTCTTGATATCTGTGTGCATCTAAACTTTTCCCCCCTAGAATGTATTTAAAAATCAAAATTCAGAATGTCTGATCTGTGGCAATAAAGTATTGTTGGTGAATATTATTTATTAAGTTTTAAAGGAACTGCAACTAAAGGAAACACTGATCGCCATAATGGTGTTCAATTAAACATCAACATCTAAACCTCTGGTAATTCGCAATAAGAGCTTCTATAGACGTCTTTCAGGGTTGGAGCCAAACTCTGCAGGACAGCGGCTCACTAGGACTGAACTTGCCTACCCCTGCTCTAAGTAGAAGAAAACAATGGTTTAATTGTACCCTAATGCTGTGTTCACACCAAACGCGAATAGAGCGTCAGGAGTGAGTGATTTCAATGTTAAGTCAATGGAAAGGCGCATTGACACGCGTCTGGAGGCCCTGCAGCGCGAAAGGACTCGATTCTCGCGATGGACTCGATTCTCACCTATTCTTTTAAAAATAATCTTGCGTTTTTGGAGTTGTGGGCTCCAGTGAATCACCGGGCGCTGAGCGCTCATTAACCCCGGCGAGAGCAGCCTTTCCTCGGCCAGTCCTTCTGACGTTTGCCGCTGGCTCTGATGTCCTGTAGTGGTTCGTCTTGTGTGGATCTAACAGGCCATCTTTGGTGTCATAAATCTATAATTTGTTGTCTGCCAAATCGTTTTGACTGAGGGCAAAGAGAAGTTTCATAACTTAATTTTTTTAGGTGATGAGGTTCATTCTCGTGTTGCGCAGCACGTTTGAACTTCCACAAGAACCAATGAGGTTAATTCTTGTGTTACACAGCACGTTTTAGCTTCAGCAAGAACCAATGAGGTTCATTCTTGTGTTACACAGCACGTTTGAGCTTCAGCAAGAACAAATGAGGTTCATTCTTGTGTTTGCTAATCAGTGTTTATATGTGAATAAAAGCCTAAATCTGTTTATCATATATAAAGCCATTTGGACTAAAACAAATTAGCACAAAAAGATACTTAAGTACAATAACTAATTGCATTAACTCACTGTGTGTGTGTGTGTGTGTGTGTGTGTGTGTGTGTGTGTGTGTGTGTGTGTGTGTGTGTGTGTGTGTGTGTGTGTGTGTGTGTGTGTGTGTGTGTGTGTGTGTGTGTGTGTGTGTGTGTGTGTGTGTGTGTGTGTGTGTGTGTGTGTGTGTGTGTGTGTGTGTGTGTGTGTGTGTGTGTGTGTGTGTGTGTGTGTGTGTGTGTTTTTTTTATGTGTTACTGGAAATCTCTACAAGCACTCCCCCCAAAGTCACAGGTAAAGCTCTTGGCATTATCATTGTCTACTTATAATTACACATCTCCCTTACAGAGACGATTGAGTTTTAGTAACTTTTGATAGTTGCCCACGCTGATATTTTTAAGGTGTTTTAACTTATATAATTTGTTCTCGCCCTCACTGGAAATAATGGTGATTTTTTTTTTATGGTTATTGTAGCAATAAATCCACTCTTTCATTCGTTCTCTTCCAGAATTTATGTGTGGATCAGAACCCTACGATCCCAAGGAAGAAATTTGTTGCTCAGGGAATCTGTATGGGTTATCAGCACTTATTAAGGTAGTATTGCCTTTTGACCTGATGCTTAGCTTAGGCTTTATAGAACATCTCATACAAATACATCATGGTATCCCATACATACATTAATATACTGTTTACCTGTGTCCTTCAGTGCTGTGGTGAACATGCTTACACTCCGTTCGAAGACAATGTGCTGTGCTGTAATGGAACCCTTCATCGCGATGTGCCTAAGAAGTCTGAGTGTGTCGGAGGTATTGTATATGCTCCATCAAACAGTACCTGCCACCTGTCAACCCGTCCCCGTCTTGGCGAGCACTGTTGTGGAAGACAACCCTACAAACCTGACGTGCATATTTGCTGTAATGGACACAGGTAGGAGTACAAACTTTTGATTTGATTTAAAAGTGCACTTTGTATTTTTTGCTTATCAACCAAATGTAAGTGGCATGCAGCTGTTCGTGCAATTACCATCCTCAAGGGCCATCTGCAATACTTCAACTTTAATGGGCAAAATTCCAGATATAGATGGTATAGTTATCAGGATGGGATAAGTTGCTAAAAAGCCAAACCTTGACCCATTATTTCAAATACACAGCAACCATGAGGTGTGGAATTACATACTTGAAAGTACTGATCATTTCTTTAGGCGTAAAGCATTTTGTACAATGTAAAAAAACATGTATAATCCTGTTCTAATAAGTCAGAGAACAAAAAGTAGTACTGTGTGATTCTCTGAAAATGTAATAGCTTAAGGACAAAACATTAACAAATAGCAGAATGTACAATGCTGTCTTGACAAAAAAAGAGTCTTTGTCTCTAACTGGAAATTCAAGTCTAACTGATGCATGTAGAGGCAAATGCAAAGACTAATTCATGGCACCGCTCGAGAACGGGAGTCTCTCAGTCATTTAGGCATAAATCAACATTTTATAACCACTAACAACCTCAACAAAAAAAAATTCAAAAGCATAATTTACCTTAAAGGAACACTACACTTTTTTTTTTTTTTGAAAATAGGCTCATTTTCCAACTCCCGTAGAGTTAACCAGTTAAGTTTTACCGTTTTCGCCGATCTCCGGGTCTGGCGGTAGCACTTTTAATATAGCTTAGCATAGATCATTGAATCTGATTAGAACGTTAGTATGATATTACGCAGCGCCTGATAATAGGCTAACTTCCGTCAACTTAACCAACGTGGCAACCTGCTTGCACAGAGAGCGTGCCTTGTAAACATGGAGACATTTGTGAGAGAGGATTCAGAAGATATTTACTTTGGTGCAGATTCTGAACCGTATCTATTTGAACCGGAATACCTGCAACTCTGCAACTACACAAACTTAGCGCCGGTCACATTGGAAGTTACCTAGCTGGGACTATTTTCAGGCGTTGCATAATATCATTGCACCGCTTCACTCATGGTACGGCAGCAAAGTTCCTCGATTATTACGCAGGAATAAGAGAATAGTTCCAAACCATATCGGCCTAGAAAATCACAACTTTTAATTTTCCGTCTGTCTTAGTACACTATGTAACACAATGTTCTTCCCTACAAAAACACAAGATATGTAGCAGGAAACATCTGGTTATTTTCTTCTGTCACTGGCCATAATTCTTCTTTGTGGCAGTTTTTCTGGTGATTAAAGAATCAAGGCCCCAATATACTCAATGCAAAGTTCTTTTCTGAGCTTACAGCAGTAATTCCCAATTTCTTTCTGCCAGCCCCCCCATTTTTAGAGAAAAATACTTTCAATTCTGATCCTTCAATCGCGAGTTATTGGACGACAACAATCGCTACAACAATCGCTACAACTAATAACAGACTGTCCAAGTCTAATGTAGCGTTCACACCGGACGCAAATGACGCAAATAATTTGCGCTATTCGCATGAAGTTGGACGCTTGAGCATTTTGAGTTTACTCGCTTCATTCGCGCGTGACATTCACTTCACAACAGACGCAAATTTGCGTCATGGGAGGGGCTTCTGCCAGCCGGCTCGTCTCTGACATGGGCTGTGTTTACACGTCTTTTTTGTTCAAATCTACTGTTAATGTGTGACAAAACGTAGTTTGAAGACTTTTTCAGGCGATAATGTAGTTGTTTAAAGCGCAAATCTGTGGTTTATTTATAAAAAGAGTGCCTATTTGAACATTTTATCTGCCGTTTTCGGAGTTGTGAGCTCCAGTGGATCAGTGGAGCTCAGCGCTCGTTAACCCCGGCGAGAGCAGCCTTTCCTCGGCCAGTCCTTCTGCCGTCTGCTGCTGGCTCTGATGTCTCTGTGGTGTCTCGAGCTATAATTCGTCTTGTGTAGATGTAACGGCTGATCTTTGGTCTCATGGATCTATAATTTGTTCCCTGGCAAATCGTTTAGGTTGAGGGCAAAGTGAAGTTTCATTACTTTTTTATTTTTAGGCTATAACTTTACGTTACAGTTGTAGCCGACTAGCACTGACTTTGAATGTTTGACTTAATTGTTTGCTTTATTTCATGTATAGCTTATTATACCTTTTACTCATACTTTTGTATTATTGATCAAACAAACTTGTTAAAAGTTAAAACAGTCCTTCCCATAAAAATCAGTCTACAGGCTTTCATAAACAACCTATCAAAGAACTCCCAAAAAAGGCATGTTAGAGCAAATATTTTTGAATCAACACCCCAAAATGAATAATTGGAGTTCATTCCACACAGCATTGCAGACACACGACACGGCCACAAAAATGCTGTGAAGGAAAATTTCTCTCATGTTAGAATACAGGGATTTCCCTTACAGCAGTGTTTTTCTGGGGATCATGTGCTGGTGAAACTGACTTGCTAAATTTCCACCTTGGGCATTTTGTATCTCTGCTGCCTATTAAATGACTTTTCTATCCTACTTTTTTCTATCCAGACACGACAGGACGGATGGTACTTTCTGTTGTGGTTCAGAAGTCTATGACCACAAAAACATGAGGTGCTGCTCGGGTCATCGCTACAACCTAACAGGGAAATCAGAGTGCTGTGGAAACCTCTTGCTGGAATATAATAGCAACAAAACATGCTGTTCTTCCTCAACCCATGCCATTCTTTATGACACCAAAACAAATCACAGTTGCTGTGGGCATTACTACTACAACACGTCCCTGTGGAGCTGCTGTGCTGAACATCTCCACCCAACACCAAGCCATAACAGCTCTCACGACAAAAACAGACTTCAACCACTAATGGATCTGATTCCTGGCATATGCAACAAAACAGGTGATGCTCTTGAAAAATGTATTGTGGCACAACCTGAAAAACTAAATACTTTTTATTGGAATTCGACTAAATGATCAAATGGTCTGTTTGTGTGTGTGTGTGTGTGTGTGTGTGTGTGTGTGTTTCTAGTGCTCTTTGGCAGAGTGGAGAGTATGGCACTTAACACATCTCATCGTCACATTGTGTTGAAAGTTGTCGTTGTCAGCAAGGACCCTTGGCTTCACGTGTCCCTGAATCACTGCCGCTCCCCTGCCCTGGAGATCGGCATGACCTACCTTTGGGAGAAAATCAAAACTGAATACAAGCCTCTCTCCATCTCTGTTGACCCAGTCTCTGACATCAACATGTTCTATACTGTGTGTTACCATCACAAGTGTCAGAAAGGAGGATAGAAATATGGATTGAGGTCTATTTCCAGTCATTTCCAATGCTGATTTTCAGTAGATGTCTGTTCTGAAGAGAAATATTATCCTTCATTAATGCTAAATTAACGCAGTATGTGAAAGCCATTATATTTGAAAGCTAGAACCTTTTTTTTTCTTAAAGGGATAGTTCACCCAAAAAATGAAAATGAGCCCATGATTTACTCACCCTCAAGCCATCCTAGCTGTATATGACATTCTTCTTTCAGACGACTTGCGCTAAAAGAGTAACCCTTGACCCTTGACACATGCGTATTGACAAACGCAGACGCGCAGAGGATAGAGCAAAACAAAACGTAGCATCAGGGGTTACTCTTTTAGTCGACTCGTGTACCGCTGACCGCCGGAATCTAGATATTTTAGTCTATAAAGTTTTAAATATGGACATTTTTCATACACAAATGCACCACTTCGCTTCAGAAGGCCTTTGTTAAACCCCCGGAGCCGTTATATGATGATAGATGCACTTTAATGGGAAACAAAGCAACATTCACTGCCATGGAAGAGCCAGGATATTTTTTAATATAACTCTGATTGTGTTCGTCTGAAAGAAGAATGTCATTTACACCTAGGATGGCTTGAGCATGAGTAATTACAATTTTTGGGTGAACTAACCCTTTAAGACAAGTTAACAAAGTCTCAGCATTATGCAGAGGCATTGCATGTTGTGCATCTGGGCTTTTTTTTCCCTCTTTGGGATTTTTTTCTTCATCCCAATAGACCTTTATCACACTTCCTATTTCTGGTAAGTGAAGCAGTGTACCACTACATCAAATCCCATCGCATCGCAATCAAAAGGAATGTCTCGCCGGCATTACTGCAGCCATCTGGTGCTCTAATTCTAAACGACGACACCCTTACCTCCGATTTCACCATTTACTGACACTAAAAGAATAGAGGAAAGCGTGGGTGAGACTGATATGGAGGGATGAGGCTCCTTTTAAAATAATATGCGGGAGTATGTGAGGATTTTTACATCTCATATCTTCCGCCTACTGAAATGTTCCCTTTTTAATTGAATTTGACTGATAAACACCCTTTCGAAAATTAACCATGGTTTTATTATAGTAAAAATGTAGTAACCATGTTTTTTTTCCCGTGGATTAATTATTTGTTTTACGACAGTTTTACTACAAATGCCATGGTTAAACTACAATAACCCTGTTTTTTTTTTGTATGCAGTATTAAAATTGATGAATGAATGCGTGGTAACTGCCTTAAAGAAATTTAATGATGTTAAACATTTGATTAATCTTAAACAGTAATGCATTGACTTTGAATATTAATTAATTTTGGTATAAATGTGTGAATTACATACAGTGAAAGGATTGTCAATGACAGAATAATGACTAAACAATTTAATACAAACAAATAAATATGTTCATTCTGATCTTATTCATCAGGTCTCACACACTGATTTAGACAAGCACTGACACACCATGTGGTGAAATAATCACATATGTTGTTTACGACCCTTGCGGCTTCCTCTTCCTCCTGTACACACTAATTATCAGTTAATCTCTTCTCCTGTCACTGGAAATGTCCGGATTTTGAAATCATCCTCCGGATGCTTATTTTAAGAGGGGCTTGTTCAACCAGGAGTTAATGGCACATTTAAAATATACATAACCGGAATAATCGACACACTGCTTTCTTTGACGCGCATTTCCGGTATTCAATTCCGCTGTGATAAAGGTCTAATGGATTGATCCTGTTTGGAGTGATGTATTAAGCTATTTAGTCATTCAGGTGATTTTCAAGATTGTAGTTCAATATTTCGAGTTCTCTTTTTTACAATTTAAATTGCTGTGCAGTGATAATTTTATGTATCACTTAAGTTGCACTGCAATAGCTAAGAAGCATGTTTATCCGTACTGTATTTCGATATGTTATTAGTCTCAGGTCTGTTCCATGTTTTAACAATTTTAAGGGTTTAATGGACCTTCAAAGGTGCCTTTAAATGTCACTGCAATATATACATATATACACAAACCAAATTCTTTAACAAAACGTATGAACTTTATGTAGTGAATTGGGAGTTTTAAACTTTTCCTGTTCTGTAGGCTACTGTTCAATTGTATTAGCTATAACTGTGAAGACAAGCTAATTGAAGAAAGTTCACTCATTCAGGTTTCTGCCATATCTTTGCCAAAATGATATAATATATTGTCATTTGTGATAGTATATCAAATCTATTGTTTCTAAATAAAAGTGTTTGAGCAAGCACAGAGACTGCATATTTTATCAGGACTTTAACACTGCTTATGTCCAACCTGCTTCATGAGTAGGTAGCCTATCTTCAAGCGATCATGAAGAGTTTGATTAGCTTTGATTACAGTTGGAGATTAGGCTTGTCATCTTTTCATGAATTGTAATAGTCTTAATAATCATTAAGATATAGGGAAATATCTTTATGTTCAGATGGGTTTATTCATTTATGCTGAGTACTATATACTGTACTCATAAACTCAGCAAAAAAGAAAGTTACTTTTACTTTTTTCATACTGTATTTTAAATATAATTTTGTAAAATCCATATAAGCTTTACAAATTATTATTGGACACCTTAGTGCTTTTTAAACTAGGGTCACTCTAAACTAAATCCTGGGTTAACTTGCTTCACACTGCTCATAATTTTCCCATGGTTAACAATTAATCCTGGGTATTCTCTGGGTTAACGTTCTTATTTGCATATTTGCGGAGTCAGTGTCATTGAATGGATGAACGCAGCACGCAACCTTTCCTGTTGGGTTTTCAGATTTTGCTTCCAGGGACTTTTTTTTAGGTATTGGACATGTGTGTACCGAATTTCATACTTGTATGTGAAACGGAGTGCGAATGACGCTTAATTGAAATTTTGCATGTGGTGCTATTGAGCCATTTTTCCACGCTTAATTCTGAAACCCATATCAGATGTAGATTTCCACCACTTCTGATGTAGTGCAAAGTTTCATTTCGAGCATGTTTGGGCTCTCAAAAATGCGATTAATTTAGGAGAAGAAGAATAGAGAGGGCAATTCCAATAGGGTCCTCACACCTTCGGTGCTCGGGCCCTAATAAGACAGAAATTTGCAAACATTTTTTTATTTTTTTTTACAGTAATACTATATTGATATATATTCTGAAACTAGATGTAACCAAACACCTACACAACTGAACACCTACACATTACCATCCATTCAAAAGAAAAACGTAGGAACAATTTTATACTGAAATGTAAAAATGGACTATGTCACATAAATTGCAGTGAATTAAGCCTTGTTTATACTTGTAAATTTCCATCCATTAGCCCAAAAACCGGATACTAATAAATTGGTCAAAAGGAATTCTGCGTGTAAGCCTTTTCAGCCTTTCGGTGAAGTTCTCTTAATTTATTGGAATCTCATTTTAAATCTGACTCCATTAATAATTTTATCTGACTCCAATTCTAAGTGACTCCATAAAGTGTGCTACATTTAGAGTTTATCAGCTGATTTTACGATTAGTTGCGATTTAATTTAGATCGTTGATTTTCTTTGTATCTTCCTAGTTTTCATATTCGTTCATCGAGAGACCCTAAATCGCAGAGAGACATGACGCGTCCGGACCGCGCGCTCACGGACACAAAATGGTTACTTCTGTAATTAGTCAGAGGGTGCAGAGTGAATATTTTACCTTTAAGTGGTTGCACATGCTCACTCAACAAAAAATGTAATTTTAGTAATATTCACGGACTACAACGTGCTAACCCAGCGATAGTCAGGAATCGGAATATCGCGCACGCTGCGCTCCATGCTTCAGTCGTGGCGTCATCGGTGTGATCTATCATAACCCTAGATTTTGCGGTAATAAAGGAGTATACATCGATCCATACTAGAATAATGATTTCGGAACCATACAAGAGAAATCAAGATTAACATTTATTTTGGCCAGACAGGAAAAGTAAATAAGTAAACAAGAATCCATGGTACACAACTGATCAGTGTAAAAACATAAAACACAATTGCAAAGCAATATGAAAATAATTTAAAAGAGTCATCATGTCTGGCACATCTACATGCAGTTTGCACGGGGGGTTCTGACTACAGAATATTCCCCCAGAGAGTTAGAACATCCAGCCTTAAATACTCCAACTAGAACAAAAGGGTTGTACACAGTAAAATCCCCAGTGTTAAATTAACACTGCTCAGAGCACATATGGTCCCACTCTACAGAGTGTTAAAGTAACACTGAATCAGTGTTAAAGTTAATGAGATAATTAAGAGATTAATTAAGTGATGATTGACCATTAGTGGTGAACACCTAATGATAATGAACAGAATCACTGAAGAAAAGAGAAAAAAGAAAAACACAAGAACTACGACTGACTATAAAAAAGACATTCAATCTCTGAAGATCTCAGCAGAGGAGGATTAAACAACTCCACAAACAGCATTACCAGCTTCACACATTACTAACCAGACTGACTTTATTTCTGTCAGATGTCTACTGAGAATTAACTGAAATTTTGTTTGATTTTGTTTTGAAAATTGTTCGTTTTTAATGTGACCATCATGGTGATCAGTGTTTTCTTTAGTTGGGGAGTTTGATGACTTTTTAACATTAGTGTTTTTCTGGCTGCTGTAACTGAGTTTGTTATGGCAAGAAAAGCGAGAGAAAACACAATCAGATGCTGTCGGCTGCTCAGTGATAAGAATATGATCATTGTGTAGTGATTTAATTAATTGATCTTATGACTGAGTAAGAACAATATACTATTAACTTTTTTTATTGTAATTCTAGAAGAGATCCAGCAGTGTTTTAATTAGAAAAGTTTAATAAGTTTTGCAACCGATTGTACACTAATCACTTCTAACTCCTGCGAGATTAACTCACACACAGACATCAAGGATCAGCCTATGAATCTCAACAATGGTGACATACTTCATGCCACAATGCATTCTGGGAGCCATAGATGAGTTTTGCTTAATGCACCCAGAATGCATTGCGGCATGAAGCATGTCACCATTGTTGAGATTCATAGGCTGATTCTTGATGTCTGTGTTTGAGTTATACTCGCAGGAGTTAGAAGTGCTTATTGTGTGTGTTATTAAACTGAAGTACAAAATGTATCTAAAATTTTTTTGATAATTGTTTAGTTTTTCTGATGAAAACATTGCTGGCTCTTCCGCTGTAGAGTCACAAGGCTACTATAATCATTGACTCTCAGGAGATCAGCAAATAAGGCACTATATGATGATAACAACTGTATCATAAACAACAAGCATCAAGTTTCTCTTGCTGTTCTCACCATATCAAACAGTTACAGCAGCCAGAGATATAAACAATGTTAACAACTCAAGGGTCAAGAGGCCAACTAAAGTAAACACTGATTACCATGATGGTGACTTCAAACAAAACTATTATTTTCAATAAAACATCAACATCTAAACCTCAATAAGAGCTTCTGTAGACGTATAACAGACATAAAGTCAGTCTGGTTATTAATGTGTGAAGCTGATAATGCTGTTTGTGGAGTTGTTTAATCCTCCTCTGCTGAGATCTTCAGAGATTGAATGTCTTTTTTATAGTCAGTTGTAGTTCTTGTGTTTTTCTTTTTTCTCTTTTCTTCAGTGATTCTGCTCATTATCATCAGGTGTTCACCACTAATGGTCAATCATCACTTAATTAATATCTTAATTATCTCATTAACTTTAACACTAATTCAGTGTTACTTTAACACTCTGTAGAGTGGGACCATATGTGCTCTGAGCAGTGTTAATTTAACACTGGGGATTTTACTGTGTAAATATTTGCAACACCCCCACCTGGTTTTGGGGGAGTGGATCAGATATCTTTGAAGAGACTACTCAAAGGAGAACTGAATTCTCATTAGTTTTCCAATCTTTCTAATACTACCAGTGACTGCAGTGAAACTGAGACCATTTTACCATTCGCACTGAGACCTTTAAAAAGACATCAAACATGAAAGGGATAAAACAATAGATTTACAAAATACATCATCACTGGTATATCTGCATTTGGTGACTTGAAACCAGGACAAGGAGAGGGCAAAATGGGGAGGGGGGAGGAATGTTTGTCAGGGTGTTGTCACAGTTTCTGTGAGATCCTTTTCTCAAGATTAGTGACTTTTATTGTTCAATTGCTGAGGTGTGTATCTCAGCTTTTGTCTTAGCACCAAAACCGACTCTTACATACTCGACACGTCCAGACGAGCGTGAGGTCGCGTGCGGCAAAAATGACGTTATCGCGGAGTGGGCGGTAGTGTGGGTTGAGTGTGCGAGGCCCCATTTCGCGTAGCGGTGTGCAGCACATTTTTTGTAACTTTTCGCGTGGTTTTGCATCCAAAGATGCACGAGTTCTAGGCGAATCAAGCCAAGCATGACGTCTCATTACACCGAGTCCTAGTTTGTACATACCGATTAGTTGCTTATGTTTACAAAATGAGCCTACAAAAGCATAAATAAGCCTTTTTATTGAAAATAAAGATCCATGTTTAATTAAAAAAAAATTACGAAACTAAATGAAAATGTTTAGTGAAATTAGGAAATATTTAAGAGATCGTTAATTTAGGTGTATACATGTGTGCATACATTTTGTTCTCATGTCACAAGTAATAATATCAAGGTTTACTGAGTTTTACATGATTCTTTTGTAGTATATTTTTTGGTGAAGTGTATTAAAATAAATGTGGTCACCTGTGTAGCTACATTCTTCTACTTCTTCTCTCACTGCTGTTTCCTGATGGTTTATAAAACAATTACTCAGAGTTGCCCTCTGTCGTTTCACAGAATAGTACAACGGCGAGTGCGTCAAGTATAAACGCCTCGTCCGTTTGGGGATTGACAAAGTGTGTGTGTTGGTTGAAAACCTTTATGAGGGGAAAGATTTTTGTTTTGGTAGTTTTAGTGCATTTTTTATGTGAAATTATCTGCTGTGCTGAGCTGAAAGTTTGTTAGGAGAACTGTGTGAAGAGATTTGAAAAAGTGACCCAAGTATTGAGAAATGGGTCCTAGCAATTGTATATAAAAAATTAAAAAACACTGCAAATGCCAAAGGGCATCCTGCACATCAAAAACAGACAAAGCAACAAATTAATATTATTCAACATATCCTAGATTTTTACAGAAAATATTCAGATGTAACCCCCTTTATAATAATTAACATTTTCATAAGTAACTGTAATTTAATTACACATTTTATCTCAGTAACTGTAACTGATTACAGATACATTTATTTTGTAATTAAATTACATTATCTAGTTACATGTAACTAGTTACTCCCCAACACTCCTAAGTATATATGAGTAGACTCGTCCCCTCTGTCATAATCAAGGAGTCGAGGGCCTGTCACAATAAACCTCTCTTGTCCACTTGTGGAACACTTCAAACTGGCGACAGGGATTGCCCCGAGGGGAAGTGCTTAGGGAGGTTTGTGAGTGTGTTGCTAAATTTGGAACTACAGACTACTCTTACTATTTCTGCCATATAAAGATATAGGTGGGGCGGCAGTGGCTCAGTGGTTCATGTAGGTTGTCTACAAACTGGAAGGTTGGTGGTTCGATCCCCGGTTCCACCTGACCAAGTGCAGAGGTGTCCATGAGCAAGACCTAACCTCAGCTGCTCCGACGAGCTGGATGGCGCCTTGCATGGCTGACACCACCGTCTGTGTGTGAATGAATGGGTGAATGTGAGGCAAATGTAAAGCGCTTTGGATGGCCGTAGGTCTGTTAAAAGCGCTATATAAATGCAGTCCATTTACCATATTGTAAAACTAGTAATGCTAGTTAATATTTCTGCATGTCTACAAGCAAAGCGGAATGCACCCAACATCTACCCAAAGTACTTTGGGCAAGCTCCAGTAGAAAATCTGAGCATAAACCTTTTTATTTGTCTTCAATATGACAAATCTGACTAATTGGAGTCAAGATACATCAAATGCGTATAATTTTGAGAACCAATGAGAATTTTCTGGTAGCATAAGCTCCCATTTGGGCAAGTCTGGAGAATCATGACTGTTAATGAAGAGGGAGGGATTATCGTTAATTAGCCAAAATCTGTAGAATATAAAAAGACCAAAGGGCATCATCTCAACAGTGTGGGTGGGAGTGTGGAAGGTGGAGAGTGGATTGGTGGTTGGCGGGTTAGCAACAGCTGTGCTGTGACTGAGGAAGATGGATGCAGGAAGTTGGGACGGGGAAGATGAGTCTTCGTTAATAGATGGAGAGGAATGGTCCCAGGTTCAATCTACTCAGAAACGGAAAACAAGGGGATCAGAATCGGATGGTAACAATTCTGAAGGAAAAGGAAGGGACAATAAGACCAGGAAGATGGAAGCTGAATTTAAGGTTATGGTAACGCTTGCAGATACAATCGAAAACATCAGTAATCCGATTAGACTGACCAACCTAATTAAAAAGGCTGTTGGTAATATTAAAGCTGCAAGATATATGTCAAACAACCGTGTGCTAATGTATTGTGTGGATAAAAAACAACAAGAAAAAGCACTGAAAATGAAGGAATGGGGAGGAGTAACTATCGAAGTGCATATACCGGGAGAAATGGAGAATGTTAAGGGAGTGATTACAGGAGTACCGGTTACACTAGCAGATGATGAAATTAAATCACAATTGAAGGGAGAAATGGTGACTGAGATGCAACGTCTATTTACAAATAGGAATGGAAGTAGAGAGGCTAGTACTACTGTGGCAGTAACATTTAAATGCAAGAGACTACCTGAGCGTATCAAAATAGGATATATATCCTATACAGTACGACCGTTTGTATGTCCACCTTTGAGGTGCTTTAAATGTCAACGACTTGGGCATGTAGCAGCCGTGTTTAAAGGTGGCAGAAGATGTTGTAAATGTGGTGGAGACCATGAATATGGAAGATGTGGAGAAGGAGTGGAAGTGAAATGCTGCAATTGTGGTGGACCTCATAGTGCTGCCTATCTAGGATGTGAAGTTCAAAAGCAAGCCATGGAAGCTATGAAATATAAGACTCTAAACAATGTTTCATATGCAGAGGCAGTTAAACAAGTTCAGACTGTTCGCAGAGATGTAAGGAGTAGTAACATTCTCCCCATGCAGGGAGATGTAGGAAAAGGAGAATGCAAGCATACCTGCCCTGTTAATGAAAATACACTTGTCGTTAATAAGGTCAAGTTTGTAGCATTCATTGCTGATGTTATTAACTGTACTGCTCAAACAAATAAAAGAACTGAAAAACTGAAGATTATAATAGCTGCTGCAGCTCGTCATTTGGACATAAATGATACGTCAATTGAGCAAATTCAGTCATTACTAGGACAGCCAGAGGGTGCGTCAAGCTCACAGGAATCAAAAGGTGGTCAGAAAACTAAAACTAAATGACAATTATAATTCTACAATGGAATGCTAGAAGTGTAATTGCAAATGGTCAAGAATTTAAAAAGTTTATAAGTGATTTACCAACATTACCAGATATTATATGCGTCCAAGAAACTTGGCTGAAACCACAACTGAACTTTGTCATACCTGGATATAACACAATTAGGAAGGATAGGATTGTAACGAGTGGTGGTGGGTGTTTTGTAGCAACCAATGTGGATCGGGTTAAATGAATCACTGTGGTACGTCTGGTCAGGACGCAATGAAGATGCTTATCGGGTTTGTTGAGGATTTATTGGGTGCATGTATGTGTGATAATATAGGCAGGTTGATCGGCCGTATGCGACATTAATTAGGCCTATTGAATGTAACAAACAGGATTATAGTGATATTCCATAAAGAACAAGAGAAATAAACTCAGTAAACATAGAAACTTACTTTTAGATGCACTCACACGATTAATAGCACCACTTTTATGACATGAGGCAACTCTCGTGCGTTTTGGAGTCCTCACTCTACGGATTCATAACAACTGAATGACGCACTTCCAACACAGTCGAATTACACTGTTATTCCACAAGGGGGCATAAACGGTCCATAGTCATTGAATAACTCACTGTAATAGAACCTTCTAATATAAATGTATTACTTCCAGTGCTTAATAAAGGGTCCTTTGTAACAGCCGCCCCCAAATTTGCACAGTCAAATTTGCTTATTAAGAAGGGCCTGAGACTACACCAATGTCTGGGAGCGCTGGTAGTTTTATGAGGCGCGCTACGGGTCTGATATATGTTCTGTCCTTAATTTTCACCTCAGCTGTCCTGATGCGGCCATCATTCCCGGGGAAAACATCCGTGATCCTCCCTACTGGCCAGAGGGCTCTAGGTAACTGTGGATCCACAATCATAACAATCATGTCTGGCTGCAACTGCTCAGTGTCTCTCTGCCATTTAGCACGGGTTTGTAGGTTGGGTAGGTAGTACTTTGTGAAGTGTGTCCAGAACTGATCGGCAAGCACCTGAGAGTGTCTCCATCGACGTCGACTTAAAAGTTCTGTTTCATGATACACTGTCTGGGGAAGTGATGGATCGAGCCGCCCCATAAGAAGAAGGTTTGGAGTCACTGGGTTGGGGTCAGCAATGTCAGTGGAGACGTAACCCAGAGGTTTAGAATTCAGAATTCCTTCTATTTCAGTGAGAACCGTGCTCAGGACCTCCTCAGTTGTACTTTGCCCTTGTAAAATGGCATACAGGGCAGACTTGATGGATCTGATCTCACGTTCCCAAACCCCTCCAAAATGGGGACTACTGGGAGGATTAAATCGGAATTGTATTTGCTGTTTGGCCAGCTCCATCTGCAAAGTGGGACACAATGATTTGAATGACTCTTGGAGCTCTCTTTCGCCACCTTTAAAGTTTGTGCCTTGATCTGATCGTAATTCTGAAGGTTTGCCCCGGCGTGCTGTAAAGCGTCTTAGAGCCATCAGGAACGAGTCAGTATCAAGGCTGCCTAAAAGGTCAATGTGGACAGCACGGGTAGTCAGGCATTTAAACAAGATGCCCCAACGTTTCTCACATCGTCTACCTATCTTAACTGTAAAGGGTCCAAAACAGTCCATTCCAGTAGAGAAGAATGGGGGTTTGAATATTTGCAGTCTGGCCTGAGGGAGGTCTGCCATCCGAGGCACTGTCGGTTTGGCTCGCCATCTTTGACAGTCAGGGCATGAATATTGCTGCCGTTTAATGGCTTCTCTGCCACGCAAAATCCAATATTTACGGCGGATCTCTGCAAAGACCCGTTCAGAACCAGGGTGATGAAGCTCTTTATCTATGTTCTGAATGAGTAGTTGGGTTATTTTGTGAGAGGGATCTAGGACAACTGGGTGGATGATATCTGCGTCCAGTTGTTGACTGTGGCGAAGTCTCCCACCAACTCGAATGAGCCCTACTGTTTGGTCATACTCGGGTGCCAAGGTTAGAAGACGGCTAGAGTACGGTACTGGTTTTCCTGCCACTAGACAGTGGAAGTCCTCAGGGAAGCTATCATATTGAGATTTTCTTAGAATGTCTCTTTCTGCTAATTGATGATCCTCAGCTGAGGGGTCACCTTCTTTACCAGCCGCCCCATGGCGTAGAAGTGCTGCAGCTTCAACCAAGGCTTTAAAACTGCTGAACTGTTGTGGGTCAGGCAAGGACTGAACGTCAGCAACTGTTAAGTGACTACAGAAAGTAGACTTCCTCAGCTCGGCAGGATTTTCAGATGTACTTATTTTGGGGATAATGGGCCAGCAGCTGGGTGAGAGCAAGAGATATTCTGGTCCTTGTCTCCATTTTTTGTCTATGGCTAGCTCTTCTAGAGTCTTCCCACGGGTAATGTAGTCAGCTGGATTATTGGTGGATTCCACATACCGCCAGTTGTGCGCACTTGTGAGTTCTTGTATTTCGGCAATTCTGGTTCCCACAAATACTTTGTAGCGACAGGATTCTGACTGAAGCCATGTCAGGACTGTAGTGGAGTCAGTCCAGAGGACAAAGGATTCAATGTTCAGGGTGAGCTCTTTAGCCAATAATGAAGCTAACTGTGCACCAGTGAGAGCTGCGCACAATTCCAATCTAGGCACAGATAACTGCCGTTTAGGGGCTACTCTTGACCTGGCTGTGAGAAAGGCCACCTCTACACCTCCTTTCGGATCCTCTGTGCGCAAGTATGCTACGGACCCATAGGCCTGTTCAGAGGCGTCACTGAAAATATGTACTTGCCGACTACAATTCACGGAGTCCATCTGGGAACTCACATAGCAGCGGGGTAGTGTGATTTGAGTTAGATGTGGCAGTTCTCTTTGCCAATCATGCCACGTTTGAAGAATCTCATTTGGCAGTAGTGGGTCATCCCACTCTCTTTGTTTCGCCCACAGACTCTGTATAAGTATCTTGGCCCGAGTGATATATGGAACGAGAAACCCAAGGGGGTCATACTGGCTTGCCACTACCTTGTATATGTTTCTCATTGTGGGGGTTGAACAGTCAGCAAGACGGCTTTGGTATCCAAGAGTGTCAGATTGACACATCCAACGCAACCCTAATGCCAGTTCTTGAGGGTCTGATGCGGTTTGGTTAAGCCAAAGCTCACTGCTTTCAGATCTGGCATCCTTTGGTAGATGATTGATGACATTAGGAGAATTGCATGCCCATTGACGTAGTTCAAATCCTCCTTCCGCTAACAGATTCCTCAGTGTATTCACCAGCCCTTTAGCCTCCTCAGGTGTAGCAACGCTCTGTAGACAGTTATCTACATAGAAACATCTTTCGATGGAGTGTCTGACATGATCTCCGGGTTCACTTTGGTCAACTACGTGCTTCTGTAATGCGTATGTGGCACAGCACGGACTGCAAGTCGTTCCAAACGGGAGTACTTGCCACTCGTAGATGCTAGGGGGTTCCTCTCTGTTCAGATCACGCCATAGAAATCGGAGGAGGGGCTTGTCCTCAGGCAGTAGTCTTACTTGATGGAACATGCCCTTTATATCACTACTAAAGGCTACTGCATGCTCCCGGAATCGTAGCAGTACCCCGAGCAAGGAGGACCCCAGAGTTGGTCCAGGCAGAAGCAAGTCATTCAGATTTTCTCCTCTGTATGAGAAAGAACAATTGAAAACAACTCTGTTTTTTCCATTATGACTCACCATGTGGTGGGGGATGAACCATGATTCTTCTTCCCCAGTCAGTTTGTCCTCCGGTATTGCAACCACATAGCCTGCCTGTACCAGTCTTTGAATTTCTACTCTGTAAGCCTCTGACTTCACAGGATCCTTAGCCAGGCGATTCTCTGTGCTACGAAGATTAGGCATCACTGCTTGCTTGGTGGCATGTAATTTCGGCATATTCTTAATTCTTAAGAGGGGTGTAGCATAGCGTTGGACTCCTTTGATATCAATTCGAGTTGTCTTTGCCTCTAGCAGGTCGATGGCTTCTTGATCTTGTTTGGATCTGGTGGCAAGTTTCTCACTCCTGTAGGGCAGTACATCGAGTTGCCACAGTTTCTCAATATGTCTGAACAGCTCACTGGAAGGGGAATGAATTGATATGTTGACACATTGTTGGGTAAGAAGTGGATGTCTCACAAGCTTAGCGGGCCCTTGGACTGTCCAGCCTAGTCGTGTCTTCACTGCTGCCGGTCCACCGGGAGGACCCAAGCGTACAGGCTCAATCGGGGTAACTAAGTGGGGATAGTCAGAGCCGATTAATAGAAGAGGCCGGACGCTATCAAAGGAAGGGATTGGCAGCCCTCTGAGGTGTCTGTATTTATTCTGTAGGGTTGCAGCTGGACATGTGTGCTCGGCCAGGCCTAATTGGTCTGCAGTAAAGGCCATGTGTATCTTAAAGACTCTTTGAGGCTGACAGGCTGGAGAGATGGTGAAGGAAACAGAAGTACCATGTATGACTCTCATGTCCTGCCTAACAGTTCTCAGAGCAAGGTCTTCTGGTTGGCCTTGTAGCTTCAGTTTCTGAGCTGCTGCTTGCAAAAGGATGGTGCGTTCTGAGCCATCATCCAAAATGGCAAATGTCTCGATGGCCTGTTCTCCATTCCGAAGAATTACTTTTGTGACCTTTAACAGGACCTGACTACAGCCCAACGGTCGGTCTAGGTACAGGACATCACTGGTGTTGTTGACAAGACAAGTGTTCTCTTTGACTGGTCTTTCATTCAACTCATGAAGTGCATCGAGATGTTTGCCCTTACATACCTTACAGCTGATTTTCAAACGGCACTGCGCTGCCTGATGAGATCGACCACAACGCCAGCATCTCTTATTGGTTTTCACCCAGTCCGTTTTCTGATCTTTTGTGAGCTGGCTGAAATTCTGGCACTGATTCAAATAATGCTGGGTATTTGTGCAGTAAGGGCAGAACATTTTCGGTTTGTCCTGGGGTTTAGCCACACTCGAACTGGACTCTTCTGTAGATGTTGTATCGAGAGCAGGGTCCGCACTGTGGAATATAGCCATTGTCTTGGCGGATTTAAAGTCTAGGCGCCTATCTCTCTTCTGGGCAGTATGCTCCCTTCGGTCACCTCCAAGAAACTCGAAACCACTCTCCTGTATTTTTAGCTCGTATTCAAGCCAGGCTGCAAGGTGTAAAAGAGTGGGGATATGAACGTTTAAGGGGTACATATACCTTTTGAACTCAGCTCGCAAGTCGTGGGGCAGCTTCGACAACAGTCTTGTTACATGGGAACCGCACTGGAGCTCAACCCTGCCGCTAGCCCCCAGTTGGTCCAGCATGCCAACCAATGCTCTGACTTTCAATGCAAACCTTTTGAATCCACTGGCATCATGGCTACGGATAGTAGGTTCATCCATTAAATCAGCAATCCGCCGCAAGGCTAACTGGTGAGGTTGCCCATATTGCTCAGCCAGAGAAGCCATGGTATCTGAATAGGGCCTACTGGAATTGATGTAAGAGTCTGCAATGAGAAGAGCGTCCTCAAACTTCAAGTGCTCCAAGAGGATTTGATATCTAAATCTCTCAGTAGTATCCTCAGGTAGAAGATTGTCTAATGAGACCTTCAGTCGTGCGAATTCCCGTGGGTCTCCCTTACAGAAGTCAGGGATTGTGGGTGTAGGGCCTCTGTATATCTTCTCTTGTTGAGGGTAGTAAGGATGCTGTACTGTGTCTCTATAAAATGGCATGCTGGCAGTAAGGGCTGTTTGCGGAGGCCTGGACTGTGAATAGTTACGCGCCCTCTGCTGTGGAGTTGTTGCCATAGGATACCTCTCGGGTTCACAGTACTCAGGTGTCGACACGCAGGAGGTAGATGGTTGTTTATTCCCTAATTTCCGCAGGTTAGTGGTTAGTTCCTCCACCATATCTGATATATTGTGTCTAAGAGGTGGTGGTGGTATATCCCTTGCGGGGGGAAGGATGTCATCATCCACTACCGGAGGAGGTGGCAGTGGCCAGTCGTCATATTCTGGTAAAGGGGCTCGGCTTGTTGGCACTGCTCTTTGGGGGATTGAGGATGCTCTCTTACTGTCCATTTGCTGTTGCATATCTAGCACTGTAGACTGTAGTTGTTGATTTTCTCGCTTAAGTTGCTGCATCATCTTCATAATCTCCGATACATCCTCCGTTGCAACTGGGTGAGATACAGGTGTGCTTTCATATCTTGGTCCAGTGGTTGGTGAACTGCTTATGGCTCTCCGGTCTGCCCACATGGCCTCGTCGCTTGATGATGGATACATGAGAGGGGTCATCTCGGCTACCCTTTCAGTGTGACTTGCCTGTAACTCTCTGTGATGAAGGAATGTATGAGCAGCTTGGGTCTGTTGACCATAGTGAGGGAGAGCAACCTCATAATCCTCAAACCACGCTGGAGGCTGTATTCGCCGCTTAGGACGCACGTCAGCAGGCCGTCCTTCTCTGGCCATCTTGTCTGGAAACATCTTCAACACATCCACAGCAATTTACTGGATCCGGCTCGAAGGACCATATGTTTTGTAGCAACCAATGTGGATCGGGTTAAATGAATCACTGTGGTACGTCTGGTCAGGACGCAATGAAGATGCTTATCGGGTTTGTTGAGGATTTATTGGGTGCATGTATGTGTGATAATATAGGCAGGTTGATCGGCCGTATGCGACATTAATTAGGCCTATTGAATGTAACAAACAGGATTATAGTGATATTCCATAAAGAACAAGAGAAATAAACTCAGTAAACATAGAAACTTACTTTTAGATGCACTCACACGATTAATAGCACCACTTTTATGACATGAGGCAACTCTCGTGCGTTTTGGAGTCCTCACTCTACGGATTCATAACAACTGAATGACGCACTTCCAACACAGTCGAATTACACTGTTATTCCACAAGGGGGCATAAACGGTCCATAGTCATTGAATAACTCACTGTAATAGAACCTTCTAATATAAATGTATTACTTCCAGTGCTTAATAAAGGGTCCTTTGTAACAGTGGGTGTGCAACATTTGTTAAAAATGGGGTGGCATATAGAGAGATAATAATAGACACACAAATAGAATGTGTAATTATTGAAGTGTGGATGGATATAGGTAAGGTTAAAATAGTAAATTTATATAATCCTTGTAATCAGTTAACAGTAGATAGTTTAAATTCAATAGGAGGTGATGGTAAAATAATATGGTGTGGGGATTTTAACTCTCACAATGTTCTTTGGGGAAGTTTAACTACTGATAGAAATGGGGCAATTTTAGAAGAATATATGGATGAACAGAATTTGGTATGTTTAAATAATGGAAAAGGTACTAGAGTTAATGTCAGAAATTCATCAGTGTCGTGCATAGATTTAACATTAGTTTCAGGAGCTATAGCATTAAAATGTCATTGGGTTCTATTAGAAGATACCACAATAGGGAGTGATCACTTTCCAATTATGTGTAGTATGGGTTTGGAAATGACGAAGGAAACATTTTTTAAACTATCTAAGTGGAGATTTGAAAAGGCTGATTGGATAAAGTTTAATAAAATATGTAATGAAGAATTAAATAACTTCAACATTATGGAGGATATAGATGAATGTAATAACAAATTAACATTTATGATAGCTAAAGCAGCAGAAGAAGCAATTCCTAAAACAAAGAGTAGAGAAAGGGGAAAAATTGTACCATGGTGGAATCAGGATTGCTCTGATGCTATAAAACAAAGAAATGAAGCTTTTAGGTTGTTAAGAAGGACATTAATACCTGATTCTATCATTAATTATCAGAGGAAAAGAGCTCAGGCTAGGAGAATTGTTAAGGAAGCTAAAAGGAAATATTGGCAGACATTCTGTTCTTCACTAGGAAGAGATACACAACTAGGAAATGTGTGGAGTATGTTAAAAAAGATGAATGGTATTTATCGAGCCAGTAATATTCCGGTTTTAATAGGAGAAGGAAGAATAGCAGTTAAAAAGGAAGAAAAAGCAGAACTGTTTGTCGAAACCTTTAAAAAAATACATAGTAATGAAAATTTAGATGAAAATTACAGGGAAAGAAGAATGGAAATTCTAGAACAGAATCAAGATGTATATAATCAGAAACCTAATGGACAGACTGCGTTAGATGCTACATTTGAAATGTTTGAACTTAAAAGAGTACTAACTCAGGTTAGACATACAGCACCAGGAAAAGATCAAGTGTGTTATATGATGTTTAAGTATGCTGATGAAGTAGTGCTAAGAGCAGTATTGGGGCTATTTAATAAGGTGTGGGTGGAAGGTAAATTGCCAAGGGAATGGAAACATGCTGTAATAATTCCCATAGCCAAGCCAGGGAAAGATCCATCATTAGCAGGTAACTACAGACCAATTGCTCTTACATCTAATCTATGTAAATTAATGGAGAGAATGATTGCAAATCGGTTGTACTATATATTGGAAAGTAAGGAATTAATAGCATCATACCAACATGGTTTTCGCCCTGGACATTCTACTATGGATGCACTAATAAGGTTAGAAACAGATGTTAAAAAGGCATTGGCAATGAAAGAGGTACTGATAGCTGTGTATTTTGACATCGAAAAGGCTTATGATATGATGTGGAAGGAAGGATTATTATTAAAGTTGGAGAAAATGGGAATTGGAGGAAGATTTTATAATTGGGTAATGAGTTTTATGTTTGGAAGAACTATACAAGTGAGGGTAGGAGATATTTTATCAAGTATGAGTAATGTGGAAAACGGTACGCCCCAAGGAAGTGTTATTAGTCCTATTTTATTTAATATTATGATTAATGATATTTTTGAAGGAATTAATCAGGATATTAATAAAGCATTATACGCAGATGATGGAATATTGTGGAAGAGAGGAAGAAATATTACCTTTATTGTCCAAAAAATTCAAAAAGCAGTAGGGATTGTTGAGAGATGGTCATTAGAATGGGGTTTTAAATTTTCCATAACTAAATCTTGTTGTCAGTTTTTTACTCGGAAAAAGATAGGACCAGATGTTCAGTTGTATATGTATAAACAGCCATTGGAAAGAGTGGTGAAATTTAAATATTTAGGTTTATGGATGGATTGTAAACTGACTTGGAAAACACATATAGAATTTATAGAAAAGAAGTGTAATAGGGTACTTAACCTAATGAGATGTTTAGTAGGACAGGATTGGGGTGCAGATAAAATATCAATGATGGGAATATACTATTCTCTTCTTCGCTCCATAGTAGATTATGGATGCATTGTGTATGGGTCTGCATCTGCATCGTTGCTAAAGAAATTGGATGTTATTCAACATAGAGCATTAAGATGCATTCTAGGAGTTACTAGAACAACACCAGTAGCAGCAATGCAGGTGGAGCTATCAGAAATGCCTTTATATTTGTGTCGTCAAAAACTATCTATGGCATACTGGATAAGTTTAAAGGGCCATAATAATAGTAATTTAGCTAAGGAAGTATTCAAGGAAAGTTGGGAGAATAGACATGGTACAGGATTTGCATGGAAGGTCCAGGAATGGGCAAAAGAAATGGGAATAGATTCAAAAATATTTGGACCAACTATAACAACATCTCCAATACCACCTTGGTTGTTAAGTGAACCACAAATTGATTTGACAATACATGAAAGAATTCAGAAAGGAGAAGTTGGAGGTGAAGTCAAGTATAAAACACTAGAATACATTAATACTGTTCATTCGTCATTTATTCAGGTGTACACTGATGGTTCAAAAAACCCTGAGACAGGACGAACGGGTGCAGCATTTTATGTACCAGAATTTAAAAGTGGGAACAAAGCAAGGCTAACTGATGCAACATCAGTGTATACAGCAGAATTAGTTGCCATTCAGATGGCACTCGAGTGGTTTGAGGAGGAAAGGCCAATCTCTAAAAGGAACGTTTTAATTTGTTCAGATTCATTGGCATCAATTTTAAGCTTCCAAACCTTTCAATCATGTAGGAAAGACATAATGACAGAAATTCTGATTATTTTATTTAGATTAAGTAAAATGGGAATTTTAGTGCAGTTTTTATGGGTACCAGCACATGTTGGGATACAAGGAAACGAAACGGCAGATAAAATGGCCAAGGAAGCACTCAAAGTGGATAGTATTAACAAAGCAGTCACTTTAAGCAGGGCAGAAGGGAAGTCATTGATTCAACAAGCCTGTGGGAGTAAATGGCAGAAATATTGGGACTCATGTAAGAAAGGAAGACATTTTTATAGAATACAAAATAATATAAAACAAAGTCAAATTAGTCATAATATAAAGAGAAAGGAATTTATTATTTTTACAAGATTAAGAATGGGTCACACCAATCTTAATGCAACATTACATATCATGGGCAAACACAACTCGGGCTTTTGTAATGTATGTCAGGAAATGGAAACTGTAGAACATGTTTTGATTAGATGTAAAAAATTTGAACAAGAAAGAATTGAGCTTAAAAGAGATATGCAAGCTTTGGGTATTACAGATTTTACCATATATAATATTTTGAAGACAGGAATAGAGTCTGGTAGAAAAATTATAGCATTAATGACATTCTTGAGGAATAGTGGCCTGAAATATAGAATATAGGAAATATAAGAAGTGTATCATCTTCGTTCATACTCCAGCACAGTAGGTGGCGGTATGCACCTTTTCAGTTGGTTTGCGACCCGCCAATAAATCCACAAGAAGAAGAAGAAGAAGAATCTCAACAGTGTGACAAGCTGTTGAACAATGGCAGGAAGCTGGTGTGCTGTTCAATCGCTGGCACTTTATGTGTGGGTTTGTGCGTTTTGTCATGCTGTTCCACAGTGGAGTAATCTGCCCCAGAATCCACAAGCTCTGATGTTAAAGCAAACTGACCAGCGGCTTCAACAACAAGCTAGTCAACTGTTTCCTCAGAAGGTTCAACAAGCTAGTCAGCAGTTTCCTCAGACGGTTCAACAAGCTAGTCAACAGTTTCCTCAGAAGGTTCAACAACAAGCTAGACAGTTTCCTCAGCAGGTTCAACAACAAGCTAGTCAACAGTTTCCTCAGCAGTTTCAGTCTAAGCAGCCAGTGGCGCAGGCAGAGCCCCTTGACAAATGTGCTGTAGCTTATTATGAGCAGATCCAATGTGGCCCACCTGGTATCAGTGGTGCTGAGTGTGAAACTATCAACTGCTGCTTTAACGGACAGCAGTGACTCGCTCTTACCTGCCTTCCCATAGAAACAATGTAAAGGTGTTCATGTTAAACCAGTCCTCAGTAATAACCTGCTTTTGTTCCTTGTTCCAGTGACTGTCCAGTGTATAAGAGATGGTCAGTTTGTGGTAGTGGTGGCTAGAGATGTTACACTACCTCGCTTGAGCCAGGATTCAGTCCGTCTCCTGGGAGGAAACGACTAACCTTGCAGTCCTGTGGGATCCACACCTACCTTTGCTATATACCAGTTCCCTGTCACCGCATGTGGCACAAGCATGATGGTGAGTAGCTGCTTGTGGTTCTGTTCTGCATGGCTTAGAATGACCTGGATGCCAACAGTTACTATTTGCAGGAGGACGGTGGATATGTGGTGTATGAAAACCGAATGACCTCCTCGTATGAAGTGGGTGTCGGACCACTTGGTTCCATCACAAGGGACAGCCATTTTGAGTAGGCTTTTTTTTTTTTGTAGAAAAAATATTAAGCCTTCACAGGCTACAAGCTTCCTATTTGTTGTGTAGGTACTCTGCTACTTCTGTGGAAGCTCTGGTTGTGGAGGTCAACTCTGTTCCTGCACCTCCACCAGTAGCAGCTTCTGGACCCCTCAGGGTGGAGCTTAGACTGGCAAATGGTCAATGTGTCACCAAAGGCTGTGCAGAAGGTAAGTGTGTCCAAGTGTGCATGAGTATCTTAAACTCCAGGTTGTGTCAGTTTCTGGTTAAACGCTGATTTTCTTCCTCAGGGGATGAGGCATACACGTCCTACTACGGTGGTGCTGATTATCCCGTCACAAAAGTCCTGCGGGAGCCTGTGTATGTTGAGGTGCGCATTTTGGAGAGGACTGACCCCAACATTGTCCTAATGCTGGGACATTGCTGGGCGACATCAACCCAGTCCACTCAGTTTACCCCAGTGGGACCTTCTGGTCGATGGGTGAGTAAGGCCAGTCTTTATCCATCTAGTGTGCTGTAAGGCACTTCTGACTGCCTCTTTACCTTTCAGATAACCTTACCAGGATGACCTTTACCTGACCACATTGGTTCCAGTGACTGGATCTCCTGTTCTTCAGTTCCCAACCCACTACAAGCGCTTTGTTGTGAAGATGTTCACATTTGTGGATCCAGCATCACTGGCTCCTCTACAGCAAACGGTATGCTCTGCAGCCTTACCTGAATCCTTAATATTAGGGGTTTTTTTTCTTTTGTGGCTTAACCCTTTCCCCCCCTGTTAGATCTTCATCCACTGTAGTACAGCAGTGTGCCATCCCTCTTCTGGCTCCTGTGAGCAAAGCTGCACTAGGAAAAGTGAGTGCTTTTTGTAAACTGACTTCAGGAACCACGAGAATTTGTTTTTTAAATGCCTCATGATTCTACCATTTCTTTTCCAGGAAGAGATGCTAATGTCAAGACCATCTCTAGTGGGCAAACTGTGGTGTCTGGAGAAGTTAATATGGTCATGTGACTTTAGTAGTTTTAATAAACTTAACTCAACCATGTCTCTCTGGTATTGATCTTTCATGACAGTTCTCAGTTTGATTTATTGGGCTACACTACTAAACCAGAGTTCCCTTTTTTGCTTCAAGGTTAAGCTTTACTTGACCTAAACAAGCCAAGTTTCTGCCCAAACCTGACCTATTTGCCAAGTTCCAGTTGCTAACCTGGGTCCCTTTTCTTAATGGTATCAAATTAGGGGTTGTTTAATCTGTTTTGGGCTCTACTTGTGGCTTTATGGCTGGGCTAACATGACTGCTTGTACTGATTTTCAAGCATGCCAAGTCCCTCTTTTTTGTTAATGCTATTTGAAAGCCCCCCCGAAGTCATGCAAGTACAGCATTGCATCTGCAATGAAATCAGTATCAACCTGCATTTTCCTTTTTAATCCCAAATTGTGGCTAGCATATTTTTTTTCTTTAGGCTAGCCCCAATGTTTTTTAAAAGTAGACTGGTGTTTTAATAAAAGCTTGTTTAGTCTCTTTACTGGTGTATCACACCTGAGTTGCTGTCTGAGGGCCTGTTTACGCCTGGTACTAAATCATTTATCAGTCCAATCACAAGTGGACTATGCTAAATAAAGGTGTTAATGGGGTCTTAAATGTGTAAACGTTTTTTTTTTTTTTTTTAACCTTCACTCATGAAAGGGGTCCTTTATAAACTGTTTCCAGAGTGTGACATTAACTGGTCCAAAGCATGTCACTTCTGTAGATTTGGACAACAAGCTACTTTGTTTAACTGTCTGTGCTTGTTGTTGCACCATTTAAAACAGAACGTGGAAGGCAGTTTGACTAGTATCCATGCTGTCAAGGAAATGCATCCCATTTTAACTATATTTAACTGGTTTGAGGAGCTAAATGTTGGTGTATTTAGGTTTGTGAAATAAACATTTCAAAATGGGGTCTATTATATTTGTCCATTTTATTGTCCCATTAACTTGAGTCTTAGTCCTGTTAACTCTTCTTGCTCTTTGTAGCTCACATTTTCCCTAGAGACATTTTGGTGGAAAATTTGAGAAAACGTAGGTATGTGGCCATAGCATAAACTGCTGATGTTAAAGAATAAGAAGCTGAGGGCAAGTGGACAAAAATGAATGACACTGGGCGTTTTCACACCTAACTTGTTTGGTCCGGATTTTCGATCTTTTCAGTTTGGTCTGAATCAAAATTGCAGGTGTGAAACCTCCCCCGGACCAAACAGATGAAATTTGGTCCGACGAAAAGAGGTAGTCTCGGTCCGGATCAAACTGAACAAAGGTTCGGTTTGTTTCTAGTGTGAAAGTATTTTCTGTATGGTTCGGACTTTCAGACTATTTACAGGAAGTTCCTGTTTATGTTTAAATATTGTTATTTTTAAATTCAATCTAAATTGATTATGAAAAGTGAAAATATGCGCAATGTCACAAGACAGAAAGTCAGAAATAACTTTGAACAAAATGTTGTATGATTTTGCTTAGAAAGCATTTCTTTAATGGGAATTTCGTTTTGTATAAATTGTATCTTAATTTTAATCAACGTTTAATCAGATAATTGCCTGGATTTAATAAATAAGAAGCAAATAGTCTATAGCAGACAATAATCGCAGGAACGATCACATGCTTTACACATGAACTGGATCGGGTCTCAAATAAACCGAAACTCAGCAGGCTACTTGTCTCACAAACATGAGAAATATGTGTATATAAAACTTGAAATGTCCACTTTTAAACGTAACGAATAAAAAATAGTCAAGCAATGCGCACCGTTCAATAGTGGCAACGATATGCGTCCGTTCATTCATTCTTGTCAAAGAGGCTGACGTCAGACGCACGTCCGTTTACAAACCAATCAATGTCCAAATGCCGCCCACATAGATGATGACTAGTGGACGCAAGTGTGTCATGTAAAGTTCTTTAGTCCGCTGACATAATTGCAATGTGAAACCAAACCAAAACTAACCGAATGTATAAAAAGTATCAAAACATGAACTTCGGTTCGGACCTTGGTGCGGACTTTCAGGTGTGAAAACGCCCTCTGTTTCAATTCACTTTTTCATGCCCTTCCTTCACTATCTTTCCTCTGTGTCATTGATTTTGTACCAGGAGATTTTTTTGTAGGTATTGGGCTGTTACATGTGTTTACTGAATTTCATACCTGTACATGAAACGTAGTGGGAGGGGCACTTCGTTGAAATGTTGTAGGTGGTATTATCGAGCCATTTTGCCATGCCTAATTCGGAAACTCATATGTAGATGTCTTCAGGCCAGGACTCTCATCAAACATGTGAAGTTTGGGGCAGACTTTGTCAGGCTGCCACGGACATGCCTTTCAGCGAAACCTCAAGATCTTCGCAATTTAACATCACCAAGGCTTTAAGATTAGACTGACCAAAAATGATGTTGTTATGGTAAAATCTCAATGAGGAGTTAATCACAATGTAAAACAAGGCATTTCCTGTTGCCCGCAGGAGGCGCTATGACTGTAACTGAATATTGGCATGTAGATGTCTTCAGGCCAGGACTCTTATCAAACATGTGAAGTTTGGGGCAGATCGGAAATGCCCGAGTTACGCCAGAGTATGCCCGAGTTACAACAACTTCCTGTTTTATGGCGAACCATCGAACTTTGTGAGGCCGCCACTGACACGCCCTTCAGAGAAAACTCAAGATCTTCGCGATTTAACATCATCAAGGCCTTTAGATTAGACTGTGCAAATATGATGTTGATCTGATCAAATCTCTAGGAGGAGATTGTTAAAGTACAACGTCTGGAAATGGCAAAAACTGCAGAGAATCCAGTAGATGGTGATGACACTTTGCAAAAAAACACTACGTGCCTATAGACTAAACACGCAATATGCATGTGCATGATGTCACAGTTTTCACAAATTCATGTTTTTTTGTAGTTTACATGGAGACAATAATGGTATCATTTTCAAAAACTTGAACTTTGAAATCCTGTTTTTAAAAGTTTGCATTTTTAAGGCCCACAAGTGAATTGAAGCGAAGCGAAGTGACGTCTGGTGACCCATACTTGGAATTTGTGCTCTGTATTTAACTCAACCAAGTGCACACACACACCCAGAGCAGTGGGCAGCCATATTGCTGCTGCGCCCGAGGAGCATTTGGGGGTTCGGTGCCTTGCTCAAGGGTCTCACCTCAGTCTTGGTATTGAGGGTGGAGGAGAGCGCTGGTTATTCACTCCCCCAACCCACAATTCCTGCCTTCAGGTTACAAGTCCGACTCTCTAACCATTGGGCCACGGCTGCCCACAACTGCCCCACAAAGCACTGTTGTTGTGTAAATGAACATAATGCATTAAAAGTTGTATTTGAAAATGGTGTCATGTAAATGTCCCCCTCAATTTGTCAGATAAGAGAGACATACAAATTGTGCAGAGCAGTGGGTCCCAGAGATGCATAAACTGTACAGGTCCAGAGGAGAATCAAAGGCAATCAATTAAACTAAAAGGGGAGGAGCCACCTTCATTCAAAGCTGTACAAAATGGCAAAGCCAAGCACTGGTGTGTGTTGTGGCATTTGTGTCAAAGTTTGCTAGGATGGAGCTTCTGAAATGTGTGTTAGTGGTGGTTGTGATTGTTGCGTTTGATCTGCCTGATGCATGGGGAAGTTTGAGGTACAGTCAAAGTCCAAGAAGCATGGGGCCAAAATTAGATCCAGCTTACAGAAGTTCTGCCCTTTCTCCTCCAGGGCACTGGAACCCTTTGCAAGTGGCTTCTCCGTTTCAGAGTCCTTTGGGTCCTGCCTCCAGAGTCCTTGCACAGGAGCCTTTTGGCCTTCAGGAGAAGCAGCTGTTGCAGGGCCCAGTGAAGCCTTTGGATTGGAGGTTTCCCATCGTTCCCGAGGTGCAGAGCGAGTTGGCGGTGGACTTCCAGTTGAGGCAACCTGTGACTCCCAGCAGTGTATCGGTTCAATGCGGAGAGAACCGGGTTCTTGTAGAAGTCCAGCGGGACTTGTTTAGCAATGGTCAGTTGATCCAGCCAACTGGTTTGTCTTTAGGTGGATGTCCTGTTGTTGGTCAGGACTCTGAGTCTAGGGTGCTCATCTTTGAATATGAATTACAGGACTGCAACAGTGTGCAGATGGTAAGAACTCCTAAATCTTAATCATTTGTTTGATCAAATTGAGGAGATCCAAAGTCCTCTTCAAGCACCGTCAGTTAACACTGCTTTAAGTGTTTGTCCACCGTATTACACAATCCACTTTCTCTCATTCATAATAATGATTATGCTGTCTTGGTATGTGACCTCTTCATGATGAACTGTCTTGTTTTAACTACAATCTCTTACAGATGAATGAGGATGAGCTTGTCTACACCTTCTCTCTTACCTACACCCCTGAGGCTCTTGCAGGTACTCCAATTACCAGGGCTGATGGTGCAATTGTTGGCGTTCAATGCCACTATCCAAGGTAAGTGACCTGACTTTCACTGCTTGTGCAACTGAGACCATTTAATGGGTACTTTCATGAACCACAGACTACACAATGTAAGCAATGATGCCTTGAGGCCAACATGGGTCCCTTATGCCTCAACCAAGGTTGGTGAGGAAGTCTTGATGTTCTCACTGAAGCTCATGCTGGGTAAGTGCACTTTCTTTGGACCTTCGACCTTGCAAATGTGGCTCATCCTAGGGTGTTCCTTCTCTTTTGTAGACGATTGGTCCTACCAGAGGCCTTCATACTCCTATTTCCTGGGTGGCATTATTAACATCGAGGCATCTGTGAAGCAGTACAATCATGTGCCTCTGCGTGTATTTGTGGACAGCTGTGTGGCCACTCAAGTGCCTGACGTGAACTCCCTTCCGAGATATTCCTTCATTGAGAATCATGGGTAAGGTCGTAGCTCTTGATGCTATAGGACTGTTTTGTTTTTTGTTTTTTGTGTTTTTTTTTTTTTTTTTTTTTTTAAACCTGTCATCGAGATTCATGAGGAAGGTCTAGTTGCTTGACGTTCTAGAGTTGACATTCATGAGTTGCTCTTTGTGGTGACTGTCGTCAGGTGCTTTGTGGATGCCAAGGCTACAGCTTCCAGCTCCCACTTCATGCCTCGGTCCCAGGTTGACAAGATTCAGTTCCAGCTGGAGGCATTCATGTTCCAGGAGAGCACCAGTCCTTCTGTATGTACCACAAGAGTTAATTCGACTTCTCTTCCCATCTGCTTTGGTTTTCTGACTTGTCTGTGATCCCTTGCAGATCTACATAACATGTGTTCTGAAGGCAACTATTACTTCTGCACCCAGTGACGCTCAGTGCAAATCCTGTTCCTTCGCCAATGGGTACTTTGCACATCCCTTTTTTTTTTATGCTGACTTTGCTCATGTTGATAGTGCTTTGTCTTGTTGCAGGTGGTTTGCTGCTGATGGAAATGACCAAGTTTGTGGTTGCTGTGACTCAACATGTGGTCCTGATGGTGGAATTGCTGCTTCTCCCTATGGAGGTCGGTAGCTTTTGCTTTAAGGTTGCTTTTAAGTGCTCCTAACTTCGCTTTTTTTTTTTTTTTTTTTTTTTTTTTTTTCCTCTCTTCTTTAGTTGTTCAGTGGGAAGGCAAGGCCACACTTGGTCCTGTAATTGTTCAAGGGCAAAAGAAAGTTTCTCAATAAAACTGATGTCAATCCTTGCTTGTATCCTACTTGTCACTTTGCTTCATGTCTTGGTTTTGACCTGGAAAGAGTGCCATATTCTGCAAATGTGGTGGAACTGACTGTACCTTTGCAAGTCCCATTTAGTCTGAAACCCTATGGCTGCATGCTATGTGACTTGCAGAGGTACAGAAAGTGAAATGCTGTTTCATGCATACTGAGCTTTTTACACTGTTAAAGACTTGGATTCCCATCCTAAACATTATTTTTTTTTTTAAGTTTGGAGTTTCTGTGCCAAAAATACTCCGTCTGGTTTCGGAAAAGTTTTTCGAGTATGTGACATCAGATGGGGTGAAATGTCCTTGTACGGGTTCTTCTCCCGGAAGGGCGCGTGACTAGAGCAAGCTGTGCTGTAGTCACAGCACTTCACGAAATCAATGTCACCAAAGATGTGTTTTTGGTTGTCATGGCAAGACAACCCTGCACAGCTTCCCAAAGAACCCATCGTTAACGGGACTGTGGATGAGTTTGTTTTTCCAGAGTAGGAGTTGTGCAAGTGTTTGTTCCCTGAATTTCAGCAACGATTGTTTATAAAAAAGGTACAGTTCAACTCTGGATTTGTAGCTCGTCTAATGCTGAAAGATGGCACGGTCCCAGCGATTTAAAGGTTCATGATCGTGTGTTGGTAGCAGGCGGTGAGTAAAACTGCTTCAAATGTCTGTTAGATATCAATTCCATTGTTTTTCTATGTAAAAATGCATGGCTCTACGCAATAGCTGTGCACACTCGTCATTCTTTAGTTCTGCCCAAACAATATGCGCCCCCCCCCCCCCCCCTACTCTTAAGGCACTCAAGATTGACTGAAAATTAGTGTTTCACCCCCTCCTTTAACAGTTGAGAGTTCTTTTAATGCTGCTCTAACCAGCAGAATACACTTGACGGGTTTAAATCCCAGTTGCACAGGTGGGGCATGTTGTAACTGTTAAAACGTGCCCCTATTAGAACCATGCTATTCTATTGAGGAAAGAATGACAGTCAATGTTCTGTTTTGCTGTTTGTCAAACTCAAATTTGTTTATTTTTAATGAATAATTAAAATTATAATTATTTTGACTTGGTTTGTCTTGTTTTATTGTATCTAACATCAAGCTGTTATGTTAATGTGCCCCACCTATGGGGCAGGTTGTCATATTTCACTTTTTCGGGGTAAATCGGAAGCATAACCGAATGGAAACAAACCCACTTAATTATACTAGATGTGGGGGAAGAAAAAATACTCTAATCCCCAAGTGGATTTACACAAACTGAGAGTCAAAAAGCGGTAGGTGGTTCCCTGCTTTCCCCTATTCTTTTGAAGATGTCGCTTTACATTGCATTTTTTGGTGTTTAACAGCAGAACTCCTGGTGAAAAGCCTGTGCTACACTGAGAAATGTACACGGACTAAGTATTTCAGGCACTTGTTGACTCTTCACGACCAATCGCTTATTGTACCCCCAAGTTGTAAGTCGCTTTGGATAAACGCGTCTGCTAAATGCATAAATGTAAAATGTAAATGAAAAAGCGTATTACCCATGATACTCAAAGATTTGGCAAGCAAATCATTCCAAAAGAACTCTGCAGAGAACTCCTCATCCCATGAAGTGCTGCAGCTGATTTGTAATTGCGTTGGACTTTTAATATTCCTGTGCACTCAGTGTGTAATGCATATTTTTATGACTCTTGTATTAACTTTCACCGAAAGTGATCTGTTTTTAATAGTCATGCACAATCTCTAGTCTAACACTTGTTTGTGCTCCGGTGCTTTTTAGATGACATTTAAGTTTCTATCATGGGCAAGCTGTCATTTTCTTGATTTGTTAAATTCTGACTGTAGATAACTTAAAACCGCCTTGTGACTTTTTAGAACTCTCATTTGCTAATGCAGTGATTTTTCAATCCTGGTCCTAGGGCATTGTTTCCCAACCATGATCCTGGAGGCTGACTGTGCATGTAGCCAAAATATGTCTCTTATATAACACCCCCGATTCAGATCATTAGGCAAGAGCTCCATTAACCAAACAAAGAGTATGTTTACATGAAAACCAGATGTGAGTGGAGCGTCGTGGTTTTCTCTCGCTCAGAGAGTGCGCCCGCGTTTTGCTGGATTTTTCCACATGGCAGTGTAAAACAACTTAAAATACTCAGTAATTTTTGGCCTCACAGACATGAACGATATGTCTTTAAAAAGCTGTCTACTTTTTTTTTTTTTTTAAGTACATTTAAAATAAAAACTAAATGTCGTGCTTTTCGCTAAATAAAGAAAACAAACAGAATGTGCATTCTCCCTGTGATGTCCATTCTGAAATGCGTCTTTAAATTAACTCCAGAACTCCGAGAACTTGCTACACGACAGATATCTTTATAAAGCTTGGAATGTCTACTTTTAAATGAAAAACTAATTCTCTGTTTATGTAATCTGTATGAAAACAGCGAGAGGTACAGTTTCTCAAGGCTGCTCCTTATCTGTAATGTGACCACACCCACGCGCGCATAAATCGATTCACATGCAAATCGTCTACGAGGAAGGAACGCAAACCTGTAAACACCCCATCACCTCAAAACAAAGACTCGTCTGTATTCTTCTGCTTTTCGTTGAGTTTGGAAGACACGCTGAGTTTAACTTGGATTTAGGCTACCTCAGAAGAATGTGATTTTAACATGAGAATTTAAGGTAAAACATTTCTTCTCACTTATATTAGCGTTACTCATGCAAAAACGTCAAATTGTAGGCTAGGCTACTAGTTTAACTAGCCTGGTCCTACCAGACTCTCGTACATTTAATTTGTAATGTACAGAGAGTCTGGCCACTCTCCATTGACAAGTGTTTACTTCCTTGAGGGCTGTATTCTGTTGAAGTTTAAAACTATTGGATCTGCCCAGAGCCACTCTGGATCTGCTATAACCAATCGCTAACGTTTGGTCGTGACGTATGTCATGCGACGTTCGCCTTTTTTTTTTTTCTCACATGGAAATCTGTAAAAATGGTTAAAAAGGACATAAACAGTGAGTTTTGAAGTGATATATTCTTGAAAACTCAGAGATATGGATTCGGACAGCAATTAAATGACCACACAACCTGGTGTTTGTCTAAAACGGTAGGTCATTCGGCCGGGGGATTTTATGCGGGTTGTGGGAGACGGACGGCAATAAAATCACTGACTAGCCCCTGTAAATGATGACTACCTTACGACCGTACGGGAAACTATTAACTTACCAGGGTTTCAGCCAACTCCTTCACCACTAACGGAGCGAGCTGGAAAATTAAACTTTTCCTGGGACACATCATGGCCTCCAAAAAAACTCAGCAAAGATTGTTCTTGCTCCGGCCTTAACTTCTGGATTTTCGGCAGCGGTGCCACAATGGAATGAATGGCTTCGCTCGCATCTTTCGCCATTACTGAACTACAACTAGTTTTTCTCTTATTAAGAGTAGTTTTGACCAAAACAGTTTAACCTGGCAAAAAAAATGTCTGGCAAAAAATCCCATAAAGGCATGTCGGACTCTGAATGGATAGCACGTCTAAAAGGTTTGCCAGCACAGGAGTTTGGCCATCAGTTGAGGGTAACAGGCCAGCACCATGACAGAAAAAGTGGCATGACGTGTATCAAAGGGTGAGTGTGTGTGCTTTTGTGACCTTTTCATGAAATAAACAACTTAAGTGTTTGTTGACTTACATAAATGAACATTAGAATTGTTTGTTTAATGTATTTGCATAACAGAAGAACATATTAGAGGTCAGTACAAACATCTGATCTCATTCATTAGAACAATGCATTGTTACTTATGGTTTACACCAATGTAAACCAGGTATCATTATTATTTATAGATATTTGTGTAAATAATGTTGCAGGTATTTGAGATTTGTCATGCTATAAAAAAAAACTACAGTGTGAACTGTACTTTAAAAAAAACTACTAGACTTTTTTGTTCTGGGGGAGATTTGAGAGAGAGGATGCAGGGATGTTGGGGGATGGTTTGAAGGTGTGAGATGTTTCTCTCGTTCTTTTAATGGGGGAAACAAACTCACTCATTCACTCTTTCTCTAATTTACTATTTTCCCCATTAAAGAACATTAATAAAAATAAATATGACACATCTTGGAAAATGACCGTAAATAAATGTGCCATTCCTGTTTTGGTAAAAATGCATGTGTTGTGTATTACATGTTATCATTTTTACAGATTGAAAAATGCCCGATGCAGTCTTGCAGCCAGACAACCTTACTTGGAGCAGTCCCAAAGTGTATGTGTGGTTTTCACACTCAAAAGGTAACAATCTGAAGATGTTGCAAGTATTTAAAAATGATTGTATGTAAATTTGTGGTTGTCTTAAAGGTCCCATGGCATGGCATTTTTCTATTATTGTATAATGTTTCCTGAGGTGTACTTGTATTGTTAGTATGATTTTTACATCATAAAATGTCATAATTTAGAAATAAAAGGCATTTTTTTCTATACTGCTGTTTGTCCTGTGGCTGAATGCCCTGTTTCAAGAGGCGTGTCTGCTGTGAGACTTCAGTAAAACACCCACTGTTGTGATTGGCTGACATCTTTGCATTTGAAATGAGCGGAGGGGGCGTGGTTTAACGAGGTCTACAACGCACGAGCTGCTGCCAGAGAGACGGATGGACCTGAGTTCACTTCACATCAGTTCTCAGCATGTCTCAGTTCAGTGAACTGTTGTAGTTACTAGAATATACTTCAGGTTATTAGCTTATTTCTAGTCGGAGGGGCTGTCACTCATGTCAGAAAGTTAGTAACTTTAGTAAATTATGGATCAGCGCTGACTCTAGACGCGAACCGTTTAGAATGATTCATTCCCATTTAAAAGAATGATTCGTTCGCGAACCGGACATCACGGAGATGGAGCGATTGCTAACAAAGTTATTTATAGTAACTACTGAGTTGTGAGCGCTGTCTGTCAGCGCGAGTTTATTGTGTTTTGTATCTGAGAGTTCTGAGTAAAGAACTAAATAAAGTCCCGTAAATAAATAAAGTCTGAATAAAGTCCCAGTCACGCAGAGTCCGTCTTCATCATTATTCTACCAACTTTGTAACGCATGCAATGTACCATTACAGCGAGATGAACGAGTTAGTAAGTGTTGATTATAGCATTATTTTTAGATATGTTCCAATCATATGAAAAGCGTCAGTTGAGTACACAGCGCAAACAAAGACACAACAGCAGTAATCGAATGTAATCCAGTTTATTGTGGGGATAGCTGGCTAGCCTAGCCGGATACCCTCACGCTTACCCTGCTTAATCTCGCGCCGCATTTGGTGCCTCCGCTGTGGGCCAGATGCAGTACTGGGGGTCGGGGATGTTGAAGGCCGACCGGTCAGTGCAGCCCGAGCTTCGGCGTGCGTGAGGTTTATCTCTAAAGAGACGTGAGTCTGCCAATGTTGAGCAGAAACTCATGAATGTATGCACATTGTAGAACAGATAGACGCGACGAGGATGTACAAAGACACTGACTCACAAGATAGAAAACACGAAAACACTGTTCTGTCAGGAGAGAGAGAAGCCGCAGTGTGTGCACGAATAATAAATAATTAGCTACACATAAGAAATCACTGATCATAGATCAGAAGGAACTGAAAAAAGACTTCTGTTTTCATTTGTACATCCAAACACTGAGAAACTGCCAGCATTCACTCGTTCATAAGCCATGATCTCTCGAGCGCTTGCATGGGCGTGCCAGATTCTCTGGGCGGAGGAAAGGGAGGTAACCGTTCCTGTGTGGGCGTCAAAACAGGAGACTTTAGGATTGGCTAGTCTGGCCTGTCATTTTCTCAAAGGCAGAGAAAGACAGCCAGAACTAGGTTTTACACCTATCAACATTTCTATCCACTTGGGGACAATATTCAGGCTAGGGGAACTCGTATTAATGTTGAAATACCTCATTAAATGAAAATTTCATGCCATGGGACCTTTAAACAGGCCACTGCCTCTACTGGACCAGCACAGGAGGTCATGGAGCAGAGTCCGTCTCAGCCTCGGCTCCAGCCCTAGACCCCTCCATCTGTGACATCTAGGATTATTCCAAGTTTGTCAAGGGTAATACAATTTGTTTTTAAAGGAATTTCAATTTTAAGTTTTAAAATGTAAAAGTTAAGTTGTAAATGTAATGTGATGTAATGAAGTGCAGAAAGTAAAAGGCCGAGTTGTTGGCTGGTATGTTTTTCACACCTACCTGCAAAATTGTCACACCTTGTACAGGGGTGTGCTGATTGGTTAGTTTGAATGCCTCAGATGGATTTAGTCACATGGTCAATGAAAAAAGAACAATGTAACCTGTGCTCTCTTTCTTCTCTGCTCAAGTCCTTCATGGCATCTCTCTTGATCTTTTTCAACTATTAGAGCTACAATTTCTCTCTTTCTTTCTGTATCGCTCAGGTAACATTCCGCCACGTATGCACAATTAATTATACACACATTATTAATTCAGTCATCATGCATCTACTTAGTGGCCATTTAAAGTGTAATCTGTTACTGTTAATAACTGTTAATAAATACCTCAGGAAGCCCTATGTTAACAGTGTCCAGAAGCGCCGTCGTCTTCTCTGGGCTCGGAGGCATCTGGGATGGACCATCACACAGTGGAAACGTGTACTGTGGTCAGATGAATCAGTATTTCAGGTATTTTTTGGGAGGAATGGACGCTGTGTGCTCGCGACCAAAGAAGAAAAGGATCATCCAGACTGTTACCAGCAACAAGTCCAAAAGCCAGGGTCTGTCATGGTATGGGGCTGTGTCAGTGCCCTTGGAAAAGGTAACTTGCACTTCTGTGAAGGCACCATTAATGCTGAAAGTACATAGAGATTTTGGAGCATAATATGCTGCCTTCAAGAAGACATCTTTTCCAGGGACGTCCATGCATATTTCAACAAGACAATGCAAAACCACATTCTGCACACATTAAAAAGTCCTGGCTGCGGAGGAAGAGGGTACGGGTACTTGACTGGCCTGCCTGCCTGCAGTCCCGACCTGTCTCCAAAAGAGAATGTGTGGCGCATTTTGAAGCGCAAAATGCGACAACGAAGACCCCGTACTGTTGCCCACCTTAAGACTTGTTTGCAGGAATAATGGGACAAAATTACACCTGAAACACTTCATCACTTGGTGTCTTCAGTCCCTAAACGTCTTTTAAGTGTTGTGAAAAGGAATGGCAACATTACAAAGTGGTAAATGCTTTACTGTCCCAACTTTTTTTTAAATGCAAAATTAGTTAGAAAATAAGCTGACCTGCTGTTGATATTTTATATATTAAACTGGCTTTAAGAATATTCATTCTTTTTGGATGACAGTAGTGACTAATACAAAGTTATAGTTGTTTTATGGGAGGGTAGTCTTGGAAAAATAAAGCGCTTATTGATCAAATTACCTTGCTAGACTTAAAGGGTTAGTTCACCCAAAAATTTAAATTCTGTCATTAATGACTTACCCTCATGTCGTTCGACACCCGTAAGACCTCCGTTCATCTTCGGAACACAATTTAATATATTTTAGTTGAAATCCGATGGCTCTGAAAGGCCTCCATTGGCACAATGGCACTGTACACTCACAAGACCCTTAAAAGGTACTAAAGACGTCGTTACAAAGTCCATCTCACTACAGTGCAGGTTCTACAATAACTTTATAAAGCGACGAGAATAGTTTTTGTGCGCAAAAAAACCCTAAATAACGACTTATATAGTGATGACTGATTTCAAAACAATGCATCATGAAGCTTCGAAGCGTTATGAATCAGCGAGTCGAATCATGATTCGGATTGCGTGTCGAACCGCCAAACTGCTGAAATCACGTGACTTTGGCGATCCAAACCGCTGAATCGACTCACTGATTCATAACGCTTCGAAGCTTCATGATGCAGTGTTTTGAAATCGGTCATCACTATATAAGTCGTTATTTAGGGTTTTTTTGCGCACAAAAACTATTCTCGTCGCTTTATAAAGTTATTGTAGAACCACTGTAGTGAGATGGACTTTGTAACGACGTCTTTAGTACCTTTTATGGGTCTTGAGAGTATAAAGTGCATTGTGCCAATGGAGGCCTTTCAGAGCCATCGGATTTCAACTAAAATATCTTCATTTGTGTTCCGAAGATGAACGGAGGTCTTACAGGTGTCTAACGACATGAGGGTAAGTAATTAATGACAGAATTTTCATTTTTGGGTAAACTAACCCTTTAATGTTTTTTCTTTTTCTTTCACAGACTGCTCTTTCTGGGGCAATATTGCAAGCTCCATCTGCAGTTCGACTGCATCGTTTGTGGTCGGAGACCTTGCCACAGGAAGACCACAGGTGGTTTGCCAACAGACTTTTTAAAACGCTTTGTGAAAACGTACAGCTCTGGTATTACCCACCACAGCCAGCACTTCCCTACAATCAGGCTCCAGCTCCAGACATATTTTTTTGTCATGCTCTGTTGCTGTGGTTGCCATACAAGCTGTGGAGGGTAAAGGTTCTCTGTCCCAATCCTGCTTGTGGACAGCATCAGCTGACAGGGGGCGGTCAGCACAAAAGGGCACGGCAGGTTCTGGACATCGATAGGATGTACAACACAGGGCTTAAAAACGGAAAAAAATATCAATCGGTTCACTCCGAGCAGAATCGATATTATAGCGTTTCCGTTTTTGCGTTCCTCAATAAACATTACTGTTCCGAAAACGGTTTGATAAGAAAAAATACCGGTTAATAACGTTATTTTAATTTGGCCTATACTTTAAACAAATATGTATAAATAGACTTATTTTCACTCAATAATAATATAACGCATGGTAATTAAAATTGAATATTTATTTCATAACATTTTTAAAACCAGAAATACATGCATTAATTACAAAGCATAAACAGCGGACCTGTTTTAATGGAGCGTTAGACAATCTAAAGTGGCCTCTTATGCCGAATTATTTTCAGAAGAGTGATAACATTCTTTGTACATAACTTTTTTTCAACACGACTTTTTAAAAAATTGCATGAATAAAGAATAAATAAACTGGATAACCATTGCTCTTTTAATGCACCGTCAACTGCTAATTTCAAAGCAAACACTGCGCAACACGTCCTTGCATCACATAATCAGATTCAGTCAGCTAATAAAGCTTGATCATTTAATGCAATATAACATACCATTTAATACGAAGCATCAACCATCTATATAGAAAACATTGACCTGTCCTGTATTGGCAATCTGAAAGACTATAGGAAAAATGTTTGATAGATGCTAGTAACCTAGGACTTGGACAGGCTTAAACAAAATCCATAAACTAGCCTAAATCAGTCTATTTGAGCTTTAAATCCGTACTGCTTATTTAAACGTTCGAAAAGAATGTCCTCCAATACCTGCACATTCATCGTAGACCTCAGCGGGGAAAGAAATGTACTTGAGGCATGAAAATGCGCGCGCTCTACACTGACTTGCGTTACCGGTAGATTCATAGATGACTGGTGCGCGGGCATTTCACTCACGCTTGATCTGTCACATCACATGCTGAACTACTCTATTCATGATTGGTCACTGTCAAATTAAAATATTAAAGAGAACGATAAAATAACGTTATTAACCGGTTAAGGTCATTTCAAATTAACGTTTCTGTTCAGAACGATTCAAATTGATTTTGATTTCGTTTCCGTTTTTGTTCCTCTTAAAATTTCGTTCGTTTCCGGTTTTCGTTTTCGTTCCTTGAACCGGTTCAGAGCCCTGGTACAACATGGTCACAGAAACCCTAATCTTTGCCAAATGTAAAGCCACGCATGTGTCTTGGAGTCAGACTGTACTGCAACAGCTTGATCTGGACCATCGATCTAAGTCTCAGGTCATCCTCATGTGGAAGTAAGTACACTATCATTCCGCATGTACTTGATAGCCCTTCATCACATTTATTTTGGATTTTGCTTTTCCTAAGGTATGCTTGTGATATGAGGGTCATTAGGTTCCTGCGCGAACGTGGCCTAGGCAACAGTCCCATGCGGATCATAAAACAGCTGCGTGAGAACCACAGTGAGGAGTGGCTCCAGCATCTGCCCCGTTACACCACGCAATGTTTGGACTTCTAACCTGGGGTGTTGCCAGTAAAATTTCAGGAACCCCAAGAGCCTACAGTGGTGCCAAGCTGCAAGTGGCTGCTTACAGTGTACAGTCAAGAGATCCTGACAAGGCTGGATGAAATCCATGCCAGGATAACATCCACCTATGGCTCTGTCTTGAAGATGGATTCCACTAAAAAGGTTAGTGGTGGATTTTTGTTAATTTATGATGCTGTTTATTATATCACAGCATGGCACACTATCTGTGGTGTGCAGGTTAATTACATTCACAGCATGCTTCATATCATTGGTCAGGTGCTTATAAGTGTGCTTACAGCGCAGGAAGGAGCAGGACTGGACATAATGGTAGATGGTATGGTGAAACGGTACCAGAAGGCTGGTGTGGACCCACCTGCTGTGTTGTACGTGGACTGTGGCTGCTGCACTGAGGTGGGCGAGACCAAGCTGAAAACAAGATTCAGAGGTTGGCCAGATCTCATGGTACGCTTGGACATCTGGCATTTTATGCACAGGATTGCCTTGGGGTGTACAACTGATGCCCATCAGCTGTATCCCATCTTTATGTCACGGCTGTCAGCATGCATTTTTGAGTGGGATGCGGCTGATGTTTCTGAGCTTCGCAAAGCAAAGAGAGAGCAGTTGATATCCCAGGGTTGGCCTGCGCTAACAGATGAAGATGTCAACAAGCATCTTACCAGGATGGAGGTGGCTCTCCATTGCCGAAAATGTCAATATTTCGTGCTTTGAATATCACGGTTATCACCAATACCGGTATATTGCGACACCCCTAATTGTAACATTATACACTACTATTCAAAAGTTTGGGCTGAGTAAGAGTTTAGTTTTTTTGTTGTTGCTGTTTTTGTTTTTTGAAAGAAATTAATACTTTTATTCACAAATATGCCTTATATTGATAAAAAAAACAGCAAAGACATTTATAATGTTACAAAATCTTTTTATTTCAGATAAATCTTTTTCTTTTGAACTTCCCTCTTCCCACAATGGCTTGCTTTACTTGTGTTGTGGCTTCATTCCGTTGTGTTGTGGCTTGCTTTACTGTGTTGTGGCTTTTTCGTTGTGTTGTGGCTTGTTTCCGTTGTGTTGTGGCTTGATTCCATTTTGTTGTGGCTTTTTCATTGTGTTGTGGCTTGATTTCGTTGTGTTGTGGCTTGATTCCGTTGTGTTGTGGCTTGCTTTATTTGTGTTGTGGCTTGCTTTATTTGTGTTGTGGCTTTTTCGTTGGGTTGTGGCTTGCTTTATTTGTGTTGTGGTTTTTGCGTTGTGTTGTGGCTTGATTCCATTGTGTTGTGGCTTTTTTGTTGTGTTGTGGCTTGCTTTATTTGTATTGTGGCTTTTTCGTTGTGTTGTGGCTTGATTTATTTGTGTTGCCACTTGATTCCGTTGTGTTGTGGCTTGCTTTACTGTGTTGTGGCTTGATTCCGTTGTGTTGTGGCTTGATTCCGTTGTGTTTTGGCTTTTTCTTTGTGTTGTGGCTTTTTCGTTGTGTTGTGGCTTGTTTCCGTTGTGTTGTGGCTTGATTCCGTTGTGTTGTGGCTTTTTCGTTGTGTTGTGGCTTGCTTTACTTGTGTTGTGGCTTCATTCCGTTGTGTTGTGGCTTGCTTTACTGTGTTGTGGCTTTTTCGTTGTGTTGTGGCTTTTTCGTTGTGTCGTTGTGTTGTGGCTTTTTCGTTGTGTTGTGGCTTGTTTTATATGTGTTGCGGCTTGATTCCGTTGTGTTGTGGCTTTTTCGTTGTGTTGTGGCTTGATTCCGTTGAGTTGTGGCTTGCTTTATTTGTGTTGTGGCTTTTTCGTTGTGTTGTGGCTTGATTCCGTTGGGTTGTGGCTTGCTTTATTTGTGTTGTGGTTTTTGCGTTGTGTTGTGGCTTGATTCCGTGGTGTTGTGGCTTTTTCGTTGTGTTGTGGCTTGCTTTATTTGTATTGTGGCTTTTTCGTTTTGTTGTGGCTTGCTTTATTTGTGTTGCGGCTTGATTCCGTTGTGTTGTGACTTTTTCGTTGTGTTGTGGCTTCATTCCATTGTGTTGTGGCTTGCTTTACTGTGTTGTGGCTTTTTCGTTGTGTTGTGGCTTGATTCTGTTGTGTTGTGGCTTTTTCGTTGTGTTGTGGCTTGATTCTGTTGTGTTGTGGCTTTTTCGTTGTGTTGTTGCTTGATTCCGTTGTGTTGTGGCTTGATTCCGTTGGGTTGTGGCTTGATTCCGTTGTGTTGTTGCTTGATTCCGTTGTGTTGTGGCTTGCTTTACTTGTGTTGTGGCGTTTTTTTGTTGTGTTGTGGCTTGCTTTATTTGTGTTGTGACTTTTTCGTTGTGTTGTGGCATGATTGTGTTGTGGCTTGATTCCGTTGTGTTGTGGCTTGATTCCATTGAGTTGTGGCTTGATTCCGTTGGGTTGTGGCTTGCTTTATTTGTGTTGTGGTTTTTGCGTTGTGTTGTGGCTTGATTCCATTGTGTTGTGGCTTTTTTGTTGTGTTGTGGCTTGCTTTATTTGTATTGTGGCTTTTTCGTTGTGTTGTGGCTTGATTTATTTGTGTTGCCACTTGATTCCGTTGTGTTGTGGCTTGCTTTACTGTGTTGTGGCTTGATTCCGTTGTGTTGTGGCTTGATTCCGTTGTGTTTTGGCTTTTTCTTTGTGTTGTGGCTTTTTCGTTGTGTTGTGGCTTGTTTCCGTTGTGTTGTGGCTTGATTCCGTTGTGTTGTGGCTTTTTCGTTGTGTTGTGGCTTGCTTTACTTGTGTTGTGGCTTCATTCCGTTGTGTTGTGGCTTGCTTTACTGTGTTGTGGCTTTTTCGTTGTGTTGTGGCTTTTTCGTTGTGTCGTTGTGTTGTGGCTTTTTCGTTGTGTTGTGGCTTGTTTTATATGTGTTGCGGCTTGATTCCGTTGTGTTGTGGCTTTTTCGTTGTGTTGTGGCTTGATTCCGTTGAGTTGTGGCATGCTTTATTTGTGTTGTGGCTTTTTCGTTGTGTTGTGGCTTGATTCCGTTGGGTTGTGGCTTGCTTTATTTGTGTTGTGGTTTTTGCGTTGTGTTGTGGCTTGATTCCGTGGTGTTGTGGCTTTTTCGTTGTGTTGTGGCTTGCTTTATTTGTATTGTGGCTTTTTCGTTTTGTTGTGGCTTGCTTTATTTGTGTTGCGGCTTGATTCCGTTGTGTTGTGACTTTTTCGTTGTGTTGTGGCTTCATTCCATTGTGTTGTGGCTTGCTTTACTGTGTTGTGGCTTTTTCGTTGTGTTGTGGCTTGATTCTGTTGTGTTGTGGCTTTTTCGTTGTGTTGTGGCTTGATTCTGTTGTGTTGTGGCTTTTTCGTTGTGTTATGGCTTTTTCGTTGTGTTGTTGCTTGATTCCGTTGTGTTGTGGCTTGATTCCGTTGGGTTGTGGCTTGATTCCGTTGTGTTGTTGCTTGATTCCGTTGTGTTGTGGCTTGCTTTACTTGTGTTGTGGCGTTTTTTTGTTGTGTTGTGGCTTGCTTTATTTGTGTTGTGACTTTTTCGTTGTGTTGTGGCATGATTGTGTTGTGGCTTGATTCCGTTGTGTTGTGGCTTGATTCCATTGAGTTGTGGCTTGATTCCGTTGTGTTGTGGCTTGCTTTACTTGTGTTGTGGCTTTTTCAATGTGTTGTGGCTTGATTCCATTGAGTTGTGGCTTTTTCGTTGTGTTGTGGCTTGCTTTACTTGTGTTGTGGCTTTTTCGTTGTGTTGTGGCTTGCTTTATTTGTGTTATGGCTTGTTTCCGTTGTGTTGCGGCTTGTTTCCCTTGTGTTGTGGCTTGATTCCGTTGTGTTGTGGCTTTATTCCGTTGTGTTGTGGCTTGATTCCGTTGTGTTGTGGCTTGCTTTATTTGTGTTGCGGCTTGATTCCGTTGTGTTGTGGCTTTTTTCCGTTGTGTTGTTGCTTGATTCCGTTGTGTTGTGGCTTGCTTTACTTGTGTTGTGGCGTTTTTTTGTTGTGTTGTGGCTTGCTTTATTTGTGTTGTGGCTTTTTTGTTGTGTTTTGGCTTTTTTTCCGTTGTGTTGTGGCTTGATTCCGTTGTGTTGTGGCTTGCTTTATTTGTGTTGTGACTTTTTCGTTGTGTTGTGGCATGATTGTGTTGTGGCTTGATTCCGTTGTGTTGTGGCTTGCTTTATTTGTGTGTTTTTTTTTCGTTGTGTTGTGGCTTGATTCCATTGAGTTGTGGCTTGCTTTACTTGTGTTGTGGCTTTTTCAATGTGTTGTGGCTTGATTCCATTGTGGCGGTCAAGTGATGTTTGTTTATGAATGATTCGTCACTCAGTCTAGTTGTAAAACGCGGGCTATAGCGTTTGCTACGCACTTGATTATAGATAAAATAAGCTCTCTTTATACACGTTGTGTTGTGTGTAACTTCACCCATATGCAGCAGTGATACTGTAGATACATTTTACTGACTTGACGACTTTGAATTCCATTCAGCCATTTCGTTCTTTTAAACATACTGGTAGTTCAAATATATATTTTCAATGGCTAATTTCTCCGAACACGTCCACATATGTAATCTTTGATCATATTCCAATTTAGGAAGTCATTATAATGCAGCCAAAGATAAATTAAGACCAAAGCAATGAAAGAACCGTTCATGTGCCACTATGACAGAGACGTGTTTCACCACAGAGATAGGCACACCCGAGAAAAGATACAGAAAATAATATAATTTCATCTTGTTCTCATAGAGAGAAATAATATTATTTTATCCAATTGTCCAGTGTTTGTTTTTATGCCAATGCTAACTTTGCGAAGAGTCTGGTAACAGAGAGCAGGTAGGCTACAAAACATGTCAAATAAATAGTTTAGTTTTACTTTTATAAATTGAGCATGATCATATTACAGATACATTACTTTTCAAATAAATAAATGAACTTGAAATTATTTTACTTCACGTGTAGAGACTGCACAAAGATACAGTACATGGCCAAATAAAAAAGACTTTCAATAATAATTAATAATAAGTTAAAGGGTTAGTTCCCCCAAAAAGAAAAACACCTAATGTAACCCACCCTCATGTTGTTCCAGAAAACTGTATTAGTTAGATGTCGTTAACCAAACCATGTCAGTGCTTCTTAGTTAGAATGTCCATAAAATTCAAGATATGAAGCAAAAATGCCCCTGTTTGAGTTTTAGTCTCAGAGCGTTTTTACACTCGGCACGTTTGTTGTGGTCCGCGTCAGAGCGCGTTCTACACCGCAGGCTCCCTCTCGTTCGTATCCAATGTAAATCATCAACACTATCATCCCTTACATGTGTTTTATTGAACTAAATACAACTTCATCTGATAAAATGCATGCGCAGGTTACTTTTCTTGCGCACCCGAGTCCTTGTTGCTTTCACATTCACATGAATCGAGCGCAATTTGCGCAATCGAACTCAGACCAGCTCCTTCAGGCAGTCTCGAATTCTGTTCCCCTGAGCTCAGCTCACCCGGGTTCATATGACAACTTTCACATTACCAATTATTCGAACTAAACTGCCAGTGTGAAAACGCCCTCACATTTACATCATGATAGCCTATAGACTACAGTATAAGCAATATAACATGAGTTATCCCACATGAAAAAATACTATAGTATATTACATGGCTCTGAACCGATTCAAGGAACGAACACAATTTTTAGAGGAACAAAAACGAAAACGAAATCAAAAACAATTTGAATCGTTCGGAAAAGAAACGTTAATTAGAAATGACCATTAACCAGTTAATAACGTTATTTTATCGTTCTCTTTAATATTTTAATTTGGCAGTGACCAATAATGAATAGAGTAGTAGCTACAGCATGTGACGTTGACGGATCAAGCGTGAGTGAAATGTCATCTATGAATCTACCGGTAACGCAAGTCAGTGTAGAGCGTGCATTTTCATGCCTCAAGTAGACATTTCTTTCCCCACTGAGGTCTACAATGAAAGCGCAGGTATTGGAGGACATTCTTTTCGTATGTTTAAATAAGCAGTACGGACTTAAATAGCTCAAATAGTCTGATTTAGGCTAGTTTGTGGATTCTGTTTAAGCCTATCCAAGTAGGCTATAGCATCTATCAAACATTTTTCCTATAGTCTTTCAGATTGCCAATACAGGACAAGTCAATGTTTTCTATATAAACGGTTGATGCTTCGTATTAAATGGTATGTTATATTGCATTAAATGATCAAGCTTTATTAGCATACTGAATTTGATTATGTGATGCAAGGACGTGTTGCCCAGTGTTTGCTTTGAAATTACCAGTTGACGGTGCATTAAAAGAGCAATGGTTATCCAGTTTATTTATTCTTTATTCATGCAATTTTTAAAACAAGTCGTGTTGAAAAAAAAGTTATGTACAAAGAATGTTATCACTCTTCTGAAAAGAATTAGGCATAGAGAGGGCCACTTTCCGCTCCATTAAAACAGGTCAATATTTATCCCGCTGTTTATGCTTTGTAATTAATGCATGTATTTCTGTTGTGGTTTTAAAAATGTTATGAAATAAATATTCAAGTTTAATTATCATGCGTTATATTATTATTGAGTGAAAATAAGTCTTTATTTATACATATTTGTTTAAAGTATAGGCTAAATTAAAATGTTATTAACCGTTATTTTTTCAAATCAAACCGTTTTCGGAACAGTAATGTTTAATGAGGAACGCAAAAATGGAAACGTTAAAATATAAATTCTGCACGGAGTGAACCGATTTATATTTTTTTCCGTTTTTAAGCCCTGGTATATTATAGTAAAATTACTCTAGCAAATACTATAGTGTTTTTGAACCGTTCTTTCACGAGTTCACACTTACATCAAATTAAATGGAGTAAAGATTATGCGTATTTGGCGTGCTGTCCGGGTGAGGGCTCCGGGCTCGGAATGATGCCCCCCCCCCCCCCCCCCCCCCCGTGATAGGATTGGTCTAGAACTAGACTGTATTGCATTATGGATTGAGTTGACGTCCAATAGGTTTTTATTCAATCAAAGTGAGGAGATGGGGTGGTGGAGGGATGCTAGGAAACTGTCAACGAAAGGAAGGTGAGTCAGCTGTATATAAACATATGGCTTGCTTTACTTGTGTTGTGGCTTTTTCAGTATGTTGTGGCTTGCTTTATTTGTGTTGTGGCTTGATTCCGTTGTGTTGTGGCTTGCTTTATTTGTGTTGTGACTTTTTCGTTGTGTTGTGGCTTGATTGTGTTGTGGCTTGATTCCGTTGTGTTGTGGCTTGATTCCGTTGTGTTGTGACTTTTTCGTTGTGTTGTTGCTTGATTCCTTTGGGTTGTGTCTTGCTTTATTTGTGTTGTGGCTTTTTCGTTGTGTTGTGGCTTGATTCCATTGAGTTGTGGCTTGATTCCGTTGTGTTGTGGCTTGATTTATTTGTGTTGTGGCTTTTTCGTTGTGTTGTGGCTTGATTCCGTTGTGTTGTGGCTTGCTTTATTTGTGTTGTGGCTTGCTTTATTTGTTTTGTGGCTTGATTTATTTGTGTTGTGGCTTGATTCTGTTGGGTTGTGGCTTGCTTTATTTGTGTTGTGGCTTTTTCGTTGTGTTGTGGCTTGATTTCGTTGTGTTGTGGCTTGATTTCGTTGTGTTGTGGCTTGATTCCGTTGTGTTGTGGCTTGCTTTACTTGTGTTGTGGCTTTTTCGTTGTGTTGTGGCTTGCTTTATTTGTGTTGTGGCTTTTTTGTTGTGTTGTGGCTTGTTTCCGTTGTGTTGTGGCATGATTCCGTTGTGTTGTGGCTTGCTTTATTTGTGTTGTGACTTTTTCGTTGTGTTGTGGCTTGATTGTGTTGTGGCTTGATTCCGTTGTGTTGTGGCTTGCTTTATATGTGTTGTGAATTTTTCGTTGTGTTGTGGCTTGATTCTGTTGTGTTGTGGCTTGCTTTATTTGTGTTTTTTTTTTCGTTGTGTTGTGGCTTGATTCCATTGAGTTGTGGCTTGATTCCGTTTTGTTGTGTCTTGCTTTACTTGTGTTGTGGCTTTTTCGTTGTGTTGTGGCTTGCTTTATTTGTGTTGTGGCTTGTTTCCGTTGTGTTGTGGCTTGATTCTGTTGTGTTGTGGCTTTTTCGTTGTGTTGTGGCTTGTTTCCGTTGTGTTGTGACTTTTTCGCTGAGTTGTGGCTTGATTCCATTGTGTTGTGGCTTGTTTTACTTGTGTTGTGGCTTTTTCGTTGTGTTGTGGCTTGCTTTATTTGTGTTGTGGCTTGTTTCCGTTGTGTTGTGGCTTGATTCCGTTGTGTTGTGGCTTTTTCGTTGTGTTGTGGCTTGTTTCCGTTGTGTTGTGGCTTGTTTCCGTTGTGTTGTGACTTTTTCGCTGAGTTGTGGCTTGATTCCGTTGTGTTGTGGCTTGTTTCCATTGTGTTGTGGCTTGTTTTCGTTGTGTTGTGGCTTGCTTTATTTGTTTTGTGGCTTTTTTGTTGTGTTGTGGCTTGCTTTATTTGTGTTATGGCTTTTTCGTTGTGTTGTGGCTTGTTTCCGTTGTGTTGTGGATTTTTTGTTGTGTTGTGGCTTTTTCATTGTGTTGTGGCTTGATTCCGTTGTGTTGTGGCTTTTTCGTTGTGTTGTGGCTTGCTTTATTTGTGTTGTGGCTTTTTTGTTGTGTTGTGGCTTGCTTTATTTGTGTTGTGGCTTTTTCGTTGTGTTGTGGCTTGTTTATGTTGTGTTGTGGCTTGCTTTATTTGTGTTATGGCTTTTTCGTTGTGTTGTGGTTTGTTTCCGTTATGTTGTGGCTTTTTCGTTGTGTTGTGGCTTTTTTGTTGTGTTGTGGCTTGCTTTATTTGTGTTGTGGCTTTTTCGTTGTGTTGTGGCTTGTTTATGTTGTGGCTTGCTTTATTTGTGTTGTGGCTTTTTTGTTGTGTTGTGGCTTGATTTTTTTGTGTTGTGGCTTTTTCGTTGTGTTGTGGCTTGCTTTATTTGTGTTGTGGCTTGTTTCTGTTGTGTTGTGGCTTGATTCCGTTGTGTTGTGGCTTGCTTTATTTGTGTTGTGGCTTTTTTGTTGTGTTGTGGCTTGATTCCGTTGTGTTGTGGCTTGATTCCGTTGTGTTGTGGCTTTTTCGTTGTGTTGTGGCTTGATTCCGTTGTGTTGTGGCTTTTTCGTTGTGTTGTGGCTTGATTCCGTTGTGTTGTGGCTTGCTTTATTTGTGTTGTGGCTTTTTCGTTGTGTTGTGGCTTGTTTATGTTGTGTTGTGGCTTGCTTTATTTGTGTTGTGGCTTTTTTGTTGTGTTGTGGCTTGATTTTTTTGTGTTGTGGCTTTTTCGTTGTGTTGTGGCTTGCTCTTTTTCGTTGTGTTGTGGCTTGATTCCGTTGTGTTGTGGCTTTTTCGTTGTGTTGTGGCTTGATTCCGTTGTGTTGTGGCTTGCTTTATTTGTGTTGTGGCTTTTTTGTTGTGTTGTGGCTTGCTTTATTTGTGTTATGGCTTTTTCATTGTGTTGTGGTTTGTCTCCGTTATGTTGTGGCTTTTTCGTTGTGTTGTGGCTTGTTTCGTTGTGTTGTGGCTTGTTTCGTTGTGTTGTGGCTTTTTTGTTGTGTCGTGGCTTGATTGTGTTGTGGCTTGATTCCGTTGTGTTGTGGCTTGCTTTATTTGTGTTGTGGCTTGCTTTATTTGTGTTGTGGCTTTTTCGTTGTGTTGTGGCTTTTTCGTTGTGTTGTGGCTTGTTTATGTTGTGTTGTGGCTTGCTTTATTTGTGTTGTGGCTTTTTTGTTGTGTTGTGGCTTGATTTTTTTGTGTTGTGGCTTTTTCGTTGTGTTGTGGCTTGCTTTATTTGTGTTGTGGCTTTTTCGTTGTGTTGTGGCTTGATTCCGTTGTGTTGTGGCTTGTTTCCGTTGTGTTGTGGCTTGATTCCGTTGTGTTGTGGTTTTTTCGTTGTGTTGTGGCTTGATTCCGTTGTGTTGTGGCTTTTTCGTTGTGTTGTGGCTTGATTCCGTTGTGTTGTGGCTTGCTTTATTTGTGTTGTGGCTTTTTTGTTGTGTTGTGGCTTGCTTTATTTGTGTTGTGGCTTTTTTGTTGTGTTGTGGCTTGCTTTATTTGTGTTGTGGCTTTTTCGTTGTGTTGTGGCTTGTTTATGTTGTGTTGTGGCTTGCTTTATTTGTATTGTGGCTTTTTTGTTGTGTTGTGGCTTGATTTTTTTGTGTTGTGGCTTGATTCCGTTGTGTTTTTTTGTTGTTTCCGTTGTGTTCCGTTGTGTTGTGGCTTGCTTTATTTGTGTTGTGGCTTTTTCGTTGTGTTGTGGCTTGATTCCGTTGTGTTGTGGCTTGTTTCCGTTGTGTTGTGGCTTGATTCCGTTGTGTTGTGGCTTTTTCGTTGTGTTGTGGCTTGATTCCGTTGTGTTGTGGCTTTTTCGTTGTGTTGTGGCTTGATTCCGTTGTGTTGTGGCTTGCTTTATTTGTGTTGTGGCTTTTTTGTTGTGTTGTGGCTTGCTTTATTTGTGTTATGGCTTTTTCATTGTGTTGTGGTTTGTCTCCGTTATGTTGTGGCTTTTTCGTTGTGTTGTGGCTTGTTTCGTTGTGTTGTGGCTTGTTTCGTTGTGTTGTGGCTTTTTTGTTGTGTCGTGGCTTGATTGTGTTGTGGCTTGATTCCGTTGTGTTGTGGCTTGCTTTATTTGTGTTGTGGCTTTTTCGTTGTGTTGTGGCTTGATTCCGTTGTGTTGTGGCTTGCTTTATTTGTGTTATGGCTTTTTCGTTGTATTGTGGCTTGCTTTATTTGTGTTGTGGCTTTTTCCCGTTGTGTTGTGACTTGATTCCGTTGTGTTGTGGCTTGTTTCCGTTGTGTCGTGGCTTGATTCCGTTGTGTTGTGACTTTTTCGTTGTGTAGTGGCTTGATTCCATTGTGGCTTGCTTTTATTTGTGTTGTGGCTTTTTTGTTGTGTTGTGGCTTACTTTATTTGTGTTGTGGCTTTTTCATTGTGTTGTGGCTTGCTCTATTTGTGTTGTGGCTTTTTTGTTGTGTTGTGGCTTGATTTTTTTGTGTTGTGGCTTTTTCGTTGTGTTGTGGCTTGCTTTATTTGTGTTGTGGCTTGTTTTCATTGTGTTGTGGCTTGTTTCCATTGTGTTGTGGCTTGTTTTCGTTGTGTTGTGGCTTGCTTTATTTGTGTTGTGGCTTTTTTGTTGTGTTGTGGCTTGCTTTATTTGTGTTATGACTTTTTCATTGTGTTGTGGCTTGTTTCCGTTGTGTTGTGGATTTTTCGTTGTGTTGTGGCTTTTTCATTGTGTTGTGGCTTTTTCATTGTGTTGTGGCTTTTTCATTGTGTTGTGGCTTTTTTGTTGTGTTGTGGCTTGCTTTATTTGTGTTGTGGCTTTTTTGTTGTGTTGTGGCTTGCTTTATTTGTGTTGTGGCTTTTTCGTTGTGTTGTGGCTTGCTTTATTTGTGTTATGGCTTTTTCGTTGTGTTGTGGCTTGCTTTATTTGTGTTGTGGCTTTTTCGTTGTGTTGTGGCTTGATTCCGTTGTGTTGTGGCTTGTTTCCGTTGTGTTGTGGCTTGATTCCGTTGTGTTGTGGCTTGATTCCATTGTGTTGTGGCTTTTTCGTTGTGTTGTGGCTTGATTCCGTTGTGTTGTGGCTTGCTTTATTTGTGTTGTGGCTTTTTTGTTGTGTTGTGGCTTGCTTTATTTGTGTTATGGCTTTTTCGTTGTGTTGTGGTTTGTTTCCGTTTTGTTGTGGCTTTTTCGTTGTGTTGTGGCTTGTTTCTGTTGTGTTGTGGCTTTTTTGTTGTGTTGTGGCTTGATTGTGTTGTGGCTTGATTCCGTTGTGTTGTGGCTTGCTTTATTTGTGTTGTGGCTTTTTCGTTGTATTGTGGCTTGCTTTATTTGTGTTGTGTCTTGATTCCGTTGTGTTTGGGCTTGTTTTCGTTGTGTTGTGGCTTGATTCCGTTGTGTTGTGGCTTGATTCCGTTGTGTTGTGGTTTGTTTTCGTTGTGTTGTGGCTTTATCGTTGTGTTGTGGCTTGCTTTATTTGTGTTGTGGCTTGATCCTTTTGTGTTGTGGCTTTTTCGTTGTGTTGTGGCTTGCTTTATTTGTGTTGTGGTTTGTTTTCGTTGTGCTTTGGCTCTTTCGTTGTGTTGTGGTTGCTTTATTTGTGTTGTGGTTTGTTTTCGTTGTGTTGTGTCTTGATTCCGTTGTGTTTTGGCTTGTTTTCGTTGTGTTTTGGCTTGATTCCGTTGTGTTTTGGCTTGATTCCGTTGTGTTTTGGCTTGATTCCGTTGTGTTGTGGTTTGTTTTCGTTGTGTTGTGGCTTTATTGTTGTGTTGTGGCTTGCTTTATTTGTGTTGTGGCTTGATTCTGTTGTGTTGTGGCTTTATCGTTGTGTTGTGGCTTGCTTTATTTGTGTTGTGGCTTGATTCTGTTGTGTTGTGGTGTGTTTTCGTTGTGCTGTGGCTTCTTCGTTGTGTTTTGGCTTGATTCCGTTGTGTTGTGGTTTGTTTTCGTTGTGTTGTGGCTTTTTCGTTGTGTTGTGGCTTGTTTCTGTTGTGTTGTGGCTTGCTTTATTTGTGTTGTGGCTTGAATCCGTTGTGTTGTGGCTTGTTTTCGTTGTGTTGTGAACTTATATTTGCTTTTTATATTGTGTTGTGTTGTGCACTACTGGGCCACCGTGCATGTGTCTCCTCAGACATGTGCAACATCTCACAGCAAGAATTGGCAAATCTTCTGCAGTCCTAAAGCAACTGGTGGCCGCAGAGCATGACTGCTACTTTATTACCAGCCCCCAGAGTATATAAAACCCACAGGAAATGAGTAACACTGGTTGAATGAATGAATTAATTTACAGTTTTTTCTGATTGCTTAAGCACATTTTTTGTAACTATTGGCTATTTTTGCAACATTCTACACACAAATAAGAAAACCTTTCACCCAATTATCAAAACATTGTAGTTCTCTTGCAAAAGCGAACCCAGCTAGATTAACGATACTCGGTTACTTAACGTAACCTCGGTTCTCTCTAGAAGAGGGAACGAGTATTGCGTAAGTTCCTTACGCTACGGGAAAGTATTCTTTCTTCGAGATTTCTGAAAAACCCAAAATTATCCTTAATTTTGTAACATTGTCAACGCAGTGCGGCAGCCTGGCAGACCATAGCAGGCTATTCCAGCGTGCTATTGGCTGCTCTGCTGGCAACTGCAGCAGCCTATCGGTGAGCCCGCGTGACGTGGCGACCAATGAGGGCGCTTCGCGCCCACCTGGCTTCATTTGCCTACAGGTGGGGCGTGGCCACGTGTATATAAGCAGGGCTCACGGGCTGCATATTCGGTTTTCGTAGTTCTGAAGCGTAAAAGCCCGCGGGGCGCACGGCAAGGAACGCAATACTCGTTCCCTCTTCTAGAGAGAACCGAGGTTACGTTAAGTAACCGAGTATCGTTCTCTTACGAGAGGTTCTCTCGTATTGCGTAAGTTCCTTACGCTACGGGAACATATTGTCAACGCCGTGCGCGCCTCGCATACAGCATATGTATCCCAGGGAACTGGGGACCATAACACTGCTCGGGCAGGGTGGCCGGTAAAGGAAACGGGCCACCACATATACGGACACTTCGTTTGAACTGACGGGTGGTTACAACGGGTGGTTACAACACCCTGCCTTATGAATGAGGGAACGGCACCTGCCGGTCGCCTTCAAATTCACCACACCTTGTCTCATGAATGAGGGAACGGCAAGGCCGGTCGCCTTCAAATTCACAATATCTTGTCATATGAGTGAGGTAACGGCACCGCCGGTCACCTTCAAACTCACAACAGCTCTTTTCGTAAATGAGGGAACGGTACCGCCGGTCTCCTTCAAATTTACATAAGCCTTGTACCGAACTTACTACCAGTATGTGAGCTATGTCTGCGCAGAATCACCGGGCAGAACCAACAGCCTTATTGAACTGATAACACTTTCGCCTGTAAGGCAGGAACTTCCAGATTGTAAAATCTCACGAACGTAGACGGGGAGGCCCAGCCTGCCGCCACGCAAATATCGTGGATGGAAATCCCTCTGGCCCAAGCCCACGAAGAGGCCATGCCTCTGGTGGAGTGTGCTCTGACACCTAGCGGGCACTGCAGGTGTTTGGAAGCGTATGCAGTTGCAATCGCGTCCACTATCCACCTGGACAGGGTCTGTTTCGAGGAGGCGAGACCTTTAGCGCGCCCTCCGAACGAAACAAATAGCTGCTCAGAACGCCTGAAGGCGGCGGAGCGTGTGACATAAACCCTCAATGCCCTGACAGGGCAGAGGATATTGCCACCGTCCCCCTCGTCGGATGCTGGCAGAGCCGAGAGGGAGATAATCTGCGCCCTGAAAGGAGTGCCGATCGCTTTGGGGACATAACCATGCCTCGGTCTGAGAATGACCTTAGAGTCATTAGGACCGAACTCCATACACGTCGGGCTCACTGAGATCCCCCACGCGTTTCACTGAAGCCAGAGCTATCAGGAACGCGGTTTTTAGCGAAAGGAACCTTGGTTCCACAGTCTCGAGCGGTTCAAAGGGATGAGCCTTCATGGCCTCTAGGACCAAGGCCAGATCCCAAATAGGAACCGATGGGAGCCGCGGGGGATTCATCCGTCTAGCTCCTCTGAGGAAACGGATGATGAGCTCGTTCCTTCCTAGCGTGCTGCCTAGCGTCGTCTGGGCGAACGCTGTTATAGCCGCTACATACACTTTGAGCGTGGAAGGGGACCTGCCCAGTTCCAAGAGCTCCTGGAGGAAGGAGAGCACCCGCTGGACCCCACATTGCTGCGGTTCCAATCCCTTGGAAGCACACCACTCAGTGAACACCGACCACTTAGAACTATATAACCGCCTCGTCGAGGGGGCTCTAGAGTGTGAGATCGTGTTCATAACCCCTTCGGGCAGGTCAACGGGTATCCGTTGGTCACCCATACATGCAGAGACCATCGCTCTGGATGGGGATGCCAAACTGACCCTCCTGCTTGAGAGAGGAGGTCTGCTCTCAGCGGAACTGGCCAGGGGGGTGAGTGCGACAGCTTCACCAGCTCTGGGTACCAAATCTGGTTCTCCCAGCGCGGCGCTATAAGGAGCACCGGGCGGCGCGTTTCCCTGATTTTCGCTATAACCTGGGTCAATAGGGAAATCGGCGGGAAAGCATACAGCGGGAGGCTGGGCCAAAGTTGGGACAGCGCATCCTCGCTTTTGGACAAGAACGTCGAGCAGCGGGCGTTCTCTTTTGTTGCAAAGAGGTCGAGCTCCGCTCTGCCGAATAGGCGCCATACCAGCTGGACTGTCTGGGGGTGCAGGGACCATTCTCCTGGGAGAATGAGGCCCCTGGACAGCTTGTCCGGGCCCACGTTGAGGTGGCCCGGAACGTGCGCCGCTCTCAGCGAGCGCAGCGAGCTGTGTGCCCACACGAGCAGGCGTTCCGTCAGATTGCCCAGACACCTGGACCTGACACCGCCCTGCCGGTTCACGTAGGACACCACCGTGGTATTGTCCGACCGGACCAACACATGGTGTCCCCGTATAAACGGGAGAAACTGCTTGAGCGCGTTCTCTACCGCTATCATCTCCAAACAGTTTATGTGTAGGAGTTTTTCTCCGCTCGACCAGAGGCCCGAGGCCGGTCTGCCCTCGAAAACGGCGCCCCAACCCGAGGTGGAGGCGTCCGTCGAGATGACTTTGCGGTGTGAGATGGCTCCCATTGTCACTCCCCGCTGGTACCAGTCGGCTACTAACCAGGGCTCTAGGGCTGCAACACAGCCCTGAGTCACTCTGATCCTGAAACCTCCGGCAGCCCAGGCTCTGTGAGGCACTCGGGCGTTTAACCAGCGTTGCAGCGGGCGCATGCGCATTAAGCCCAGCTGGAGCACAGCTGCAGCTGAGGCCATACGTCCCAGCATCCTCTGAAAAAGCTTGAGAGGTGCGATTTTGCCCGGCCGGAAGTACGCAGCCATGCGCCGAACTTGGCGTGTGCGTTGTGGTGACAGGCGGGCAGACATAGCCACAGTGTCCAGATTCAAACCCAGAAATGAGGTTGATTGCGTGGGCACTAATGAGCTCTTGGTCCAGTTGACCGTGAGCCCCAGGCTGTCCAAATGGCTGAGCAGCATTGCCCTGTGGGCGAGGAGCTCGGCCTCTGACTGCGCCAGGATGAGCCAGTCGTCCAAGTAGTTCAATATTCGCATCCCCCGGTTTCTCAGGGGAGCGAGGGCCGCGTCCATGCACTTCGTAAATGTACGGGGTGCTAGTGACAGGCCGAACGGAAGGACGGTGTATTGATAAGCCTGGCCGTCGAAGGCGAATCGTAAGAATGGCCTGTGACGCGGCGTTATCTTGATTTGAAAATATGCGTCTTTCAAATCTAGGGAAATTAGCCAGTCTCTCGGGCGAATATGCGCGAGGATCTGCTTGGTCGTAAGCATCTTGAACGATCTCCTCAAAAGAGCTTTGTTCAGACGCCTCAGATCCAGAATCGGTCTGAGCGACCCGTCCCTTTTTGGCACGAGAAAATATCGGCTGTAAAAGCCTGACTCGCTCATAGAATGGGGAACCGGTTCTATAGCCCCTTTGCACAGCAGCGTGGCTATCTCCGCTCGAAGTAGATGTGCTACTTCTTCGCTCACTCTCGTCTCTATACGCGCACAGAAGCGCGGAGGGCGGCGAGCGAACTGCAGAGTGTAGCCGTGCTTCACTGTTCTCAGCACCCATTCTGATACACCTGGAATGGCTTCCCACGCTTTCGCGTGTGCCAAACGGGACAGAACGGCCTCTGGGCTCGAAACGCCGCGTTTCGCGGGTTTGACGGCCCGTATAAGAGGGGCGGGCGCGGTGCGCGCGCTCTCTGTGCTGTGGGCCAGCCGCTCGCTTTCGGTGGCTGGCCGCCTTACACACTGTGTCTCTACCGCTTTGAGCGGGGAATGTCTTGTGTGTGGCCCTACACTCATCGCTTCGGCCACCTTGGGCGGAAAACAAATGGTGTGTGGCGCGGCGCGTAGCGCCTGGGGCATAATGTTCGCGAAAATGTGTGAGCGCGTTTGAGCGGGCACAACTCTTACGCGTGGAACATGACCGGTTAAGAGTGGCTGTGTGACAGCGCGTGTGGTGGCTAGGCGTGGACGCAGACAAGCGGACACGTGACCTAACTCTAGCACTCGAGCGGCCGGAGGCCGCTTTATGTGAGTGGGGGACACGGGGTTTATAGTGCTTATGTGCAGGGGTGAACACAGAAAAGTGGGCACATTTACTGCATTTGAAACACATACGGCGTGAGCCGTGCAACCAGAAATAATGCAACTTTTGTGATTTCTCTGGTTCGCCGTAAAAACGGCGGTGGTTGACAGGCGAGAGGGCGTTTTTGCCGGCTCGTTGGCTGCGTGAAATTCCTCTGCAGCAGCCACAGTGGTGGGGGCTGACAGGAAAAAGAGTTTTGACGGTGGTCCGGCCGAAGCGGGACTTAACCGTCGTTTCTTGCCTCTGGCTAGGAGGGCTTTGGAGGCTCGGACTTCAGCACGATCCTAGGCCGGGGGCCCCGAGGGGGAGGCGGCTTACCGTGGCTGGAGGAGCGCGATCTGGGGCGGCCGCTCGGTCTTCGCTGAGACGAAGGGGGCCGCGCTGCGCGGAGCTCGGTGCTGGCTGGTCGCGAGGACGGCGAGCAACGGAGCTACCGCTGGCGCCTGGGCGTCGAGGCAGGAAGAGGTTCATGGCCTGCGTCGTCTTCTGTACTTCGGAGAAACGGTCGACGATCCCCTTGACCGCTGGTCCGAAGAGCCCAGATGGAGAGAGCGGGGCGTTTAAGAAGGCCGCGCGCTCTGTTTCTCGCATGTCCGCGAGCGTGAGCCAGAGGTGGCGCTCAGCTACCGTGAGGGAGGCCATAGAGCGCCCGAGGGCCTGTGCTGCGGTCTTGGTAGCGCGGAGGGAGAGATCCGTCGCGCTTCGCAAATCCGTGATCAGCTCAGCGTCACAGCTCCTCTCGTCCAGATCACGGAGGAGATTGGCTTGGAGGATTTGCAGCACGGCCATAGAGTGCAGAGCAGACGCAGCTTGACCGGAGGCAGCGAAAGCGCGGCCGATCAGCGATGACGTCACTCTGCAGGCCTTAGACGGGAGGGCAGCCTTTGAGCGCCAACCAGAAGGCGGGCAAAGGTGCGCTGCGACCGCCTCTTCCACCGGAGGGATAGCGTTGTAGCCTTTCTCAGCCGCGCCGTCAACTTGTGAGAGCGTCGAAGAAGCCTGAGACGAGACCCTCGCGGAGAATGGCGCGTTCCAGGACTTCGCGAGCTCCTCGTGAAGCTCTGGCAGAAAGGGTGCAGTCCTGGCGGTGGGCGCACGGCGGCGACTGTTCAGGAAGCATCCGTCGAGCCGATTCGGCGCTGCCACCTTAGGCGGGGCCCATTCGAGGCCTAGCTGCTCGACAGCCCGGGTGAGAAGGCGCAACAGTTCGGCGTCCTCACCCGCTCGAGAGCGTCCGGAGGCTCGGACTGAAGAGGTCGCGGAAGACCATTCCTCGCTGTCGGAAGCCATGATGGAGCAGCTGTCGGCGCGTTCCGCGGCCGCATCCGCCTCATCCCCAGAGGCGGCAACAGAAATGGCGGCCTGGGGTGGGGGCGGGGAAGGCGAGAGTGAAGCGGGCGGGAAGGGTTCCGGCGAGCTTCTCTCGGCCAACTCCGGAGTCCGCTGCGAGCGGCGCTTTTTCCTGCGCGGCTTAGCAGAGACTGGAGGGATGTCATCTTCGAACTGATCGAGTCGAGCCCGCAGGGTCGACATCGTTAGTTCTTCGCACTCCGGGCATCCGCCGGCGAGAAGTGCGGCGGCGGCGTGATCACGGCCCAGGCAGAGAGCGCAGATCACATGGCGGTCCCCGGAACTGAGCTGCGCGTGACACGAGCCGCAGGTGGAACGAGACATTTTTAGAAAAACGCTCGGCTCTTTTTGTGAAAGTGTGACGCAGCGGCGACAACACTGAGCAATAAAAGGATATAATGCTGCCGGATAGCAGAGCAGGCACGGATGGCTGAAGGTGGCGCGATGCTGCCGGCTTCTTCAGGCGCTGTCCTCTGCTTGCTCGTCTGCACGTTCAACGGCGGCGGGTTCCAGATCCAGCGATGCGAAGGGCTTCGCTGAAGAAAAGAAAATCGAATATGCAGCCCGTGAGCCCTGCTTATATACACGTGGCCACGCCCCACCTGTAGGCAAATGAAGCCAGGTGGTCGCATTGGTCGCCACGTCAAGCGGGCTCACCGATAGGCTGCTGCAGTTGCCAGCAGAGCAGCCAATAGCACGCTGGAATAGCCTGCTATGGTCTGCCAGGCTGCCGCACTGCGTTGACAATGTTACAAAATTAAGGATAATTTTGGGTTTTTCAGAAATCTCGAAGAAAGAATACTTTCCCGTAGCGTAAGGAACTTACGCAATACGAGAGAACCTCTCGTAAGAGAACTCTTCACACCTTCGTAAAAATGGTGTTTTCGTATCAAACAGTAAACACAAGCCATCATCTACTAAGCACACAATGTGCCAACTACACACTGATGGTATGAATACAAAACACATCTGGCTTTTGCTTTCTCTGTGTACAGATGTCAATTTGAGGTCATACTTTTGTCATAGTGTCATCATACAAGGATCCAAACTTCAAGTATTGGTGTTTATTCACACTCATCAAAACCAAGACAAAGTCAGAACACAAAATAGTAATTTCACAACAAAAAAAAAACAATCAGCCTACATGTCATCTTTCTGGGTCCGGCCACAAAATTTCATCCACATCGCATGCGATATCCTCCAGTCCAAGGCACCGCTAAAATATCTCCTTGAATGCCGTATCCAGGCCTGACATGATGCCTGGTCATTATCTCCACATGCCTCCTCCATTGCCTGTAAAAGGGCTACCTGTTGATGAGGATGACGGTCGTACACTTTCCAGCGCCAGGTGGAGAAGAACTCCTCGATGGGATTTAAGAATGGAGAGTATGGAGGGAGGTTGAGTGCCATGAAGAATGGGTGGTCTGTAAACCAGTTGCGGACCAAAGCAGCCCTATGGAAACTAACATTGTCCCATATGATGACATATCGGGTATGCTCTGGTCTCTGAACAGTGAGCATGTCATGTAAGGTGTCCAGGAATGCAATAATGTGTGCAGTGATGTATGGGCCTATGGTTGCATGATGGTGAACAACACCATTTTGGCTTATAGCTGCACACATGGTTATGTTACCACCACGTTGTCCTGGGACATTGATGATGGCACGGTGTCCAATAATGTTCCTGCCACGTCTCCTGGTTTTACGGAGGTTAAAACCGGCCTCATCTACAAATAGCAGCACAGGTCCCATGGCATCTGCTTCTAGTTCCATCACTCTCTGGACAAGACAAAACAAATGCAACACATCAGGCCATGCACAGCACTACAGTATGCACTTCCAAATTCAGAACCAATGACACTATAGCTTACCTGCACATAGTCATATCGCAGTTGCTTTACACGTTCTGTGTTTCTCTCGAAAGGAACTCTGTAACTGAAGTTTTAGTGACTAATTTCGGGAGGAGCACGTCCAGATAATTAAACCTAATTAAACCCAAGTGGAGCACCCTCAGATAATTAAACCTAATTAAACACATGTGGTGCACATCAAGCAAATCGATTTAATCAACAAAAGGAGGTGTATATATACAGCATATTTACCTTCTTTCGTTGACCGTTTTTATTTTTAGCATGGACTGCTAGCAAGGTCGCCCCACCCGCCCACGCTGTATAGCCTAAAATAGCTCAAACAGCTCGAAGCAATTCTACAATGCTAAAATCTTTTCCTTACAGATTTCTAAACCATTTCGGCCGCTTCCATCAGCATTCACGGTAAAATAAATTCAGCTTTTCCCGGATGTAACTGTTAATTGTGTTTGCCACAATTCACAATTGAGATTATGACTTCTAAAATCTTTTTTTTTTTTTTTTGGACTTCTAAATTCTTATCGTTGTTCTAAATGCATGTTAATAGCGTGCTGTTTTAGAAAAATTACAACCGAGTCAACCACGAGAGTGCTCGGACAGTGTAAAGAGTGCAATCCGCAGACTGGCAACAGGGGAAACTACAACAAGCCTTTCTTGCGATCTTGCCGCCTCTGTGTAGCCTATACAGACATAATTTTCACACGCGAGAAGTAGCCTACGTTCATCATGGACACGGACGCGGTAATAAACTATAAATATACTTGCTGGTAAAGCTAAATCACTAAAATGATGACCGTACAAAACGGCATATTATGCCAACGATCAGCCACTTGTTGGAACCAGCTGATAATCACTGCTTTGATTCAATACTTCTCAACTTGACGCTCGCTCACATATGGAGATGGTGGCCCAGTGGGTTAAACCCCTGAACTGATCTGCAGAAGGTTGCTGGTTCGATCCCAGTGGTCACCACCAGTGTGTCCTTGAGCAAGGCACTTTACTCCACGTTGCTCCAGGGGGATTGTCCCTGTAATAAGTGCACTGTAAGTCGCTTTGGATAAAAGCGTCTGCCAAATGCATAAATGGAAATGGAAATGTAAATAAGCTCGGTCACACAGGGCTCGACAGTGCGACCATATAGCTACTCACATTTGCGACAAAAAATAGACGTGTGCGAACTGTATCTTGGAGCACCCATTTCCTTAAATGTAGCATCAATACCTTACAGTAGGCTATATTGTATACCATGCTATTAACGATTATTTTATGGCATCTTATATTTTGGGGATAGAAAAAAATATCAGGTTACTGCAAACTTCAAAGGCTATTTCAATAAATACATGTGAAACTCACGTTTTAGATTCCGAGCGTTGTACGGGCTTGCACAACAATGCTTCAGTTCAGAGCAGTTCACAATCAATGAATGGCGCACATCTATGCCAAGCAAATATTTATGAACAATGACAATGTTTTCTTTATTGTGATTTAATATTGTTTGTTGTATACATATATAGCGCTTCACACAGAGAGGCCGGAGAGCTGGCCTGAATGGTCGTTGCCAAGTGTAAGCAATCTCACATATCTGACATTCCATGGGATTTATTATCCGCGTCGATCAGCGTGTGAGTGAGAGAGAATGTGTTCCGCCTTAAAGGAGCAGTTTTCAGCGAGGTAAAGTATCCGCCAAGGCTGCTTTAGGGACCGTCTGCAAATTCACCACAGAGTGCAAAGCAAATCTCAACAAACCATTCAAATTAATTTTTACAGGGCCATGGTAAATGCCTAGCGAGCGAAATTATTTGGCTTTCATGATCCAAAGGTTGTGTATTCCTACTGGCCAGACTGACCTACAGGTGAAATTAACTGGAGTAAAGCTCCATGACATTGGACATTCGATATCCGCGGTTTTAGGGACTGTCTCTAAAGTTACACATGTTTCTAACTTCAATAGCATTTGAAGAGAATGGCTTTGTCATAAAACCAACTGTAAAGTGTTCATCTAGGTGTCAGGTTGATGCACACATTTTAGATTTTTATTTTTAGATTTAATAAAATAAACTGTCAAATTACATGAAAATATGGACAATTATTTCACTAGGCTACTGTATGGGCTCATACACAAAATATGCTAGATTTAAATGTCATAGCTGTTTCCCTAATATGAATGTGGTTCTCCATTTGTCCGTCTAACCTTTTCTCCAGTGCAGCAGTGGTGCTGTTCCCTCTGCTCCCGCAGGAGCTGAGTTTCTCTGGCTAATTTCTCCACTGCCATAGCAGTGCTTCTCCCTCTGCTCCCGCAGGAGCCGAGTTTCTCTGGCTAATTTCTCCTCTGCCACAGCAGTGCTGTTCCCTCTGCTCCCACAAGAGCTCAGTTTCTCTGGATATTTTCTCCACTGCCACAGCAGTGCTGTTCCCTCTGCTCTCCCAGGAGCTCAGTTTCTCTAGCTAATTTCTCCACTTCTGCAGCAGTGCTGTTCCCTCCCAGAACCTTCCAATCCTACATGACCGCTTGGAGATGTTTAAAGCATTCCACTCTCTCCTTTCAATCAACTCGTTTCCTATCTTAATACCGTTAAGGGCCTCCAAGTTGGGTCCATCAAATGCTACCCGAGCGGCATCAAAAATTTTCCGCAATCATTGTATGGAGCTCTCCCCAGGAAATTCACGAACCTCCCTCCTGATCAAGGGTTCAGCGATCACAATACTAAATGTCCTCTCAAAATGTATCCCTACCCTTCGTACAGGTTACCAGCCCATCAGTGCAGCCTGCATACTTAACCCTTGTTTAAGCTTTTTCGGTTTCCTAGGATGCTCAGAAATTGTGACCAGCACTCAATGGCGAAACCATATCGTACTTAATCAAACGAATCAAGACAGACCAAGTTAAAAAAATAATAATAATAATAATTTGATCTACATTTTCAACATCCTGTCTCCAATCCAACCATACCAAACCCTTCTTGCGTACCTCCAAATTAGGAAATTTCAGGCTAAATCTCCTTCTGAACCCCTTCTTATAGACGCTTCCAACAAACCCATTACACGCTTCTGGTTCCAAAAACATCTCAAATCTGTTCATCTTTTCTTTCTCTGTCCGGCGAGGTTTCCTTTTCCGATTGCAGTGAGTATTGATCTCCCTTCGGATGCCGCGAGGGCCCTCCCGGTCACTATCCAACTTTTTCTTTTTCTCACCCAGCGAGGCTTACTCGTCCGATACCGTGAGTCTTGTTCTCCTTTCGGATGCTGCAAGAGCTCTCCTGGTCAAATGCTTATCTTTCCTCTTTTTCTGTCCAGCGAGGGCTCTCCTGGACAAACCTCTACGTTTACCTTCCACCCATCTGCCAGCGAGGCTTACCCATCCGATTGCAGTGAGTCTCGACCTCCCGTCGGATGCTGTGAGAGCTCTCCTGCCGGGTGTTTCACATCTCTTTCACCGTACCGTTGACCGATAGGACCCACTCACCTGATGCCAGGAAGGGTTAGTCATCCTCTTTAATTAGGACGCTCCGTTTATCGGTTGGTAGGGCTCACCCATCTGACGCCGAGAGTCTAATCTCCCGCCAGATGTGGCTTGAACCCTCCCGATTGGCCATTTCAAAAATTACCCGCTCGTTAAATCTCGTTGCTCCGTCTTTTCCGGTCGGTAGGGTTTTTTCTCGTCTGTTGCAATGAGCCAGGCCCCCCTCAGACGTTGCAAGAGCCTTCCCAATCGGTAATTTTTGAGGATGCTCCTCATTTATCAGCCGGTAGGGAGGTTTCTCATCTGTTGCAGTGAGCCTGGCCCCCCTCAGACGTTGCAAGGACCTTCCCGATCGGACATTCTAATTCAAGGCTGCTCCTCATTTATCGGCCGGTAGGGTTGTTTCTCGTCTGTTGCAGTGAGCCTGGCCCCCCTCAGACGTCGCACGAGCCTTCCCAATCGGTCATTTTGAGGATGCTCCTCATTTATCAGCCGGTAGGGAGCTTTCTCGTCTGTTGCAGTGAGCCGGGCCCCCTCAGATGTTGCAAGAGCCTTCCCGATCGGTAATTTGAACTTAAGGCTGCTCCTCGTTTATCGGCCGGTAGGGTTATTTCTCGTCTGTTGCAGTGAGCCTGGCCCCCCTCAGACGTCGCATGAGCCTTCCCAATCGGTCATTTTGAGGATGCTCCTCATTTATCAGCCGGTAGGGAGGTTTCTCGTCTGTTGCAGTGAGCCGGGCCCCCCTCAGATGTTGCAAGAGCCTTCCCGATCGGTAATTTTAATTTAAGGCTGCTCCTCGTTTATCAGCCGGCAGGGTTATTTCTCGTCTGTTGCAGTGAGCCTGGCCCCCCTCAGACGTCGCATGAGCCTTCCCAATCGGTCATTTTGAGGATGCTCCTCATTTATCAGCCGGTAGGGAGGTTTCTCGTCTGTTGCAATGAGCCGGGCCCCCCTCAGATGTTGTAAGAGCCTTCCCGATCGGTAATTTGAATTTAAGGCCGCTCCTTGTTTATCGGTCGGTAGGGTTGTTTTCTCGTCTGTCGCAGTGAGCTTGGCCCCCCTCAGACGTGGCAAGAGCCTTCCCGATCGATCGTTCCAAATCAAGGTTGCTCCCAGTACATCGGCCAGTAGGACCCGTCCGCCCGACACCGTGAGCTGCCCCCATCAGAGGCAACACGGGCCCTCCTGGTCTAGCAACCAGGCTTATCAAAACACCAGGCCACCAATTATCTGCGTATTTGGGGGTTTCGTGGTGGCTGTCCGGTTCTTTGCATTTTGGGGGATACTCTGGGGTTCGGGCCAAAATTCAGAGCCCGGAGCCCTCCCCCGGACAGCACGCCAAATACGCATAATCTTTACTCTATTTAATTTGATGTAAGTGTGAACTCGTGAACTGAAGTTTTAGTAACTAATTTCGGGAGGAGCACGTCCAGATAATTAAACCTAATTAAACCCAAGTGGAGCACCCTCAGATAATTAAACCTAATTAAACACATGTGGAGCACATCAAGCCAATCGATTTAATCAACAATAGGAGGTGTATATATACAGCATATTTACCTTCTTTCGTTTACCGTTTTTATTTTTAGCATCCCTCCACCACCCCATCTCCTCACTTTGATTTAATAAACTCTCATTAGACGTCAACACAATCCATAATAAAATACAGTCTAGTTCTAGACTATCTTTATCACGGGGGGATACTCTGGGTTCGGGCCAAAATTCAGAGCCCGGAGCCCTCCCCCGGACAGCACGCCAAAAACGCATAATCTTTACTCTATTTAATTTGATGCAAGTGTGAACTCGTGAAATTTGCTTCATTCTTATTCTGTGGCGCGCAAGTACACGACTTAGTGCAGAAATGCTTACACTGTGTATATTTTGAAAGATGGTGTCATTATCAATTATGCGCTGCTGTATTTCGCGCAGTCTTATTGCATTATTGGCAATCACCATGTTCACTATATGGGTCTCTTGCTCTGGAGTGAACATTCTTCCTCTGCCCCCAACATCTGGACGTCTAGCAATTCTGTAAAGTAACAATTTCAGTATTTTTGCATGTATGGTACGGTTGTGTTTCTCATTAGAGTATGGCAGTGCTACAAAGTACTTACCGATTCTCATTTCGAAATGTCCTAATGATGCTTGCCACAGTGTAGCGGCTCAAATTAGGCTGAACCCGTTGGCCAGCTTCCCTCAGGGTCATCCCATGGTTGATGACATGGTCCACTATTGTAGCTCTTATGTCATCAGTTATTCTATTTCTTACTCTTCTTACCCTTCCTCTTTCCCCTCCTCGTCCTCTTCTTGCTCCTCCTTGTCCTCTTCCTCTAACTTCCTCTAACCCTCTCGCTTCTTCAACTCCACGTCCTCTTCCTCCTACTTCTTCACCTCCACGTCCTCTTCCTCTTCCTCCTACTTCTTCACCTCCACGTCCTCTTCCTCCTCCTATTCCTCCTACTTCTTCACCTCCGCGTCATCTTCCTCCTCTTCCTCCTCTTCCTCCTACTTCTTCACCTCCGCGTCCTCTTCCTCCTCTTCCTCCTACTTCTTCACCTCCACATCCTCTTCCTCCTCCTATTCCTCCTACTTTTTCACCTCTGTTTGTGCTTTTAGTTTTGCACACATCCTCTTCCTCCTCCTATTCCTCCTACTTTTTCACCTCTGCGTCCTCTTCCTCCTCTTCCTCCTACTTCTTCACCTCCACGTCCTCTTCCTCCTCTTCCTCCTACTTCTTCACCTCCACGTCCTCTTCCTCCTCCTATTCCTGCTACTTCTTCACCTCCACCTCCTCTTCCTCCTCCTAATCCTCCTACTTCTTCACCTCTGCGTCGTCTTCCTCCTCTTCCTCCTACTTCTTCACCTCCACGTCCTCTTCCTCCTACTTCTTCACCTCCACGTCCTCTTCCTCCTCCTATTCCTCCTACTTCTTCACCTCCGCGTCCTCTTCCTCCTCTTCCTCCTACTTCTTCACCTCCACGTCCTCTTCCTCCTACTTTTTCACCTCCGCGTCCTCTTCCTCCTCTTCCTCCTCTTTCTTCTCTGATTCTCACTCTTCTCACTCTTACTGCTCCTTCCATTGTACTCCACACAGACAGCTTACCTGTGGCTTATTTATAGTGCTTAGGCTGATTGCAAAGTGAACTAATTATCTAAAACAGTTTTCACATGTGAAAGTGTGCCAGACAGTTGGCAAAATAGTGTTAATGATAGCCATACATGTGTATAATTTTGCTTGGAGTGTGTTGGAAATTTGGTAATTGAATGTAAGCAGTGAGTTGTGTTTAAAGTTCTGCAAAAAGAGTGTTGTGCAGTGAATTGTGCCTACAGTTTTGCAAAGTGTGTGTTACAAAATTGCAAACTGAGTGCAAAGCAGTGTTTGTGCTTTTAGTTTTGCACACATCCTCTTCCTCCTCCTATTTCTCCTACTTTTTCACCTCTGCGTCCTCTTCCTCCTCTTCCTCCTACTTCTTCACCTCCACGTCCTCTTCCTCCTCTTCCTCCTACTTCTTCACCTCCACGTCCTCTTCCTCCTCCTATTCCTCCTACTTCTTCACCTCCACCTCCTCTTCCTCCTCCTAATCCTCCTACTTCTTCACCTCTGCGTCGTCTTCCTCCTCTTCCTCCTACTTCTTCACCTCCACGTCCTCTTCCTCCTACTTCTTCACCTCCACGTCCTCTTCCTCCTCCTATTCCTCCTACTTCTTTACCTCCGTGTTCTCTTCCTCCTCTTCCTCCTACTTCTTCACCTCCGTGTTCTCTTCCTCCTCTTCCTCCTACTTCTTCACCTCCACGTCCTCTCCCTCCTACTTCTTCAGCTCCACGTCCTCTTCCTCCTCCTATTCCTCCTACTTCTTCACCTCCGCGTCCTCTTCCTCCTCTTCCTCCTACTTCTTCACCTCCACGTCCTCTTCCTCCTACTTCTTCACCTCCGCGTCCTCTTCCTCCTCTTCCTCCTCTGATTCTCACTCTTCTCACTCTTACTGCTCCTTCCATTGTACTCCACACAGACAGCTTACCTGTGGCTTATTTATAGTGCTTAGGCTGATTGCAAAGTGAACTAATTATCTAAACAGTTTTCACATGTGAAAGTGTGCCAGACAGTTGGCAAAATAGTGTTAATGATAGCCATACATGTGTATAATTTTGCTTGGAGTGTGTTGGAAATTTGGTAATTGAATGTAAGCAGTGAGTTGTGTTTAAAGTTCTGCAAAAAGAGTGTTGTGCAGTGAATTGTGCCTACAGTTTTGCAAAGTGTGTGTTACAAAATTGCAAACTGAGTGCAAAGCAGTGTTTGTGCTTTTAGTTTTGCAAACTCAGTGAGTGGTTTTGCTATACGTATTAATAGTTTTAGAAATTGTGCTACAAGAATCACGATTAGCGCTTAAGCATTCAGAAAAAACTGTAAAAAGGAAGTATATTACGTTTTCTCGTGGATAGCGAATTAGAGGACTCTTGTTCTCTAAAAGGGCTCTCTCTCTCTCTCTCTCTCTCTCTGTCTGTCTGTCTGTCTGTCTGTCTGTCTGTCTGTCTCTCTCTCTCTCTCTCTCTCTCTCTCTCTCTCTCTCTCTCTCTCTGTCTGTCTCTCTCTGTCTGTTAAGCTTTGTAAATATCGAATGTGTGAAGGAAAATGGACAGTGTGCTAGCCAGGGTTCAATAAAAGGCTGCCACATTCCATTATTCCATTCCATTAATTACGCAATAAATATGCTTTTATACACTGTGAAAAAAAGTTGCTGCCTTACATTTTTAAGTACAATCAACTTGTGCTGCGTTCCACTCCACTTTTAGACCAGCACTTGGGAACTTCCCTAAGCACTTACCCTCGGGGGAATCCCTGCCGCCATTTTGAAGTGCGTTCCACTTCGTGAAGTGGACAAGTGAAGTTTATAAGAACAGACCCTCGCTCTCTCGATTTTCACTCCATGTGTACACTTCAGGCAGCTTCATATACCACACTGCAACATGAATGTGACATCACCGCATATCCTGTTTAATTAAAAGTGTGTTAAATATATATATTTTTTATATATATAAAAAAAGTTAAAGCTATTGTGGCATCATAAGAGGGCGTGTTTTAGAAGGCAGATACATTGCTCTAAGATGGCTGGAGCAAGAGGGCATCTTGTAAGAACTACCCTTCCCAGGTTACCCCACGTGGACACTAGGAGGCAAGATGGCTGCTTGTTAAGGACTACAAAACCCAGGCTGCCTGAGAGAGCAGCTGCAGCTAATCAGACCCGGAACAGGATAGAACTGGCGGTGTTGAAGTGGTGTTTTTCTGGGCAACTACAAAAGTCAAAGATCCTGAACCTCTCATGGTGCCACACTATGTAAAAACATGTTGTCATAACTTATTGGTCATATATTTTATTACAGTGTATTAAAAGTTATATACAGTATATGTGGCTTTAACTATAACTTGCCTATAGTCTCCAAGCTGCTTCTTCGCTGCTGGTCGCTTCCTGGCTCAGCCACCTCCACTGGTCTCATCCAGTTCTGTAGCTGTCCTCGGTAGGGCTGTCGCGGTTGTGAAATGTACCTTGCGGTTATTATGGGTGGCTCAATAGCGCGGTCTGCTGTATTACCGCCGTTTTTTTTTTTTTTTTTACAAACCTAATTTATCCTGATTTTACTGCATAAAAAGCTTTGTTGTTGAGTTATGTAGCATAAATTGTTGCTTTTTAACTGACAAAGAGACACGTTTTAAAACATTGTTGTTTGATGTTAAATGCAAAACAGCAACAAGAACATGCCTTTTCCCATTTAAAAAATAAAAGAAATCAAATAATTTTAACGTATCACATGAAAAGAAGCAATAAGAAAATGCATGTTCCATTTTGAAAAACGAAAGAATTCTAAAGTAGGCTATCACATGAAAACAAAGTTTGAAAACAAAACCATGTGAAAATACAGAGAATAAACTAAATTTTACTTAAGCGTTAACGAAAGTGATTTAGACCTGGGTTATCATGTCCTTATTTCGCGCTAAGAAAACCAACATATTAACCTTATGTGGTTTCAGGGAGGATCGCATGGGGGTAACGATATTCCCCGCGCCACTGAAAACTCTTTCTGACGGTGTGCTCGTTGTACAAATACACATGTATTTGTGCGCGACTTTGGAAAGCAGCGGAAATCTAAACTGATTATCGCGCCACCAGGACAGTGGATTCGCGTTGGAGTCGATGCACTCCTCATGCAGATAGCGACCGAGCTCGTTATCTGCTCGCACTCTCTTGGGTATGGGCGCTGACGCGAAGGTTGTCCGTGACTTCAGTAGGTCTCCAAGAGTTTTTTTCTTTGCTGCAGGTGGCACCTCCATTTGCCCTTCGTCTCCAACCACTGACGCACTGGCAGGGGTCTCTTCGTCCTCCACTCCCACCATCTCTTCGATGAGTGCGAATTTTGTCTCCGTGTCATTGATATAATTGTACCTATATCGAGGATCTAAAAAACTGGCCTTTGCCAAAAGTTTTTGTAAGGCAGCTGGTTCATACTTCCCCTGTAGAACACTACACATTTTGTGCTTTATGTCCGATGTTAAGGTGGTATCCTCGCTTGATGGTTTAAGCATATCTTCTGTCAGGAGTTTCAGGACGGGTTTGACAGAAGACACTGTAACGTAGCTTTCGCCAGACAGCAGATCCGTAAACTCAGCCGCGGGTTGGGTACTCTTGTATCATTATTAATTTATTTAACATCAAATGCACATGACGAATTATAAAACAAGGCCACAAAAAAAAAAAAAACTGAACACTGCGGTTGCCGCAGTTTCTGCGGTTGCTTTCCTTCCTCTGCGGTTGGCTTGTCAATAGCGCGGTTTTACAATATTGCGGTTACCGCGATAGCCCTAGTCCTCGGCGCTCCTGCCCTTCTAGCATGACCACATCTCCTGGCCTTCCCATTCAACCATAGTCATAACCAGGCCTCGAGACCATGAGGCTCCATTGCGGTCTTTCAAGACCATCGCTCCACCTCGGCCCTTCGACCTTCCAGCTCCACGGTGGCTCATCTCCCCTTCTGCTTCACCTTGTCCATCGACCCACTGGTTCCACCACGGATGTCCAGGCCTATGGCTGCATCTGGGCTCTCCATCCCTTCGATTTCACCGGGTTTAAGTATCTCTTTGGCTCCACCTTTGTCCTCACTCTCATTGGCTCCACCTCAGTCCTCTAAGCTCCCGGCTCCACCGTGGTCCTCCGAGCCTACAGTAGCCGCGTTTCCATTACAGATTTGCGCAAAACTTTTGCAATATTTTCTAAAAGTCGATAAAAATATATTGTGAAATGACGGCGTTTCCATTAACTGATGTTATGCGACGTATGTTGGTAGGTTTATGTATATCCCAGCCACTGCATGCCATTATTTTTAACCTCTTAAGCTCTGGGACCATTTTTGGATTTCCGCCTGGATTTGACCTACCCAAATTGAAAAGCTTCCCATACCCACATACAGTGGTCACTAAATACACAATTTTGGTGTCATTTTAAAGGAAACCCTTTGAAGATTCATAAACCACTGCTAAAAGTGATTAACATGTAAATATATGTTGTCTAAGCTGTAATATCCCCCCCAAAAAACAGCTTTTTTTGTAATAAATTCAGTTTTGAAAGTGTCTATCTCAGGCCCTGTGTGCTCTAGCACCCTGCAGACAGTTCGGGCTGTTTCCACTAGATTCCAAAAAATAGGCAACGATAACATAAGGTTTAGAAAACGAGTTTTAACTCAAAAGGTTGAGTCCGCGACTATAGAAAGCGAATGTGTTTGCGTCAGTACGTCTGTGGCACTTAAATATTTACATTGTGACTCAGCTGGAAACACAGCAGCTCTGGATCGATTGGTTCCTGAAGTGTGTGTGTGTCTCGTCAGATGCGCTGCTACTGTCTCTGGAGGAGCTCCTCGAATTGTCCCACGGACATTCGAAAGTAAGTGCGGAACCGGCTATGATAACGTTTTATCTCTTGTACAAGATTAGCACACTCCCCTTCAGAATCTCTGCTCTTTAAGACTGGGTGCACCCAAAACCTTCTTTTCAGTCTCTTAAATAAAATGAAAAGCTCGTCTTCACTGAATGAGGAAGTGTCCGTGTTTTTCTCAGCTGTTGCTGTGAATGTTTTGGAATGTTGGAGCTCTAAAACGCCACAGACGTCGCCAATTTGTGTCACGGCTGATTGACGCAAACTATTCGCACACAAAATATTCGCTTTTCCGCTCCTCTTTTTTGTTACATGTCCGGTGCGAAAGGGCCTTAAGGCTACATATGCGCATCTGATTATGTCTGGAGACATGGAGTGGGGTCAGACATGATTTTGACCACTTCATTGAGTTTTGTTTTCTAGAAAGTCTTTCTTTAAAATTAATTTTGTTTTGTATAAATTGTATTTTAATCTTGATCAATGTTTAATCAACTATTTGCCTGTATATTTAATAAATAAGAGGCAAACCAAGATTGTCGGGAATGGATTGACGTGCGTAACTGGCCTGTTTCCTGAAGCTATAGCTTCTTTCTGTTTTGAATACCATCCATCCATCCATCTTCTTCCGCTTATCCGGGGCCGGGTCGCGGGGGCAGCAGTCTAAGCCGAGATGCCCAGACTTCCCTCTCCCTAGACACTTCCTCTAGCTCTTCCGGGGGGACACCGAGGCGTTCCAAGGCCAGCCGGGAGACATAGTCCCTCCAGCGTGTCCTCGGTCTTCCCCGGGGCCTCCTCCCGGTTGGACATGCCCGAAACACCTTCCCGGGAAGGCGTTAAGGAGGCATCCGGAACAGATGCCCGAGCCACCTCAGCTGTCCCCTCTCGATGTGGAGGAGCAGCGGCTCTACTCCGAGTTCCTCCCGAGTGACTGAGCTCCTCACCCTATCTCTAAGGGAGCGCCCAGCCACCCTGCGGAGAAAGCTCATTTCGGCCGCCTGTATCCGGGATCTTGTCCTTTCGGTCATGACCCAAAGCTCATGACCATAGGTGAGAGTAGGAACGTAGATTGACCGGTAAATCGAGAGCTTCGCCTTACGGCTTAGCTCTTTCTTCACCACGACAGACCGGTACATCGACCGCATTACTGCAGAAGCTGCACCGATCCGTCTGTCAATCTCCCGTTCCATCCTCCCCTCACTCGTGAACAAGACCCCTAGATACTTAAACTCCTCCACTTGGGGCAGGAACACTCCACCAACCTGGAGTGGGCAAGCCACCCTTTTCCGACTGAGGACCATGGCCTCGGATTTGGAGGTGCTGATCCCCATCCCAGCCGCTTCACACTCGGCTGCAAACCGTCCCAATGCATGCTGAAGGTCCTGGTTAGAAGGGGCCAACACGACAACGTCATCCGCAAAGAGCAGAGACGAAACCGTGTGGTCCCCAAACCTGACACCCTCCGGCCCTTGGCTGCGCCTAGAAATTCTGTCCATAAAAATTATGAACAGAACCGGCGACAAAGGGCAGCCCTGCCGGAGTCCAACATGCACCGGGAACAAGTCTGACTTACTGCCGGCAATGCGGACCAAACTCCTGCTTCGGTCATACAGGGACCGGACAGCCCTCAGCAAAGGACCCCGGACCCCATATTCCCCCAGCACCCTCCACAGGATGCCGCGAGGGACACAGTCGAATGCCTTCTCCAAATCCACAAAACAAATGTGGACTGGTTGGGCAAACTCCCATGAACCCTCCAGCACCCTGTAGAGGGTATAGAGCTGGTCCAGTGTTCCGCGACCAGGACGAAAACCACACTGTTCCTCCTGAATCCGAGGTTCCACTATCGGCCGGATTCTCCTCTCCAGTACCCTGGCATAGACTTTCCCGGGGAGGCTGAGAAGTGTGATCCCCCTATAGTTGGAACACACCCTCCGGTCCCCCTTCTTAAAAAGAGGGACCACCACCCCGGTCTGCCATCCCAGAGGTACTGTCCCCGACCGCCACGCGATGCTGCAGAGGCGTGTCAGCCAAGACAGCCCCACAACATCCAGAGACTTGAGGTACTCAGGGTGGATCTCATCCACCCCCGGTGCCTTGCCACCGAGGAGCTTCTTGACCACCTCGGTGACTTCAGCCCGGGTGATGGACGAGTCCTCCTCTGAGCCCCCAGCCTCTGCTTCCTCAATGGAAGACGTGACGGCGGGATTGAGGAGATCCTCGAAGTATTCCTTCCACCGTCCGACAACATCCCCAGTCGAGGTCAACAGCCGCCCATCGCCACTGTAAACAGCGTTGGTAGGGCACTGCTTCCCCCTCCTGAGGCGCCGGACGGTTTGCCAGAATCTCTTCGAGGCCAGCCGATAGTCTTTTTCCATGGCCTCACCGAACTCCTCCCAGGCCCGAGTTTTTGCCTCCACGACCACCCGGGCTGCAGTCCGTTTAGCCTTTCTGTACCTGTCAGCTGCCTCAGGAGTCCCACAAGCCAGCCAGGCCCGATAGGACTCCTTCTTCAGCTTGACGGCATCCCTTACTTCCGGTGTCCACCACCGGGTTCGGGGATTGCCGCCTCGACAGGCACCGGAGACCTTGCGTCCACAGCTACGAGCAGCCGCTTTGAAAATGGAGGTGGAGAACATGGTCCACTCGGACTCAATATCTCCAGCCTCCCTCGGGATCCGGTCGAAGCTCTGCCGGAGGCAGGAGTTGAAGATCTCTCTGACAGGAGACTCGGCCAAACGTTCCCAGCAGACCCTCACAGTACGTTTGGGTCTACCGAGTCTATCCAGCTTCCTCCCCCGCCATCGGATCCAACTCACCACCAGGTGGTGATCAGTTGACAGCTCCGCCCCTCTCTTCACCCGAGTGTCCAAGACATACGGCCGCAGATCAGATGAAACGACCACAAAGTCGATCATTGACCTACGACCTAGGGTGTCCTGGTGCCATGTGCACTGATGGACACCCTTATGCTTGAACATGGTGTTCGTTATGGACAAACTGTAACTAGCACAGAAGTCCAATAACTGAACACCACTCGGGTTCAGATCAGGGGGGCCGTTCCTCCCAATCACGCCCCTCCAGGTTTCACTGTCATTCCCCACGTGGGCGTTGAAGTCCCCCAGTAGAACGACGGAGTCCCCAGTCGGAGCACTTTCCAGCACCCCTCCCAGGGACACCAAGAAGGCCGGGTACTCCGCACTGCCGTTCGGCCCATAGGCACAAACGACAGTGAGAGACCTATCCCCGAGCCGAAGCCGCAGGGAAACGACCCTCTCGTTCACCGGGGTAAACTCCAACACATGGCAGCAGAGCTGGGGGGCTATAAGCAAACCCACACCAGCCCGCCGCCTCTCACCATGGGCAACTCCAGAGTGGTAAAGAGTCCATCCCCTCTCGAGGAGTGTGGTTCCAGAGCCCAAGCCATGCGTGGAGGTGATTCCGACTATCTCTAGTCGGAACCTCTCAACCTCACGCACAAGCTCAGGCTCTTTCCCCGCCAGCGAGGTGACATTCCATGTCCCAAGAGCCAGTTTCCGTGTCCAGGGATCGGGTCGTCTAGGCCCCCGCCTTCGACTGCTGCCCGATTCGCTTTGCACCGGCCCCTTACGGTCCCTCCCGTGAGTGGTGGGCCCACGGGAAGGTGTCCCCACGTCGCTCCTTCGGGCTGAGCCCGGCCGGACCCCGTGGGGGAAGGCCCGGCCACCAGGCGCTCGCATACGAGCCCCAACCCCAGGCCTGGCTCCAGGGTGGGGCCCCGGCTGCGCCATACCGGGCGACGTCACGGTCCTCCTTCTTTTTGTCATCATAAGGGGTTTGTGAACTGCTCTTAGTCTGACCCGTCACCTAGGACCTGTTTGCCTTGGGAGACCCTACCAGGGGCATATAGCCCCGGACAACATAGCTCCTAGGGTCATTCGGGTACTCAAACCCCTCCACCACGTTAAGGTGGCAGTCCATGGAGGAGTGTTTTGAATACATTTCTTGAATATATGTCTTAATTACAGTAGGCCTATAGATAGTTATGATATTTGTGGCTGCACCGGGGTCCGTCGTTAGGTAAAGTAATGCCACTCTCCTTATTAGGAGAAAAAAAAAAAGTAGTTTTAACGACATAAGATCTCGTTATTACAAAAAATTATTTTGTTAAAACGACATAACATCTCGTTATTACTACATACTTGAGTGGAAAAAAAATATATCACACACTTTCTATGATGGTTTATTGATATCTTAGTTGAAGTGTTTGTACAGTTTTGTTCACCAAACCAGAATGTCTTGCAGGTTTGGGTTAGTTAGGTTATATCTTGCAGGTTAGTTCAATCATTTAGATTTCAAGATATTTTTGCTATTGAGATGACTGGGAAAAGTGTCTATTAAATGCTTAATAGAGCATCTTTAATAATTTGCTAAATGGTATCTTAGTCCTGTAATATAGGGAAAAGGTTATTCTAAAATTCTAAATGTTCCATGTTAAGCTTGGATGTCATTTTGCACTTCATAAGCAAAATATCTGTGAAGGATTCACTGTTAATGAAATGTCTGGCTCCATAATCCCTCCCACACCACCCACAACTGTACGGCCCACAAACTTGGCCTGGTAATAGAGGAACTTTACATGACCAACTTTGTCATGCCTCAGGACAGCTAGCATGCTTCCTGCCAGTCTGTCTGCTTCCAGACAGGGGTTCCTGTAAGTCAAACTCTACAACAATAAAAAAATAGGTGAATGGCACCTTTCCATTAGAGATGGAGACATTCTGTAAACCCTGTGTTTTGCTCTAGAGACCAAAAAGATATAATTTATCTTCACAGCTATCAACAACCCAAGTTTAATTCTCACACTTTAATACAATGGTTCCTTATGTGGTAACTTTTTCTCCTCAAAAAATATTTTCAAGTCCCCCACCTACACGCACCCAAAAAAATATACTGCCCTACATGACCTTGCTTGCCTATAGGAGTTAATTACAAATATGTGACTTCAAGATACTTGTAAGACGTGTAATTTCCTGTAATTACTGTAATTTCCTATATTTTGTGTAATTTCCTGGTAATAGGCCTTTATCACAGAGGAACTGAATACCGAAAGTGTGCGTTGAAGCAGTGCATCATTATGCATGATTTCAATGTGCTGTTAACACTTAGCTGAACAAACATCACTTAAAATAAGCATCTCGAGGATGATTTAAAAATCCGGACCTTTTCAGAGACAGGAGAAGAGATAAACTGATCATTACTGTGTACAGGATTTTCCAAACTCTGCTGAACTTGTAGGTTTTTAATCCAACATAAGCCAAGGGTGACACCACACGGTGTCAGTGCTCATCTAAATAGTGACCGCGATGAATTCTGTGTGTGTGAGACCTTACGAATAAGTTCTGATTGAACATATTTATTTATTTGTATTAAATATTTTAGTCATTATTCTGTCATTTTTCATTGACAATCATTTCACTGTTTATGTAATTCACACATGCCAAAATTCAGTCACGCTGTTAATGTATTACTGTTTAAGATTAATTAAATGTTTATCACCGTTACATTTCTTGAAGGCTGTTACCGCGCATTCATTCATCTATTTATTACTGCTGTCATGAAAATCAACCATGGTTTTATTTCAAATTAAATAAAAATTAGATCTAAAAAATTTTGTTTAACCTTGGTATTAGTAGTAAAACTAATACAAATGGTAGACAATCGACAAAAACTAAAAAATGTCATTAATTGGTATTAGAGCACTGGATCGCTTCAGACCATGATTCAGACACTAGTTTTGATTGTGTCGCAATGGAACCGGAAGTAGCGGTGCACTGCTTCACTTACCGGAAATAGGAAGTGTGATAAAGGCCTATTTCCCATTTTATGTGTGCTTCGATCATTAAGTAATTAAAGGGTTAGTTCACCTAAAAATGAAATTTCTTCCATTAATGACTCACCCCAATGTTGTTCCACACCCGTAAGACCTCCGTTCATCCTCGGAACACAGTTTAAGATATTTTAGATTTAGTCCGAGGGCTTTCAGTCCTTTGAATGTAAGTGTATGCACACTTTGCTGTCCGCGTCCAGAAAGGTAATGAAAACATCATCAAAGTAGTCCATATGTGACATCATTTGGTTAGTTAGACTCTGTTGAAGCTTCGACAATACATTTGGGTCCAAAAATAACAAAAACTAAGACTTTATTAAGCATTGTCTTCTCTTCCGGTTATGTTTGAATCCGCGTTCACAACGCCACAGTGACGCTGCTGACAAAAGATGCTGTGACGTGTTATCTGGTGCGACAGAGCTTCGTTTGTAGTCTGAGGGAGACGCACGCTGTAAACAAGCTGTTCTACATTGTTTGTATTGCTATATTTTTTTTTAAATGGTGCGTAAGTGTGCATGTCTCGGCTGCCCTAATCGCCAAAGATAACCAGATAACACGTCACAGCGTCTTACGTCAGCAGCGTCACTGTGGCGTTGTGAACGCGGATTCAAACAAAGCCGGAAGAGAAGACAATGCTTAATAAAGTCTTAGTTTTTGTTATTTTTGGACCCAAATGTATTGTCGACGCTTCAAAAGAGTCTAACTAACCAAATGATGTCACATATGGACTACTTTGATGATGTTTTCATTACCTTTCTGGACGTGGACAGCAAAGTGTGCATACACTTACATTCAAAGGACTGAAAGCCCTCGGACTAAATCTAAAATATCTTAAACTGTGTTCCGAGGATGAACGGAGGTCTTACGGGTGTGGAACAACATTGGGGTGAGTCATTAATGGAAGACATTTCATTTTTGGGTGAACTAACCCTTTAAGAATTTAATCCTTTTTAAGTTATCGTTTTGCAGTGTTTACAGCTAACACCTTTAAATATTTAAGTATTATTCAATTCAGTAAATAACTGAAACAAGCACAACAAACTGGCAAAATAAAAGGGTTATAAATGTATCATTCATATATTTCTACTTCAGTATAGAATACATCTGTGTTTGTGGAACTAATGGTCACTCTTTTATTTGTTAAACACAATCCAGAATCCACTAAGTACACACTACTTAATTGTAGCGAAAACAATAAATTAATAAAAATATATCATAAGCTATGACAAAAAAAAAAAAAAAATTTAACTAGGTGGATAGTTACAAAAATTGCAATTACAAAAAGTAATTCTTGAAAAAAATCTTTGGACTACTTTTCTGAAGTCTAAACATGTTAATAAAAAGGTACAAATTACTTTGTGTTCTTAAATATGTAAAGAATTATATATAGGCCTACACAAATGATATAAAATTACAAGATGTTTCTTGTAAACATAATGTGCAGCTTTTTAATGGGGCAACAAAGATGCGAGAGAACAAGATAGGCTTTTAATAATCTTTCAGTGCACAAAACCATGATAATATGAAACGCTTCAAAACAGAGCGACACAAAGCGCTTATGCTCATCCCGGCTCCAGAATGATGTGCTTAAAGCAAAATGAAGTCTGAGTGCACAGCGCTGCGCAGGTTGCATTGAAAAGTTCATGGCACAAAGAGATCAGTTCACTGATCAATTGTTTCTTCACAGTTTTAAATTCCAGGTATTGTGTGTGTGATACTAATTAATAGTCCTTGTGTTGTCACCCGGTAGCGTGTACAACATCTTTCAGAAACAGATAAACTCCAGCAAGTCATTTTATGCAAATCCAAAGCCCTTTATTTACAGATCAAGTATTATAATAGGAATATATGATAATGAAGAGAGTTTTACTGTGCTGCCTGTTGTAACCGAACTTGACGCACTGTTTGAATTAACTTTAATTTAACAATGTAAATATTCTTCTGTTCCTCACATTCAGCTATGAAATGGCTTTAGATGCTTTGTACCAGCAAATCATAAAACCCACTTTATATTAGGTGGCCTAAACTACTATGTACTAATATTTAAATTAATAATTTGATACAATGCACTTATTGTGTACATACATGTTTTCACATTGTACTTACATTTTTACAAAAAATACCTGCATGTAATTGCATCTGTAATTAATTTATGTAGTAACATTCATAATGACACTTCCCTTACACCTAACCCTACCCTTAAACTTACCCATACCACCACACCTGTCCTTAACTTTACCCTTAAACTTACCCATACCACCACACCTGTCCCTAACTTTACCCTTAAACTTACCCATACCACCACACCTGTCCCTAACTTTACCCTTAAACTGACCCATACCACCACACCTGTCCCTAACTTTACCCTTAAATTGACCCATACCACCACACCTGTTCCTAACTTTACTCTTAAACTGACCCATACCACCACATCTGTCCCTAACTTTACCCTTAAACTTACCCATACCACCACATCTGTCCCTAACTTTACCCTTAAACTTACCCATACCACCACACCTGTCCCTAACTTTACCCTTAAACTGACCCATACCACCACACCTGTCCCTAACTTTACCCTTAAACTGACCCATACCACCACACCTGTCCCTAACTTTACCCTTAAACTTGCCCAGACCACCACACCTGTCCCTAACTTTACCCTTAATCTGACCCATACCTCCACACCTGTCCCTAACTTTACCCTTAATCTGACCCATACCTCCACACCTGTCCCTAACTTTACCCTTAAACTTGCCCATACCTCCACACCTGTCCCTAACTTTACCCTTAAACTTGCCCATACCTCCACACCTGTCCCTAACTTTACCCTTAATCTGACCCATACCTCCACACCTGTCCCTAACTTTACCCTTAAAATGACCCATACCACCACACCTGTCCCTAACTTTACCCTTAAACTTACCCATACTTCCACACCTGTCCCTAACTTTACCCTTAATCTGACCCATACCACCACACCTGTCCCTAACTTTACCCTTAAAATGACCCATACCACCACACCTGTCCCTAACTTTACCCTTAATCTGACCCATACCTCCACACCTGTCCCTAACTTTACCCTTAATCTGACCCATACCTCCACACCTGTCCCTAACTTTACCCTTAAAATGACCCATACCACCACACCTGTCCCTAACTTTACCCTTAATCTGACCCATATCACCACACCTGTCCCTAACTTTACCCTTAAACTTACCCACACCACCAAACCTGTCCCTAACTTTACCCTTAAACTTACCCACACCACCACACCTGTCCCTAACTTTACCCTTAAACTTACCCGCACCACCACACCTGTTCCTAACTTTACCTTTATCCCACCTCAATATCAGCAAAAGTGTTTTGCAATACAATATGAACATAATAAGTACATAGTAGTTACAGCCACCTAATATAAAGTGGGACCTAAGAATGGTGGTGAAGGATCATGTGATGATATATATTTCTGATGATTATTTAATTTTCACGACAGGCCTAATCTGAGCATGTCTTTGCCCGTCTGAGTTTTGTCGACAGGCGTAGGCGGCACGAAATTTGATGGAGACCGCCACCTCGTAATTCTCTAAGCAGAAAAAAAACCCTGCAGACTGAGTTCTGTTTGTTAATATTGATTGATATACCAATGTGTAATTGAAGGATTTGCACCTATCTAAATAATATTAAAAGCAGACTAAAAATAATTACTAAAAAAGGCAGCCAAGCATAGGTTTCAGGGACCTCAAAATCAAATACAAACTGGCAATGTCTGGTTTTAACCAGGTCTCCGTAAACACCAAAAGGCCTGCTTCTCTGTATTCAGAACAGACCTGTGCTTTGGTGCAAAATGTATCTTTTTTTGCTGAGTAAATTATTGTTGGCAAAGAGGTCTGTTTCCATGTTACCTTCGTCCTCTCCTTCTGAAACATCTTTTATCTGGCTTTTCTCACTTAGCTCTCAGCAAATCCACAGGGTCCAGCAAACTGGACTAATCAAAGGGCATCTCTTTTACTCTGACAGCGGGCCACTATTCATTGCTGTTGTTGAGTATTCATATTCCCCACTCTCGGTCTACTGTATGTCAATTGCCCTGATATGTTGTGACATGTTTACTGTTGATCTCTGGCACTTTATGAAAATGCACTGTCGATTGATGCACTTATGTAATCTCGTTGTACTAACAATGACAAATAAATTATATTATATTATTATATTATGTTGGGAATTTTGGGATAAACACGGGGACCAATATTCAAAGATGTACCTGTTTGTGTGCCACCATTTGTGTAGATGAGCATATCACAATATTCCACACAAAATTCTCACACTAATCCCTCCAGTCCAACTCATCCTGACTCGCGAACTGGGGGGGACTAAAACTGGCGTATCCGGCATGGAAGTCGGGCAAGTACGCTAAAAACCATCTGTCGCTAGTGCACCTCTTGAGATCAGGGGAGTGAGGTTTACCTGCACAGCTCTAGGGCTGGGTATTGTTCAGAATCTTTCGATCTGTGCCAATTTCGATACCTCAGTTTAGATACCGGTTCCTAACGATACTTTTTTCGAATACAATATGTTTTAAAATCCATTTCAACATCGACAAAAATACATTAAACACAAAACTTTTATTTTTCACCTTAATAAAAACAAATTCTGGTAACACTTCTCACTCAGGGTAACATTATTAATAAAACTGGTTGTGCTTTTTGTAAGGGTGCTCCGATCAGGATTTTTGGAGCCGATCATCGATCACAGGAAGCAGTATCTGCCGATACCATCACCGATACGATCTATTTGAAGCCTTCTTTTTATCATGTAGAATTAATTATAGGGAATTTTACAGACATTCATTCAGGGCCTGAATTTTATTTCTGACAATGGGGGAATCCCCCCCTTAGGTGACTCTTGTCATATAAATGTATGTAATTATCTCACCTAAATATTTGATCGTGCAGTGCATTTTTGTTTTTAAAGACAAATTTTCAGGTCTAACATCAGTATTGAGGTAAGAAATACTAAAGACATTTAATAAGAAATCAAATGTAAATTAATATTGGTCTTCCCTGAATAAATTAAACTAGATTAATCCTTACACTTAAGATTGCAAAAGTTAGTCATTCAAGAGCAGTGAGTGTCATAAAGGTTAATCAAACAACACAAGACAAAGAGAAACTCAGAGACAGCAGCAGTTTATTTGACTGCTGTCCCTTTAAGAGCGAACACGGATACGGTTACATGCAGCTGCACAAATGTTCACTCACGAGTCACGACGGGGTTTACGTGCATACTCGTCAAGGCGGTCATTTAGTATACATTTGTGTGTATTTGACCATTTCAGCGCAATTTGTACTCGCAAGCTTTTTGTGAGGTGGCCTGTGTGTGTGTGCTGAGTGGTTTGAACACTGGCAAGACTTAAAAATAAATGCAAATGATAAACTTTAGTGACGATGCGACACTGCCTCGATTGTGCAAGTCGCAAATCCTGTGTCAACTCTGCAGCTCGATTTTAGTGCAGATGCAATGCGCTGATGTGAAGCCATTTTAGCATTTTGAAAGGGAGAGAGAGAGAGCGCGCACGCACGCACGCGGTGATTCACTCGCGCTGTTTGAGAACTTGCGTCTCACAGAAAGTTTTCCTTTTGCGCCTTTGGTTGCAATACTTATCGCATATGTTGCACTTTGCTGACTCGGCATCCTCTTTTATAAGTGTATAAAAGCCACTTGGCCATTGGAACCGAAATTTGGCACCGAAAGATAAATCATTTTTCGATACTCATAGTATCAGAGTTTTTCGTTCGATACCATAAAAGAATTGCCGTTCGGTGCCCAGCCCTAGCTGTGACATATCCAAAACACACTCAAAAGGGTTAACGATTGGGAATTGAATGGGGGTTGTACGTCTCAGTTGAAATTGCGAGGGCTGTGAGAATCTTCACTACCTTTCTCCCTTATAGTGATGGCCCTGCATAAGTGGCCCTGCATATGCTGCCACCACCATGCTTCACTGTAGGGATGGTATTGATAAGGTGATAAGCGGTACCTGGTTTCCTCCAGACATGACGCTTGCCATTCAGGCCAAAGAGTTTCATCTTTGTTTCATCAGACCAGAGAATTTTGTTTCTCATGGTCTGAGAGTCCTTCAGGTGCCTTTTGGCAAACTCCAGGCGGTCTCTCATGTGCCTTTAACTGAGGAGTGGCTTCTGTCTGGCCACTCTACCATACAGGCCTGATTGGTGAAGGGCTGCAGAGATGGTTGTTCTTCTTGCCTTGCCACTCTGCACACAGTTTTACCAATAGTTTGAGGAACAAAATGAAGAGTTCAAAGTGTTGTCTTGATCTCTAAATTCTTCAGATCTCAATCTAAGTGAGCATGTGACTGTGGGATGTGCTGATACAACAAGTCCAATCCATGGCGTTTCCACCTGAGGCTGCATTCAAAATAGCATATTTCCCTATAGTAGACAAAAAAACAGTATGTGACAAAAGAAGTATGTTCAAATTCACAGTACTCATATAAGAGTTGGCAAAAAGTACCCGGATGACCTACTTCTCACAACGAGATTCTGAAATGTGCATACGATGGACACTTTACTATCCCATGAGGCCATATGAGAGCATTTATGACTGGCACTGGAGTGAAGCGACAAATCAAAACACTGGTAGGTCACGTGATAATGACAACATGGCAAATGTATTACATTCATACTACTGTAAAGCCCACCCAATCATCCCAATGAAGGCTGACGATTCGCGGTTGAAGGTCTATTGCGTGTTTGGTCTTTTCAGCTGGGCAAAGGGATTTAATTCCAATTCATCTTTATCTGACTCTATTTTATCATAATCTTGAATTTAGGTTAGAATGCCAATTGGATATTTGGTAATTTATATTTAGTAATTTAACTACACATTTAATAAGTCTGTTTAACCCTTTGTTGAAATTATACCATTCATAATCTACTAGAGATAGTTAATAATTCCAAAGTAAGTCAGAATAAATCCAAATGTGACAATTTATTAAATGGTAAATGGACTGCATTTATATAGCGCTTTTAACAGACCTACGGCCATCCAAAGCGCTTTACATTTTTGCCTTTTTTAATTAACAGTTAGGTAAATGTATAACGGCAATTACAGAATCAATTCAAAGAGAACCAATACATAACATCAAATGCTCTGAAGTAAAGAGATGCATACCTGACATCTGAAAATGACATAAGGCTGAGTGTCTGAAAAACGCTCAGCATTACGGGCTTGATCTGGTTACAGAATCGCGCCCTGACCCTCTTGCAACATCTCCTTAAATACCCAAACCAAGACAGAAACCTCTTTCAAATGGAAATTCACTTGAATCACTGTCCCATAGACCTGTATTGACAAAAGACCAAATGGCTGAAGACACACCCACCATAATAGGCTAAATATCTCTAAACTCTTAAAACCTTTATTATCTTTTGGTTTACTCCTGTGGGGATGAGATCTTTGTACCAGTCGCACTGAGACATTTCAAACAATATCCAACATGTATAATACTGTATAGTAGGGATGTGCATCTCCATAACTGAGGCCGATGTGATACGCATCTCGATGCATAGCCAACGATATGATACATTAAAGATACATGAAGCAGCTAGCGATGCGATACGATATGATACACCCCTGTTACGATGCAGTGCGATCCGATTTCGATTCGATTCAACATGATTTGATGCAGTATGATGCAATGAAACAAATATGATGATAAGCATATCAGTATGTTACAGATACTTGTATTTCTTTGTTTCAGACAACAAATCATAAATTAACTTAAGTGCCTTCTGATTTGTAGTGCATGACCCTTACACAAATAGGCTTTGGTAGTGCAAAACATTTTTTATAAAACCAAATGTTTTTTTCCTGTCTCCACTTAAACTTTTAACAGCTCAAACATTTAACAGTGAAACAATTTAAGGATGCTGCTCAGAGATAAACTGAAGAAATGTTCCATAACTTGCTAGCAGATGAATGTGCTTTCAGCAGACAGGCTTACTCAGTGAACAGAACATAGCACCTGTTTTGACATAACCAATAATAAGAAGTACCAAAAAAAAAGAAACTTTCAGTTATTGCATAACTGTATTTAAATGTAAAAAAAATTTAAATAAAATAAAACAACTAGTATAGGCAGTCACAGGCTGCTGTAAACCAGACTCATCAGATTAACCCTAAATTTAACTTTAATATCCTCTTTTAAGGTTTTTCTTAAGAAATATCAGTTGATCCACATGATCAGAATGAAGCAAACTGCGCTTTGCTGTAACTATATCTCCAGCTGTGCTAAACACTCTTTCAGAGGGAACACTTGTAGCTGGGATGGAGAGGTAGCTCTTTGCCAGTGCTGTGGAAGCAGTGGAAGATCTATTTGTTTTTTCCACCACTGCAGCACATCACCACTCAGACCTAAAGAATCCCTTTCTCTGTACTTTAACATTTCCTCCTTAGCTCTCTCCCTTGTGCTCTTTGTCGTCTGTGGTCTCGCAGTGTGGAAATCCCCAAACATCTGGTCCAAGGCCGTTTTCTTCCTGGGAGGAACATCATCTAAGAACAAAAGAGAAGAGGGGATTATCAGTTGTGTTGAAAAAATATATCAATCAATCAATCACTACTATACCACAAAAGCAAAACATTTGACATACGGTATTAGACTAATAACACATGCATCTCCAAATCAACATAGACTAGTTTTATTACTTGTGCCACAGTTCCTAAACTTCCTATTAGAACAAAGCAAACCTGTCTCTTCCTCTCTGTGGGGGCTCCTGTCACCTTTTGTTTCAGCTGCCTGACTCTCATTCAGTGTGGTCCTGTCCCCTGCTTGACAATAATTATTATAATCCAAAGACCAACTGTTAGATTTCCTTTAACTAGACATAATTTAAGACACAGGTAAATAAATTTAACAAATGGATACATGATAGAGAGGTAGAGGGGGAGAGAGTGAGTGAGTGAGTGAGTGAGTGAGTGAGTGAGTGAGTGAGTGTGTGTGTGTGTGTGTGTGTGTGTGTGTGTGTGTGTGTGTGTGTGTGTGTGTGTGTGTGTGTGTGTGTGTGTGTGTGTGTGTGTGTGTGTGTGTGTGTGTGTGTGTGTGTGTGTGTGTGTGTGTGTGTGTGTGTGTGTGTGTGTGTGTGTGTGGGCATGTTTTTGTGAAATGTGTATAATGACATGGGTATGACATAGGTATTACAAAAAGAGTGTGAAATATGAGGACGTTCCCCATGTCCTCACTTTTCAAAATGCTTATAAATCATACAGAACAAGGTTTTTTTTCACAGAAAGTGAACTGCACAGTCTCCTGTCTCCTGTGTCTCCTGTGATAGGTTATCACTATCCTGTGATAGTCTCCTATGATAGGTTTAGGGGCAGAGGCAGTGTAAGGGGATAGAAAATACGGTTTGTACGGTATAAAAACTATTATGCCTATGGAATGTCCTCACATTTCACAAATTTGTGTGTGTGTGTGTGTGTGTGTGTGTGTGTGTCTAGCTACAGTATTCTGAGTATATTTTTACCTTTTCATCCATCTTCACCACCTCTGTAGTTAGCTTCATGAATATCATGTCCTTGGTGTCGCTGTCATCCAGGAAAGCCAGGTCTTTGAAGCGTGGATCAAGGGCTGAAGAATAGTGTAGGAGGTCTTGGAGATATGTATAGCGATCATCAAAGTCCTCTCTGAATCGTTCCTTCATCTGGGAAATTACTGGTAGATCACTCTCCTGGAAATGTTTCTGTAATTTGGCCTGGATTGGGGAGATCATCGAGATGGTGGGGTTTTTCTCCTCACTGAGGAGTGTGGTTGTCACTGTCAGAGGGGACATCAATTTGAGGACCTCTTGGATTAGTGTCATGTCTTCCTCTGTCATGCTGGCCATGTTTTCTCTCCTCTTTATCTTCTTTGAGCAGGCTGCTGCTCCCAAAAACGTTCCAACATGTCAAAAGAACTGTTCCATCTTGTGGAAACATCATGGATTAGCTTGTGGTTTGGCAGCTGTAACTGGGCCTGCGTTACACGCAGAACTTCAGTTGCTTTTGGGCTCCTGCGAAAAAATGTTACCACCTTCCTCACTTTTGCTAGAAGCTCTGACACCCTGTCTACCTTGAGGGATTTTTGCAAAGCCAAATTAAGTGTGTGCGCGATGCATCGCACATGGGGGTCCATCTCAGCACCGACTCCTGCCAGTATCATGTTTCTAGCATTATCAGTGACCAACGCTGTTTTCTTGAAATTGATGTTCCACTCGCGGCAAACGTCCTGCAGTAAAACTGCTAGATTACTCCCCGTGTGAGCCTCATTGAACACTCTAGTCTGTAGAACGTGGTTTTGCAAAACCCATTCGTCGTCAATATAGTGTGCTGTGACAGTGATATACGAGTCAGTGGCGCAAGACGTCCAGCCATCAACCGTAATTGCAACTCTTTGGGCACTGCTTAATGACTCGGCTATCACTCGTCGGACTTTGTCATACAGAATAGGGATTTGTTTCTCGGAGAATAACTTCCTATCTGGTATGTGGTACCTCGGCTCCAAGACGTGGAGGAGGTATTGGAAGCCCTCGTTCTCTGTAACGCTGTAAGGCTGAATGTCTTTACAGATAAAAAAGGCGATTGCGTCGGTTATTGCCTTGGAACGAGCAGAACTGTTAGGCAGCTTCGATTGAAAAAAAGTTTTGATCGTTTGCTCACCCGGCGTCCCGCTAGCAGCAGCAGGTTCAGCTAAATCCGAGGGAGAGGAGGAGGAGGCCGGCGTCTCCAAACTCACACCGTGTCGGCTCTTCAAGTGTGTTGTCAGATTCGTCGTGCTGCCTGTATATTTTATAGTGGCACGACATATTTTACAAATTGCATGGGTTTTATCAAGATTTCCAGCTTTCTTATAAAACCCAAAGTGTTTCCACACACTGGATTTGTAATTACTTGGTGGAGGATGCAGCTGCTCTACCTCTGCCATGTTAATCTATGCTCTATGTGACTTTCTGGACACGCCCTGTCGCCACGGTCTCTGTAGTGTTTTGATAGGCTACATCATATTCACGCAAAAGTGAAGAGGGACGTGCTTGAAAAACAGTTTAGAGGGGAGAAAACAATCTAAAAACATGTTTCACTTTCTAAATAATTAAAGTATAGTATGTCTACTAATAATTATAAAGAAATAAATCTGTTTTTACCGATGCAGATATGTTAGAAACGATGCATTGCGATACAAATGCCAATTTGTATCCGATTGCACACTTTTTAAACCGATGCATCACATCGTTAACTTTTTAAGCCGATGCACCGAGCGAATCGGGGAATCTTCCCATCCCTACTGTATAGTGAGAATTCACATTAAACCATATAGATTTTGGGTGAATTCTGGAGGAGGGATGGGGGAAGAGGCAGGTGAAAGGAAAGGCATGTAAATTAGGCCCTGTCCACACGAACACGGGTATTTTCAAAACCGCAGCTTTTTCTACGCGGTTTGGCTGTTCGTCCACACGCAAACGAAGTAACCGGTTACTGAAACCGGACTTTTTTGAAAACTCCGACCAGGGTGAAGTTTTTTAGAAACTCCGGTTACAGCATTGTCGTGTAGATGGTGAAACCGGAGATTTCGGCTTGTTAAGTCGAAGTGTGCGCCGTTCTCTCCTTTGTTTGACGTCAGATTGTGCGCCGTTATCGCTTTTGTTTACATGAGTGGAGTCTATGCAATGGCGGACGTAGCTTTTAATAACTGCGCTTATCACATGTATAGAGATACATGCGCAGTTATCTCCTTGTATTCTCCTTGTAGGCGTCAGAATGCAATAATACAACATAGTAAGGCAAGTGTGTGAAGTTTCAGTCCACTTGGGCCCTGCCCCTGTGTACATTTACCTGTCACTGATACCAAAGTAAACTTGTAGAAGGGTTTCACTGAGCCCATGGCATCCCTCAGTGCATCGGTGCCGTGGATGGGACCCTTGTGGAAATCAGGCAGCCAATCATAGCGTGGTTTTGCGTTTTCATGTGGACAGAGATTTTTTTAAAACCGTGCTTTTGTGGGTGCGATTGTTTTTTAAAACAGAGGAGGAAAAACTCTCTTATAAAAATACCTGTGTACGTGTGGACTAGGCCTTAAAGTCATTCTTAGATGATTTACTCAGCGTGATGTCATCTCGCTCTCGGATTGGGACGCTAAATGCATGAGTGAGTTCAGCTGCTAATTTTCGTTATTTTTAGTCCTCGTTCCTCAATCAGACATTCCGGCATTTGCTAGTTTTTTCAGCCTTACACTACACACATTCATACTATATACACCTTACTTTTTCTGTTTACATAAACATTTACTTGGAGAAGTGTTGACCTCATGATACACTGTTAGAAGATGACAAGTGGGTTGTCACATGTTTAGTCCTTTTTGCTTGTGTTTTTATTTGTCACATGTTCCCATTGTTCTTTTTCCCGCCATTTGTTTCCATGATTACCCTCATTAGTTAATTTGTCCTAGCAGTGTCTTGTTAATTATCTCGTTTCTGTTTACTATTTAAGTTCCTCCCTGTTCATTCATTCTTTGTCTGGTAGCCATTATGGTTGAGTGTGCTTTCTGTATTGTTCTTATGTGTTCCTGAGAGTTTACATTAAAGTTTGTTATATTTGGACCTCGTGAGTCTACTGCCTGTTCCTGTGCAACCAACCTGTGACAGATTACCAGACCAAGACAGAGTAACAGCAGCAAGATGGGCATTTTGCTCACTCCTTGTGACCCGGCTGAACTGCTTATCCAAATAGCACAAGAGGGCCGGTCCAATGAAGAGTATGTTGAGGAGTTCCTTGACTTAGCCCACCTGGTGCCTTGGGGTGATTGGACGCTGAAGGGCATCTTTTGGACTGGGCTGGATGACCACTTATTTCGCCAGGTACCAGCAGCAGCGACCACATGCTCTCTGGCCCAATATCTTGATTATGTGCTGTGGCTGAGTGGTTCTTCCCTTACTGTTGGTGAGGTGGATAAGGACACCACCACCACTCAGTCACAGTCACCCTGTTCCACTCCAGTCAAGATGGCTGCTACCATACCTGCATCACCTTCAGCAGAACCAGCAGATGAAAACTGGCTTATTGACTTTTGGATGGAGATTCCTCCAGTCCCCATCGAGTGTCCAGTGATGTTTCCTTCCTGTCAGTCTCCACGAGCCCGCTCCAGCCTTCCAAGTGCCCGATTCAAGTGGAATCCGCTCCAGCCCACTAGCCGTCTCCATGGGCCGCAATGGCTTCAAAAGGCTCCTGATCCGCCACGGCTTCCAAAGGCTCTTACATTACATTTTGTTATATTTGGACCTCCTGAGTCTACTGCCTGTTCCTGTGCAACCAACCCGTGACATGGGTTCATGTGGAGAATTTTAGAGTTTTTTGTTTTCCCCCTTACAGGAATCTTAATCTCAATCTTCAATCTTACCTCCTTTCTTCTTCTCTCCAATGCAGCCTGAGCATAACTGTGACAGTGTTTCATCCACTATTTATTTTTTCTGCATTTTTGCTTTCCGGTTTCACTGAAAGGCAGAGTTTTACTAACATAAATTCTCATCCCTTTGCATCTGGATGTCAGTTTCTTGCTTCACTGCCCAGGGATACACAATGGAAATCTACACATCAAATGCATGTACTGTATGGCAGTCCACCTTTTAAAGTTGGTTGTCTGTAAAATCTGTTTTTTATTTATTTTTTATTTTTTATATATATATCTATATCTATATCTCTACAAAATAAATTGTATAACTTTTCTGCTTAATTTGCAGTTTTGGTAACAATCTTGTGTTGCCACACCCTCTGGACAAGGTAAGAAGAGAATCATGATTATACTTTAGATAGTAGGCATATTTAGAGGCATCTATTACAGGTATTATTGAGTTAACAAATACTGTTGTATAAGACATCACCATAAATGACTCCATGAATTAGATTTATTAATATTAGTAGTTTTGTTGGAATGGAAATATATTCCAAATGTCTCAATTATCTAAATTATGAGTTTTGGTTAGGAACAACAACAGCCTTTAACAGTTCTCATCGAGTTAAAAGCATCAAAGATTCACACAATTGCATGCTGCAATTGACCATTCCATGCAACAAAATAAGCAAATATATTAGGCCTATCATGCATGGTTTTTGTAAGCTCACTGACACTGTAAATTACACAAGTGCATACATATCCTGTGACAGCTATAATTTAATGCACAAATAACTAACATGTATATAATGTACATCCTATTAAAGGATATTATTCTCATAAGTGCTCTTTTAAGCTAAAGTGTACTGACTATTCTCTTTTATTGATTTTAATCTCTTTTAGGCGATGTGACCAACTGGAGTATGTCTATTGTAATTCTCATACCTACAATCCTGTAAATCATATTTACAGTAATGGCAGCATTCAGACTCGAAGCAGTGCTCGCACAGCATGCTGTGGTCAAGGTAGACAAAAGTCAGTGTTTGCACCTTTTACATTTTTCATCTTTTCATTTAGCCTGTTTTGAGCTGTGTTTCACTGTTTAATTTCATATGACATTTTTGACATAAGATGATAGAGCTTTTGGTGAGATTGTTTGATCAAGAATGGCTTTGTTCTCTCTTACATTAATTTACAGCCTTTTACATAATGACAACTCATACGTGTTGTGGTGACAACAAAATGCTTGAACTGAAGGGAAATCTCTCGTGTTGTGGGAGTGAATTCTTTAACAGGACGACCCATGTGCTGCTGTTTTGAAAACGACACTCTTGAAGTGAAGCTTAAATGACCATCGGTGTCCAGGTTTGTCTTCTAGCTCTGAGAGGGATTACCTTATCATAATTGTATGTGTTTTGACTGAAACTCTACCTAAGTACAGGTAAAGTTGTGTCATCCCCATTAGCCACTTAAACAAATTGCAGTAAAATAATATATGAATAAAAGTCTTGTATACCATATACTGATTAAATCTGCTCAGATGGAAAAAAGCTTTTCCGTTTTGGCATTTGTCCAATTTGAATGCTCAAAGGTATATTTGAGCCGTCCCACGCATCCGGGAAAACATGGAAGTTTTCCAATCATAGAAAAATAGGCAAATACATAAATGTGAAGTGATATGGAACTACTTCACCCCCCTGCATGTTTGCCCTACCTCCATATACGGGACATAATCAAGATTAACTACCCATATCAGTTGTAAATGGTTAAGCAGGTTGTTTTGAAAAATCAACTTCATCAATCATACATTTTTATTTTTTATTTTTTTTGGTCACAAGGGTGTGAACTTACAAACATCTTCAAATCATCTTCCCACTTGAAAGTGCATTCACTCTGACACTTAAAAAGTGTATAGCAGGGGACATTGTAAAATCTAAATTAGTTTTTTTTTGTTTTGTTTTTTTTAAACGTCAAGCTAATACATTTGATCTTGTGTACTGTATTTGATGTGCTCTGTGTGCATATCAATATTTGTATGTGAATTAAATCTGTAGGCTATATCATACAGTGGAAATAAAAGTCTATACACCTCTGTTAAAATAAAACCAATATCGTTCTTAAAACCAAAGTGACGCATTTCAGAGAGAGATAAATAAAAACTTGGAATAACTAAGTGTGCACACCCCTAAACCAATACTTTATTACAGAACGAAGATGAACGAAAGTTGTATGGGTTTGTGACAACACAAGGGTGAGTAAATTATGTAAACAGCTCAATAACCCTTTTATTTAAAGGCTTCATTTATATCCCGTAGACCGGTCCGTTCAAGCAGTGTCAATAATGTCACCCTTGTGTTGTCCCAAACCCGTAAGACTTTAGTTCATCTTCAGAACACAAATGAAGATATTTTTAATAAAGATATTAGAATATTGGCTGGCTGCCAGCCAGCATCATATCTCCGCAAGACCGTTTAACAGAGAGTGCAAGTCATAATTTTCCCCATGTTTCAAAGGGAGGTAAACCTGGGTATCATCCACAATTCCACATACAAATGATAAGGAATATTATGCTTCAGAAAAAACAAACCTTAAGGGAGCAAACACAGTGAGAATAGATCCCTGAGGTACACCACAAGTTAAGGGTAACATAGAGGAAGAAAAGTTCCCAATCTCCACCGACGAGATGTTCTATCAGACAGATCAGATTTAAACCAATTCAATTCGGCACTTTGAATTCCTTACTCAACTGTTCAAGCAAGATTGCATGGTCAATGGTGTCAAAAGCCTCATTGAATTGCAGTTACCTGAATCCACAGCTAACAAAAGATCATTCAACACCTTCAGCAAAGCTGACTCTGCACCGTGATGTCTAAAACCAGATTGAAACTTATCTAATAAGTTATGTTCACTTAAAAGTACAGACAATTGATGGAAGACGTCATTTTGAGATGGGGCGATAGTTATCAAAAATATAAGGATCTAAACTGACATCTTTTCAAAGTGGATTTGCAAGAGAACACTATACCCACGATGAAACCTGGTGGTGGCAGCATTATGCTTTGGGAATGTTTTTCTTCTTGGGACTGGGGTTTTAAATGTGCAGTGTGTGAATTTTAGCGACATCTAGTGGTGATGTTGTGAATTTCAATAACCTAACGCTCACCCCTCCCTTTCGAAGCTCGTAGAAAAGCTACTGGGGCCGACACAGGCATAGGCGTCGATTTCGGGGGGGACGGGGGAGACGCGTACCCACCAGATTTCGTCATGAGTCCTTTTTTTACCCACCACCACTTTTTTTTTTTTTTTTTTAAACCTCGAGTTCAATTTTGCGGTGAAGCATTGCTGACACACACATTATTTTTTCCACTCAATTGTGTCGTAATAACGATATCTTATGTCGTTTTAACTACATCTTTTCTCATAATAACGAGATCTTATGTCGTTTTAACTACATCTTTTGTTGTAAAAACGTTTGAAAAGCAGAAGCAAGCTCCGTAAAATAGGCTCTTCCGCTGCCTGTATCAGTGGCAGTGCCCATAACACGAAATTGTTGTAATGGATTGATGTAGCCTATACAGTTCTTAACAGCCATGGGTAGCAGGTGCCATGGGCCGCTCATGATTTAGCGTAATGACGGACCCCGGTGCAGCCACAAATATCATAGTTATCTATAGGCTAGGCCTACTGTAATTGAGACATTCAAGAAATGTATTAAAAAGAAAGACGCTTTCAGCCTTACTCAAAGTAGAGCCCTACATTTCTGCCCGAGCCCGACGGGCCCCGACTTTTTTACGCCCTAGGGCCGGGCTTCGGGCCAATTTTCCAGTCATAGCCTACCTCAGACGCGGGCCGGGCTTCGGGCTTTTTTAGGCTATAGGACGGCGCTATGCAACACGCATCGCCGCAAATGAGTAAAGCAAGCCAACACGCAAACTGCCACAAGTGAAACTGAAAATAAGCTAAGTTTTAGATGCTCAAAAGCACAATCATCTTCATTAAAATTAATGAGACTAAATGCTCTTACCAGTGTTTAGGTCGCTCGTTCTCATAATGCGGTCTTTGATGTTGAAAAGAGCTGATGAATAAAATACTCATATCGGTTGATTTCGTTGACATGAACTCCGTTAAATGTGCATATAGCACGGGAATTGAAGATCGGATATACATTCATTTCGCGGAGAGGTGTAGCCTAAGGTAAGACAACCAGCATGTTTTTTTATTTTTAATTATTTGTTTAGATTGTGTAGCCCGTTTTGTTTGCGCGCGCCGTTGCGATCTGCCTGCCTCATCTTGTCAAAAATGCCTTTTTACTGTGATGGTGGTGATAATAGGCTAAACGTTTAAACGCTTTAAGTGTTTTTTATGGATTTAATAAGCAAGACAAGTCAAGTGTTGATTTCAGAGGCTAAAGTGTTGGGTTAACTCACTGTCGGCCGCTGGCCGCTTGGTCGTCACTTTAAAAAGCAAAAACTTTAGTTTAACAAACATTAAATGCTTTAAACATTTTTCTAAATTAACTTAATAAAGAAACAAAACGAAATATATCTACTTTGACATTAAAAACAAAACTGAACTATTTTAATGGCTGTAACTAATGTGTAATAGGGAGGATAAAAAAAACACGGGCTCCAGTGGGACTCTGATAATGAAGTGGTAAAAAAAATTGCAAAAATGAAAAATATTAAAGAATTTGCGGGGCGCTTTCGTCGGCATGAGTAAGATAGGCTATAAGACCCGCAATATGTCTCTCATCTGACATTTTTATTTATTTACATTAGTAAGCTGCAGGACATAGTCTTTCAAAACATGACCTGCGCGAAAGAGAAAAAAAAATGTACCCAGCACTTCTGAAAATGCACTTCTGAATGCGTCTCTGTCCCCAGCACATTTCAAACCAAACTGACGCCCATGGACACAGGACAAAAATCTTGGAAAGCAGAGTGTGGCTGAATCCGAAATCGCCCCATATCCCCTCAAATCGGGAATTATTTGAAGGGACAGCCATTTGTAGTGGTGTTCGAAACCATAGTGGACGTTATTGGGTGCACTCATTCAATCCCACATTGCACCGCAATAATGAGTGTACAGCCAATGTACGCTCAATGGCTGTCCTTCTTCACGCACTCGTTTTCATTCACTCCTTCAAGTGAACTACACTCACCTACAGGATTATTAGGAACACCTGTTCAATTTCTCATTAATGCAATTATCTAATCAACCAATCACATGGCAGTTGCTTCAATGCATTTAGGGGTGTGGTCCTGGTCAAGACAATCTCCTGAACTCCAAACTGAATGTCAGAATGGGAAAGAAAGGTGATTTAAGCAATTTTGAGTGTGGCGTGGTTGTTGGTGCCAGACCGGCCGGTCTGAGTATTTCACAATCTGCTCAGTTACTGGGATTTTCATGCACAACCATTTCTAGGGTTTACAAAGAATGGTGTGAAAAGGGAAAAACATCCAGTATGCGGCAGTCCTGTGGGCAAAAATGCCTTGTTGATGCTAGAGGTCAGAGGAGAATGGGCCGACTGATTCAAGCTGATAGAAGAGCAACTTTGACTGAAATAACCACTCGTTACAACCGAGGTATGCAGCAAAGCATTTGTGAAGCCACAACACGCACAACCTTGAGGCGGATGGGCTACAGCAGCAGAAGACCCCACCGGGTACCACTCATCTCCACTACAAATAGGAAAAAGAGGCTACAATTTGCACAAGCTCACCAAAATTGGACAGTTGAAGACTGTAAAAATGTTGCCTGGTCTGATGAGTCTCGATTTCTATTGAGACATTCAGATGGTAGAGTCAGAATTTGGCGTAAACAGAATGAGAACATGGATCCATCATGCCTTGTTACCACTGTGCAGGCTGGTGGTGGTGGTGTAATGGTGTGGGGGATGTTTTCTTGGCACACTTTAGGCCCCTTAATGCCAATTGGGCATCGTTTAAATGCCACGGCCTACCTGAGCATTGTTTCTGATCATGCCCATCCCTTTATGACCACCATGTACCCATCCTCTGATGGCTACTTCCAGCAGGATAATGCACCATGTCACAAAGCTCGAATCATTTCAAATTGGTTTCTTGAACAGGACAATGAGTTCACTGTACTAAAATGGCCCCCACAGTCACCAGATCTCAACCCAATAGAGCATCTTTGGGATGTGGTGGAACGGGAGCTTCGTGCCCTGGATGTGCATCCCACAAATCTCCATCAACTGCAAGATGCTATCCTATCAATATGGGCCAACATTTCTAAAGAATGCTTTCAGCACCTTGTTGAATCAATGCCCAGGGGCGCTGCTAAGGGGGGGGAAGTTAGGACGATTCTAAGGGTCCACGCACTTTTGGGGCCCCCAGAGATTGGCTTTATTAGTAGTAACAGTACTAGTAGTAATGTAGGGGAGCGCGGGGCAAAACCTAACGCAGGGTTAGTTGTAACACGCATGTTTTAACCCTTTCCACACATGCCAGAATGACGAAACTCTGTGTATTTACTAGTGTTATCAACATTATTTAGAGGAAAAATTGCGCCAAAATTAACAATTCTCTGGAAGATATTACTGAACATGTTTTTAACCATAGCAAAAGTAAATTTCTTAAGTTTAGTTTTCATCTCTGTTTTTTGTGTTTATTGAAAATAAGACAAATCTGATATTATTGTAATCTTATATCTGTTGATATGTTCTTTAATGCTGATCTAACAGCAGAAGACACGAGCCATGATTTAAATCCCAGTTGCGCATGTGGGGTGTTGTCACAATGAGCCCCTACTAGAAATATGCCATTATACTCTATACTTTTATGAATTCTTTTGAGAAACCATGAGAAAAGGGTGAATAATGTCTGACAGTTAATGTTCAGAAATTATGAATTATCATTATGTTTTTAGCTGTTCTGTATTTAGCGATGTGTTTGTAGTCAAACTAAAAATGCTGATATTTTTAATGATTAAAAAATGCAATTATTTTATTTAAAAAAGTTAATAATTGTATTTTGACAAAATACTTTAGTTTGTCTTGTATATTTTTTTGATTATATCAGGAAACATTATAAGCTGTCATTTGGTCATGTTACCCCACCGGCGGGGCATTTTGTCACATTTCACATTCTTTCGGGGTAAATCAAGAGAAAAGTAAAACTGTATTAATGAAACAAAACCACATAATTGTACTAGACATGTGTGCAATTAATGTGGGGGAAAAAAATACTCTGAACCCCAAGTGAATTTACACAAACTGAGAAAGTCAAAAACCATTAGGTTGTGCCCCGCTCTCCCCTAATAGAAATTATAAATGTATAATCTACCAAAGAGTTACAAATATAACAAAATGATGGCTTATTTCCGGCAAAATCCAGCAAAACGCTCCACTCATGAACCGCTCACGGGTAAAACGACATTTACTCAAATCCCACTCCGACATGACATTTCTCTGTACTGTAGGCTGCTATACTTCTTATAGCCATTAAGAAAAGGTATTTCGTTCTATATTTGTTTAAATATTATAATGTTATTTTTTTATGTCTATCTATGTTGTCAGTCTGTCAATCTATGTTGATTATGAAAGTGAACAGCATGAGTGAGAAAGGACACATCATATGATGTGCAGTGCCAGGAGACAAGGAGTGGGTCAGACCACTTTTGACCACTTCATTAAGTTTTGTTTTGTAGAAAGCCTTTCTTTAAAATACATTTCGTTTTGTATAAATTGTATCTTAATTTTAATCAATGTTTCTTCAGCCAATTGGGGCATTCTGGGTTGAGCGAGCAGAGCTTAATTGGTCAGTATTATTAAATTGCAGACAAAGATTTTGGATCGCTGGGTTGGTGCGGTATGGGGCTCAACATCATATTCTTTCATAGGGCCCAAAATTGCTAGCGGCGCCCCTGTCAATGCCACATAGAATTAAGGCAGTTCTGAAGGCGAAAGGGGGTCAAACACAGTATTAGTATGGTGTTCCTAGTAATCCTTTAGGTAAGTGTATATTAGTGGGTTAATTTAGGGATTCGTGATTGAGGGTTTAATGTTCTGGCCAGGAAATCCTACACCCATCCAGGCCAAATTTAGAATTTAGAAACACGGACAGCCCTATTTTTTCCCTAAATAATTAAAGGTACCCTCACTTCCCTTTTCATTTTCTTAATTTTCCCTAATATCTCTCCCTTGTACCAGGATCATCAGCCATACACTAAGAAAAGAGGAGTACTAGTGTTATTGGAAATTGAAATTAAAACATGAATATATTAATACATGTGTGCATGTATAACGTGTGTGTATTTTTCTCAGACCTGTCTCTTTTTCACCTGTCACTTTTTCTGGCCTCATGTTACAAACAGAACTGTCTCCACCTTGGTGAAAATCAACCATCTATTTTAGTAAAAATCTCAGTATTATACTTAAGACAAAATGTTGTTTTTATGTTAAAATTGAATTAAATATCCCAAATTTAGCAAGGGATTTACATTTAACATGTACTATTATGATCATCTATTCTAAATGATCAACATTTACTAATGCATTATTCAAATCTTGCTAACATTATGCTGTGTTCCAGGCAGGTTTTTGAGCCCGTAAGTTACGACTTCAAACCACGACTCACGACTTAGTAGCGTTCCAGGCAAAGTCCTGAGCGGTAGCTATAGATTTAAACAAAGAATGCTGAACCGTACGGTGCTTATGCTCATTTACAATCATTTCTATCGCCAAAGGTGCTTACTCCTTGCTTATTTGAGGGAAACGGAGGAGAAAAAACGGCGCATAAGGCAAGAGAATCTCTTATACCTTTTATTTTACATTATTTAAATATTTGGAAATGTATTTGGTATTCATTTATTCTTGCACTCAATGGCCTGAAAACTAGCTAACGCCAGAAAAGCTGCTGATAATTTTTAACATTTGCGGATAAATAACGTTAGAGCAATACCTTATTTTAATAAACAATTTGGTTTTTAGTGTACAACTTTCATAAACACAGCATCTGTAGGGGCTGCCATTGTTGCTTCATGGGCTATGTGACGTCAGATCTCTTAACTGGGAGTACATCGATCTAGTACGACTTCACGGGTGGGAAGTCACAGGTTTGACTGCCGTTCCAGTGCACTTTCACGGGTAGAAGGTTGGAAAAACACGGGTTACGGGTTGCCTGGAACGCGGCATTAGTTAATGCACTGTGAACTAATGCTGCGTTCCGGGCAGGTTTTTGAGCCCGTAGGTTACAACTTCAAACCAAGACTCACGACTTTGTAGCGCCAAACTGCCTGAGCGCAAGGAATAGGCACAATGCACGTCGAACTTCCGGATTGGCTTATACCGGCTGACACATTTCCGGTTACACTGACCGCGCCGCGAAATTCTAGCTAAGCTCACTTGACTGACAGACAAACCGGCAAACATGGCTCTCTTTTACACTCACTGTCTTCAAGACCTACCTCATCTGAATATCAATGATGTGGACCGACTTGTCAAGAAGTCATGTACCACTCCCTCCAGCAAACGGGAAAAGGGATTTAAGATGTATATCGCCAGCTACATCGATAATTACGAGGGTAAGTTGTTACGTTGAAATGTTATTGTAGCAGCTTACGTTAGCGTCAATGTTAACGCTAGCTGTTTTGTTCGACTATGACTGACAGACTTAATAGCTATGTTTCGATTGTGACTTTTCTTTTATAGAGATACTGTCAAAAGAAATCTTTCTAATATGATGATCGGCTGCTACAGAAACATTTATTGTGTACAATTGTACAAAATATCTGTGTACACTATTTCTTTTTCAGGATTCTTTGATGAATAGAAAGTTCAAAAGAACAGCATTTACCTGAAATCCAAAGCTTTTGTAACATTATACACTGCATTAAATCAATCTAAAGTGACAGTGAAGACATTTATAATGTTACAAAAGATTATATTGCAAATAAATGCTGTTCTTTTGAACTTTCTATTCATCAAGGAATCCTGAAAAATTTTACACAAATATTTTGTTTCTGTAGCAGCCGATCATCATATTTGAAAGATTTCTGAAGGATCATGTGACACTGAAGACTGGAGTAATGATGCTGAACATTCAGCTTTGCCAACACAAGAATAAATTACATTTTAAAATATTTTCAAATAGAAAACAATTATAATAACTGTAATAATATTTCACAATATTACTGTATTTTTAATTAAATAAATGCAGCCTTGGTGAGCAGACAAAACTTATTTTTAAAACATTAAAAATCTTACCGTGTCCAAACTTTTGACTGGTAGTGTATGTTGTGGCAGAAGTTTGGTGTAGTTTTTTACTTTTAATATTTTTCAGAAGTTCTCTCTACAAGGCGCTGGATGGGGAACGTTGAATGTTAAGAGTATCAGAGGTGTACAAAGACTTTCCCCCTTCACTTGCACCCTTGGTAACAACAATGGGCATGTCAGCTGATGTCCCATTAGTCCATTCTGCTTTTGGAGCTGTCCAGGCAGGGAGCTTGCTGTCATTTCAGCAATGAGGGAAGTCATCAACATCCCATCTGCCCCTGCCTCACCCTCCCTTCCCATCCACAGCTACAGGCTCGAACCACCATCCTGTGCCTGTGTTCTATCAGAGCAGGAACATCTGCACCTGAAGTCTCTGGAGGTGTCATTCAACATGGCCCACAGGATAGAAGCTGCAACACAAGGGCAGAGTTCGTGCCAGGAGTGGCATCGTTTAAGAAAGATGAGAGTGACGTTAACTCGCTTCCACGAGGTATGCCATGTTCGTGGACATACATCTGCAGAGAATCTGGCTGAGAGAATTCTCAGGGGGACTCATCAGACTACGGACATGAGGAGAGGTATTGATATCGAGCCTCTCACTGTTAAAGAGTATTGCACTCTTAAAACCGTGAACTGCTCACCCTGCGGGTTCATTGTACATCCTGATGTTCCATGGCTAGGTAGTTCTCCTGATGGAGTCACATTTGATCCCTCTGGGAACCCACCGTTTGGTCTCCTTGAGGTCAAATGCCCCAATATCCAGAGCTATGTGGACTGTACCTATCTAAAAATGTCTGGTGGTGCTTTGAAACTCAAGAGGCAGCACAAGTACTACTGGCAAGTTCAAGGTCAGATGCTCTTGACAGGGCTAGAGTGGTGTGATTTTTGTTGTTTGTGCTCAGGAAGACATGTTAGTTGAGCAAATTTATAAAGATCTTGATGTAATGCACACCATTAGAGACAGTGCAGATCATTTTTTCTTTTACCACTACATACAGAAGTGTTTGCAGTAAGTCCTTTTGAACTGATCTGTTGTTCATGTTTGCAAGTCTATACAAAATGTAAATTGTTACTTAATATACAGTACACATACTGTTATTGTTTTACTGTTACACTGTATACTGCTATTTTTCAGATATTTTTATACTGTCACATAATCGTAAATGTAGACTAGCATACAATAGTACAGCTTTTCCCAAAGTGCACATGGACCATCAAGTTACTTGACTCTGAAAGCGATTTTGTGTACATATTTATTTATCTAATTTGTTTATTTGCTTTAATAATTGCAAAGGAATGTAACTATCATAATAAATATAATTCGATGTTCTGCTGTCCTCATTTCCAGAGGATGGCTGTCCACTCATAGTACTCGGCGACTTCAACATTCACCTGGACAAATCTTAAGCTTCAGATTTCCACACCCTCCTAGCTTCATTCGATCTCAAACGCCTCATCACTTCACATACCCACAAATCTGGTAACCATCTGGACCTCATTTACACACGCAGCTGCTCTACTGACAACATTTTGGTAAAACCTCTACACATCTCAGATCACTTCTTCATCACATTTAATCTTCAACTTACTACTCACGCACCCACCAGTTACTTTCAGGCGAAACCTGCGCTCACTCTCTCCTTCTCATCTCTCCTCTGCTCTGTCATACTCCCTTCCCTCATCCACACAATTCTCCTCAATGGATGTTAACACTGCAACTGACACTTTATGCTCCAATCTAACTTCATGTCTAGAAAGTATCTGCCCTCTTTCTTTTAGGCCAGCACGAGCTACTCCCTCTAACCCTTGGTTATCTGATGTTATCCCTGAACACCGGATGATACTCAGGGCAGCAGAGAGGAAATGGCATAAATCAAACCACCCATCTGATCTAGCTAAGTATCAGTCTCTGCTCTCATCCTTCTCGGATGAAATACACGCAGCTAAATCTTCTTATTTCCAAAACAAGATCAGCAGCACCTCAAACTCACGCACACTTTTGAGAACATTCAACTCTCTGCTCTGTCCTCCTCAACCTCCTCCCACCACCTCCCTATCTCCAGACTACTTTGCACAAATCTTCACAAACAAAACTACAACTATCAGCAATCAGTTCTCACCCCCGCGCACTGTGGATTTTAGATCAGCCACATCCACAACCGAACATCCTCTCACCTCATTTTCTACACTCACTGAGGCCGAAGTATCTAAACTTCTCCTCTCCAGCCATCTTACCACCTGTCCTCTCGATCCCATTCCCTCACATCTCCTTCAAGCCATCTCTCCTACACCTACCAGCACTCACACACATCATCAACACATCTCTCTGCACTGGCACTTTCCCTACCACTTTCAAGCAGGCCCGGGTAACTCCACTGCCTAAGAAACCCACATTAAATGCATCACTCATAGATAACTACAGACCTGTCTCTCTCCTACCATTCATAGCAAAAACTCTTGAACGAGTTGTTTTCAACAAGGTTTCATCCTTCCTCTCACAGAATAATCAGCGGGACGTTAACCAATCCGGTTTCAAAAGGGGCCACTCCACAGAGACTGCACTATTGTCGGTCACTGCAGCCCTGCGGATAGCTAAAGCTGAGTCCAAATCATCAGTCCTCGTCCTCCTTGATCTATCTGCTGCCTTCGACACGGTCAATCATCAGATTCTTCTGTCCACCCTCTCATCACTGGGCATCACAGGGACTCCGCTCCATTGGTTTGACTTTTATCTCACAGGTAGGTATTTCAAGGGTGCCTGGAGAGGAGAGGAATCTGAAGCACATCAACTGACCACGGGGGTTCCTCAGGGCTCAGTGCTTGGACCTCTCCTTTTCTCCATTTACACTACTTCATTGGGTCCCATCATACAGGCACATGGCTTCTCATATCACTGCTATGCTGATGACACTCAGATCTACCTTTCATTCCAACCAGACGACCCCACAGAAGCTGCAAGAATCTCCAGCTGTCTGGCTGACATCTCTGCATGGATGAGTGAAAATCACCTACAGCTCAACCTGGCAAAGACTGAGTTCCTCATCTTCCCTGCCAGTCCCACTATGCAACATGACTTCACCATCCAGTTAGGTACATCCCTGATTTCCCCTTCAAAGTCAGTCATAAATCTTGGAGTTACATTTGATGACCAGTTGTCCTTCAGAGAACACATTGCTAAGACACCTCGCTCATGTAGGTTTGCGCTCTACAACATCAGGAAGATTAGACCGTTCCTAACAGAGCACGCAACACAGCTTCTTGTCCAGGCCCTGGTTATTTCCAGACTTGACTACTGCAATGCGCTTCTGGCTGGACTCCCCTCTTGTGCAATCCAAACACTTCGAATGATCCAGAATGCAGCGGCACGTCTTGTCTTCAACGAGCCCAAAAGGACCCATGTCATACCACTCTTCATCTCTCTACACTGGCTACCACTCGCTGCTCGCATCAAGTTTAAGGCACTGACGCTTGCCTACAGAGCCACCACGTGCTCAGCTCCTGCATACTTTGACTCGATTCTACGACTCCACACCCCCACCAGAAGCCTTCGTTCAGCTAAGGAGCGAAGGCTTGTGGTACCATCACAGAGAGGCAAAAAATCCCTTTCCAGAACATTTTCATTCAACGTTCCCAGCTGGTGGAACGATCTTCCCACCGCCATCCGAAACGCTGATTTGTTGACAACATTCAAAAGTCAACTAAAAATTCATCTCTTCCGTGAGCACTTAACCTCTTAAAAAAAAAAAAAAACTCTTTCTTCCCTTTTCCCTCCCTACTCTAGCCTGTGCTACACTGAGAAATTTCCATGGACTAAGTATTTCAGGCACTTGTCACTCGACTCTTCATGACCAATCACTTATGGTACCCCCAAGTTGTAAGTCACTTTGGATCAAAGCGTCTGCTAAATGCATAAATGTAATTGTAAATGTAAATATAATTCATAAATATAACTATATTATGACTCAACATTCAAATAAATAGAAAAGACACTTGAAAATACTGTATCTTAGTCTTGTCTTTCACCATAGTTGTAAATAAAGATGTGAGCAGGTGGCAGAAGATTGACAGAATTAGAATTGTGTTGCAATTGCAGGTTTAACTATGGCTGCTCTAACAAAGAAAGGAGGTCAAAAGTTGGATTGTAAAATCCAGTTTTTAATAAACAAACTGGTCAAGAAGAATGTTAATTATCAGGTGTCAATAATGAAAGAATGTTGGTACGAACTATATGTGGTAAGTCAAAAGGCAAGCAAAAAAACAGGCCATCAAAGTAAGAAAATTAGACAATATTTAATATTTACAATATTTCAAACCATGCCTTGACAAGTGGTCCATTCTGACAGTTCACAGAATTATATGTGGCAAGTCAAAAACTTCCCAGATGAGACAAAAGCAACAAGCAAAAAAATCTATAAGGCAACCATAGTAAGAATATGTGAAAGATCATAGTAAGACAATTTCCAGACCATATTTACAAAAGTATATTTACAAAATTTCAATGTGCCAAATAAAGTAAGAATGACACTGTGTAGACTCACTGGGCCCATGCCTTGACAAGTGGTCCATTCTGATAGTTAATAAGAAGACATGACAATGCAAACAGTTGATTAATGCTACCAGAAATGGACAAGGGGATGACTGCGTCAAACAATTTATGTTCCTTCATCTGCCGGATCAGGTGTTCAACATGCACCCTGAGCCTGGCCACAGACTGAGTGTGTGCCCTTGGTCGCAAAAGCAGGCCTGTGGATTTTGCATGGTACCAGGTTATCAATTAAGAAGCCCTTGTCCACCATTATGGCCATGTCAGGAGTGAGGACGTCGATGATCCCTGATAGCTTGAATAGCTCCCGTCACTGATTGACCCCGCATACAGTCCAGAGACAAATGTTACTGCACCATGAGGTGCCATTCCTATCAAAGCGTTGAAGGTGCAGTGAGATTTGTAGCTGGAAAAGACCGCACTTTGTAATAGCAGAGACGAAGGCGTTTGGCAGCGGAGCTCGGTACAGTCCAGGATAACCTGGGTGTCTCGGAAATTCTCAAATTCCTCTGGCAGGTAAGCTCGTACTCTCTCTTTCGGTAACCAAATTTGCACGGAACCTAAAAGAAAATAGAGGAAGTTCGCCCAAGTGGTTGTGATGCGGCTCACTGTAGTCTGATGGACATGGAAGCGATGAGCCAGATCTTTCTGCTTGAGGCCCAAAGCAAGGTGCATCATGAAGAGGAAGAATTCATCAATTGCAGGAAGTGCCAGAGTCTCCCTGGTTGAAGGTTCAATCAGTTCCCAGAAGGCCATCATGTAGTTGCAACTCTGCAAATAAATAAATTGTGTATTTTAAAACATTTAAGGCATAACACATGGTACAATAATTAGGTAATTACTACAGTCTTAAACTTATTCTCAAATAATGAAACTACACTGACTTTGCACACGCCCACCCCTCAACACTCACACACACACACACACACACACACACACACAAGTTCCCCCTGCATTCTACGCACTTTAGTCCCATTTATCACATTTAGTATGATACTTGATGATTATAAAGACATTCAGAACATGTTCAATGATGGATGGTAAAACCCTATTCAGAAACATGATGGTATGTGATATAAAAACTAAACAACAATAACTAAAAATAAACACTTTACCATTGTGCTAATGGCTTACATAGCAAATAATAATCACAAAATGGTTTTACCTTGTGTAAAAGCGGATGTCCTCATCAGACCCCGCAAATCTCTGGAGGCCAAAGCGGCTATTCACCATGGCCTGCTCCAGCTGTTTCCGCAGATCTCAGACATGGGGACTTGTGACTTGGTGACTTGGACTCGAGTCGACTCGAGTCGCTATTTTTATGACTTGTGACTTGACTTGACAAATAATAAAATACTTGAGACTTGACTCGGACTTGGAAGTTAAAGACTCGGGACTTGACTTGACTTGAGACATGATGACTTGAGTGTTAATCACATATTTTCAGTTTTAATATAAAATATATATTTGATTTTAAAAAATAAAGTTGACCCAGCTGGAGCGCAGGCTGAGAATAGCGTTGTCATGACTGGATCACGACACTATCATCAGTCATGCCGTATCGTACGCACACCACGCCCACTTAGATCAGATATCACATCAACATGTCAGCCGGAGGGGTACCGAGGGTCATCGCTTTCGGCTTCAACAATTATTCGCAAGATGGCAAAAGACGAAAAGCACGTTGCAAGACATGCAACATTAAAATCACGAACAGCCAGAGGACAACCTCCAATTTCGTCCGTCATTTGAAGAGCCATTCTGCCCAGTAAATGCTTGCCAATTTTATCTGGTTAGTTGGTCGTTAGCTAATGTAATGTAAAGTAGCCACTAGCCCAGTGGTCACCAACATGGTGCCCGCTGGCACCTGGTCGCCCGCAAGGACCACATGAGTTACCAGCGGGTCTGTTCTAAAAATAGCTCACCATAGCGTTCAGTCGCTTCCGTGTTTATTTAAACGCAGGGCTCCAGACTGAAGCCGAATATATACTAGTGTCTGTAAATATTAAACTGCAAAATACTCCTGCATGTTCTGCGTCTGTGTGGGCGCCGCGCGCGCACTCGCTCTTGTAGTCTCTGCCGACACGGACGCATAAACCATCACTTCATGAGAATTTACCATTTCATTTGAGAAAACTGGGCGTGTCTCATTCAGCTCCTGGTTCAGTAGTCAGGGCACTGATCAGGACACAAGTCAATGGGCTGATCCCTGATCAGTGCCCTGACTGAACTAGGGAGCTGAATGAGACGCGCAGTCGCACACCCACTGTCATATCATGAACACAGACACTGGTAATCACGGCAACCCGTCAAAATAAAAGTTTGGTTTAGCGTGAAGAGATTGACTACAGATTATAGCCTACAGTACATTTAGCTACGTCTCTACTAATAATAATAATAATTATGAAATAAATAATACTAATTATATAATTTTTAATGGTTGCTTATTTTTCACTTGATCTTTCATTTATAAACAATGTTTACTTTACATGTTTACTTTATACAGCCTTTACATGTTTATGTATTATTTACTCATGATTATCATCATAAATAATAAACATTGATTTTTAAAAAACATTTTGCTGTGGTACCAAAATTGGTAGAGAGTAGGGTAAACTTTTTATGCTATTGGTACCGACTACTGGAACTACTACTCCACTCTTTCAGGTGTAAAACAGTTTGGATAGTTGTTAATATGAGAATTATGATGCATTATTTAGGAGTTTTAAGTATTATATAACATGAGTAGCTATCTGTGACTTTCATTTTTAAAACACCGACTAGCCATTAACCCTCATACCGTGTTGGGGACAAATGTGGGCAAAATAATTTTGATTTATTTTTTACAAACACTTCACTTGATCTGAGCGGTACAAGACTTGGCTACTTTTCCTAAGTTTGCCACCTGAACACACACACAGAAAAATGACTCGATTCTACAATGTTAAGTGGGTGAAAAAAAACCCTCCTTAATCTTGTGTTCGTGTAATTCAGAGCACGATTTTTTGTTTCTTACCTGTTTGTTTGTTAACCTGTTTATATTTAAAAGGGCTATATGCAACTTTTTCCCCAAAATAAACGTAACAATAGCCTTTTCCCGCGCTGTCTGCGGATGTGACGTCACCACCGCTGCGAGAGCGAGCAGAAAATAAGAGCAGTTCTGTTTTTTGGCCACAGGTGTCAGTCGCGAGTTTAAATTTCAGAAAAACGCATATAGCCCCTTTAACTAACACTTATTTAGTTATTGTTATTTATATTCTTACCCATTTGGTACCAATTAGTTATTGAAATTTGATGTTTGTGAGTGAGTGAAAGAGAGAGTGTGAGAGAGAGAGAGAGAGAGAGAGAGAGAGAGAGAGAGAGTGTGAGAGTGTGTGTGTGTGTGTGAAAGAGAGAGTGTGAGAGAGAGAGAGAGAGAGAGAGTGTGTGTGTGTGTGTGTGTGTGTGTGTGTGTGTGTGTGTGTGTGTGTGTGTGTGTGTGTGTGTGTGTGTGTGTGTGTGTGTGTGTGTGTGTGTGTGTGTGTGTGTGTGTGTGAGTGAGTGAGTGAGTGAGTGAGTGAGTGTGTGAGTGAGTGAGTGAGTGAGTGAGTGAGTGAGTGAGTGAGAGTGAGTGAGAGTGAGTGAGAGTGAGAGTGAGAGTGAGAGTGAGAGTGAGAGAGTGAGAGAGTGAGAGAGTGAGAGAGTGAGAGAGTGAGAGAGTGAGAGAGTGAGAGAGTGAGAGAGTGAGAGAGAGAGAGAGAGAGAGAGAGAGAGATATTGAGATTTTAAATGCCTTTAATTTACGGTGACTCACATACCTTTTACTTTACCACATGACAAAAGTGCACAAGTGCAGGTAACAATCACTGCACAACAGCAAAACAAGACAAATTAATTAAACCATGTTTGTAAAAAACAACTCCTCTTCAACCACAGAACACAAAACATTATTATAGCACCAAATCATTTCAAAAGTTAAACGATCTTTTGTAGACTTATAAAAACAGAAATCAATCAGAACACGTGACTTAACCAGATTAAAAAACAAAAACACCACATCATCCCCCGACGTTCTTTCAACTCTGTTTTTTCTACTTAAATAAATAGCCAGTTTTGCCTGACCTAAGACAAAATGTAAAAGTTGACAGGTGAACTTTCTGCTTCTGGCGAACTTAAAACCAAAAATCAAAACTGACATAGAAAAACATTCATTAAAAGAAAGAAAAACATTTTCCAGAAGAACAAATAAAGGTTGCATAAAACCAAACTCACTGACTTTCCATCATTGAGAAAAGGGCCCCCATATCCATCCAGTTTTGGTGAAATAATAAAGCTGGGAAAATCGTCCAGTACATAGTCAGGGTTTGTCCGAGGATTGGACAAACCAGGATTGGTTATCCAGGATATCCAGGATTGTCCGACAGTAACAACATTTCTTCAGTGTTCATCATGGATTTCCATTTCTTTAGCATTTGTTCAACAGTTCGTAGCGATTTTATTCTCAAACAGGAGGCCACTTCTCCCGATTTGTCAAAATCCACTCCAGCTTTTCGAATAAGATGTCCAAATGTTATCATGTGTGACTTCCGCAAAGTCTCCCCAAGTCCATGAAAAGAAGAACAGTCAATCGTTAGATCAAAACGTGCTCTGTTGATTAGAGGCTCCTCCAAGAGCCAATACAGAGATGACGACAATTCATCTCTCTGAAAATCAAAGAGACTCAAAACCTTGAAAAGGTTGCGGTAAAAAATAGGTAGTCCATTCAGTCTTAGTTTGCTGGGATCCATGAAAAACAAAGCTTTATCCAGCCTCAGTCTTTCAACTTCATTAAAAATTGAGCATGCAACAGCCCACCATCCTTTCGCTGCAGAACCATATAAAAAACGTTGTACAAATTGTAATCGAAAAGCAGCAATCCTGCTCTTCAAATGTATCAGTCCATGACCACCCTCTTCTTTAGGTAAAAACAAAACACTTTGAGGGACCCAATGTAATTTGTACCAAAAAAAATTAACTAAAATCTCTTGAATTTTATCCACCACTTTAACTGGGGGGTCTAAGACCGCCAGCCTATGCCAGAGACAAGATGCCACTAAATTATTCACAATTAGAGTCTTCCCTTTAAATGATAGCTTTGGCGTTAACCATCTCCATTTGTCAAGTTTATTTTTAATTTTTTCCTCAATCCCTTCCCAATTTTTCTGGCTGTATATTTCATCTCCTAAAAACACTCCTAAATATTTAAAACCTTCTGTCCCCCATTTTAAACCATCAGGAAGTTTTGGTATACTTTTTACCCAATGTCCAATTAAAATGGCTTCGCTCTTACTCCAGTTCACTTTCGCAGAAGATACAACTTTAAAATCATTTAAAATTTTCATTAAAACATTAACATAATTTTGCCCTTTGACTAACACCACAACATCGTCAGCATAGGTAGATACTGAAATATTGGCATTACAAGCATTTAAATTCAACCCACAGATATTATCCCTCAATTTTTGCAACAGGGGTTCTATGGCTAGGGTATACAACATACCAGACAGGGAACAACCCTGTCTGACACCCCTGCAAACCTTGAAAGGAGAACATAAACCACCGTTTATCTTAAGTACACTCTCAACGTCACCATATAGAACCTTCACTTTTTTAATAAAGTCTTGGGATATCCCAAAAGCCTCCAAAGTTTTCCACAAGTAAGAATGTTCAACTCGGTCAAATGCTTTCTCTTGATCCAATGAAATGAGTCCAACATTTATGTTCAGTAACTTGGAGACTTCAAAAATGTCTCTAATAAGTGTAATATTGTCAAAGATGGATCTCTCTGGAACACAATATGTCTGGTCAGAATGCACCACCTGATCTATGACTTTAACTAACCTATTAGCTAAAGCTTTTGATAGCAACTTATAGTCGGAGCACAAGAGTGAGACCGGGCGCCAATTTTTAATCTCCAGCAGGTCTCCTTTTTCCAAGTAGGTATGTCTGCAGCTTGGAGAACTCCAAATGGGGGCGGGAACTCCAAAACGGGGCGGGAGCTCCAAAAGGGGGCGTGGCTTCCCACTGACAGGAAAATACGACACTCAAAGCGCGCTAAAGAATGACACTGAAGGTAAGTCGAGATTGTTTGAAATAACGTTATTTTTAACGTAATTTTTGTTTGTTTTAATGACAAATGTAAGTGTAATGTTGTTTTCTTGTGTGTAGTTGACATTGATATTAAAGGAAATATAGAATGATAGCGACTATTCTTAGACAGCATGATTCATGATTACACGACACTCAAAGCACGCTAAAGAAAATGACACCGAAGGTAAGTCGATCATGCGATACGAGATCGTTTGATATAACGTTAGTTTGAAAGTTTATGTATTTTTTTCGTTTTAATGACAAATGTAAGCGTAATGTTGTTTTCTGGTGTGTAGTTGACATTGATATTAAGGGAAAGATAGAATCCTAACGACGATTCTTAGACAGCATGATTCATGGAGTTTCTATCATGTTTTTTCCTCAAGTTTTAACGCTTAAGAAATGTACAGTATGCAGTTTGTGTTGTTAATAGTGAGTGATAAATTAGTGTGATAATTTAGTGTGTGTTAATGTTGATTTTTATATTAGGTACATGGATCAATAATTTCATCTGGGCAGACACTTTCCGTACAGTATAAGCATGGACCCTTCCACTGTCCTGTCTGTCGTTTCCAGACAGGACTTGAGTCTGAGGGAAAAGCACATATTATTGTGCATTTAAATACATTTTTGGACTATACAGGTAAGAGCTCATTTGACAATTGAACAAATTCAACAGCATATCAAAACTCTTATGTTTTAGTTGACAATTAAACTTAACCTTAAACATCATTACCACCACAAGTACTACTAATTATGTTATTTTATTATGTAAAAATACTTTTTAGGTTTCAGAATATACAAATGCCACCAACACTGCAGGGTATCGCCCCATTTCCATTGCACAGGCTGTATAGACACAAGGATAAGGAGAAAAGATTTCTTAAGTCATTTACCAAACTGCTCTGGCATTGCCTCCACACTGAGCCCCAGCAACGTCTTCACGACGAGCCAAAGCAATGTCTCCACGTCATGCCCCAGCAGCCTCTCCACGTCATGCCCCAGCAGCCTCTCCACGTCATGCCCCAGCAGCCTCTCTGTGTTGAGCCCCAGCAGCCTCTCCACGTCATGCCCCAGCAGCCTCTCCATGTCATGCCCCAGCAGCCTCTCTGTGTTGAGCCCCAGCAGCCTCTCCACGTCATGCCCCAGCAGCCTCTCCACGTCATGCCCCAGCAGCCTCTCTGTGTTGAGCCCCAGCAGCCTCTCCACGTCATGCCCCAGCAGCCTCTCCACGTCATGCCCCAGCAGCCTCTCTGTGTTGAGCCCCAGCAGCCTCTCCACGTCATGCCCCAGCAGCCTCTCTGTGTTGAGCCCCAGCAGCCTCTCCACGTCATGCCCCAGCAGCCTCTCCATGTCATGCCCCAGCAGCCTCTCTGTGTTGAGCCCCAGCAGCCTCTCCACGTCATGCCCCAGCAGCCTCTCCACGTCATGCCCCAGCAGCCTCTCCACGTCATGCCCCAGCAGCCTCTCTGTGTTGAGCCCCAGCAGCCTCTCCACGTCATGCCCCAGCAGCCTCTCTGTGTTGAGCCCCAGCAGTGTCTCCACGTCATGCCCCAGCAGTGTCTCCACGTCATGCCCCAGCAGCCTCTCTGTGTTGAGCCCCAGCAGTGTCTCCACGTCATGCCCCAGCAGTGTCTCCACGTCATGCCCCAGCAGCCTCTCTGTGTTGAGCCCCAGCAGTGTCTCCACGTCATGCCCCAGCAGTGTCTCCACGTCATGCCAAAGCAGCGTCTCCGCATTGAGCCATCACTTTGTAAAGGACCAGCCTGGTAATATTAATTGTGAATATGTGACCCGGCGGCCTGTTAGAGCTATTAAATCAAGTCCAACAATTGTGGACTGTCCTCACTGCAATATGTCATTGCATTTAAAAAATCTGAAGCGCCATATGCAAAGAAGGCATTCATCAAAGTTCCCAGATATCACAAAAGAACACCACTTACTGAGTCAGCCTATAGACCCACAATTAGGCATTTATGCAGTGGCAAAGGCATTTCGTGGACCTCCTGTTCCTGTTCATGTCCAGCATAGTATTCAGGGGCCAAAACAGCACATCGAGTGTGAGCTTGAAGAGTGTTGCCTCTACTCTGAAGTTGCTGGCAGAAGTGGACACCAGACATTTCGATGTTGCCACCTGCGCTCACTAGATTACTGTTCTGTGCCTTCTAGTTATTGCACTCTGGAAGAAAACGCATTGAACGTAATGGTAGCTGCACATTGGTTTGGTGTAGAAAAAAAAGCTATGTGTTTAGAACGGCTTAAGAATGCTGGCTCTGCTCCACTTGCTGTGTCTGTCAACATTGGACCTGACACAATCCACTATATTTCTGTTTTGGAGCGAAAACTGTCGTACTATAGTCGTGTAGGGCGAGTGATGGTGGCCTACAACTAAAAAAAAAACAGCTGGCATTGTCCTTGTGCTAAACCACGGGCATCCTGTATACATAAGTACATTGCCAAATGGTTTTTGTTCCAAAACAAACGGCATCTGTTCAAATCTGTGAAATCTACAGAACAAGCAGAGGAAACCACAGGCAATCATCTGGAAGAGGGTGAGATTTCATGTGATAGCCAACAGTATCCACTTGGAAAAGAGCTGTTAAGGACTCTCACATACATCCAGAAATGCAAGAAGTTGCCAGCCAAGCTTCCCAAGGATGTATTGACACCATCATTTGAGCAACACCCCCCAAAAGAATTCATACCATCTGAAATGTTTTGCACTGAATGCAGTGGACAAAGAGTCCTTAGTGACCCCATTCTCTTATCAAAATGTGCAAAACTTGTAACACTAACGCGTATCTTTGAAGGTAAGTGGAAAAAGCTGCACAGAACAAATTCCTTGTTATAATATTCATGCATTAAAAACACATTTTAACTATAATCCTTTTTTCTTATAATGTATGTGTATCAAATATCCAGGCATATCAACATACTATAAAAAGTGCTTCTATTGTGGAATGATATACCGATATCAAGAGTGGGCTGATGGTGTACACAACTATGATGACCATGTCATTCTTAGCCTTCACTTCTGTCTGTATTTACGGGCGTCTCTCCAGGTTAGGTTGTAGGACTATGTAGTCCTTGCTTGTAATAAAATTTTAAGTATTTCTGAATTTTGCAATTCATGTGATATAACTTGTTTCATAAATCATCTTTATGTCCATTTTAATTAAATATTGTTAAAACATTTTAATTAATAAATAGAACAACGTTATTAATATAACAATTATCTTTAATGTTTTACTTTTATAGACTCACACAGCAGCAGGAAGGGTTTTTGAGACCATGGAACTGGCATTAGATGTGAAGTTACCGCCGCACAGCCGTATACTGCGGGGATACATGCATTTCGAAGCTTTGACAGAACACGAATACACATACTCGTGTGTAAAATGTGGCTCCAAATCCAGCCATTGTTGTAATGGATCTGCATAAGAAGGGAGTTTTCAACCTGCCAGGTGAGGATTATTTTTTTACATACTAATTTTAGGTGTTACTGAAAGAATTATCATCATAGTATATTTATACACTTGCTGCAACTGTCTTTCACAGTAAGTGAAATCCCTGCTCCATCAGAGTACACTGGTATGGTAGATATGGAAGAATTTTGGACTTCAGTCTCTTCAGAAATCATTTCTGATGGACTTAGAGAAACCTTCAGTAAGGCATAAATTACTTAACATGATTTCATACAATATTAATGTATACTTTGATTTAATGTTATTTTCTTTTACCTACGTACTTACAGATCAGGAAACAAACTTGTTTAGTGTACAGCCTGACTACAATAAATGGGCACCCTGGATTGGGCCACAAACCAGGAACTCGAATGTGGTCTACAACACAGAGTGGGAGAAGGTACACAAATCACTAACATCATCTGAGAAGGCCAATGTGGAAATTCCTGAAGATAGACTTCTGGAACAAGTGATGGCAATGAAGGTTAACCATTCTTTTCACATTTGTTTTCACCATAATGAATGTATTCTTAGCAGGGCTCGACATTAAGCCTATTCACGTGCTTGTCATTCACTTGTCTGAGTAAAAAATAGTTTTTTTGTGTGTTGTAAATTTATTCTGAAGCAATATTCTCAACAGTGTTCAATCAGCTTTGACATATTTAAATCTGCATATCTTTCACTGTTGCTGTGAGATGCGCTATGGTTCTGCTGTGATCTTTGTTTGAAACTATTTTCGCTGCTAAAACAGAACAAAAACAGTCAATATTACATCTAAAATGTAAGTGACTTATTGTTCATTAATTGTTTATGGAACTGTCAAATTAATCAGTGTCATTTTCAGTCGTGATGGTATTCAGGAAAGCAGCACTCTTGGTCATGTGATGTTGCTTAACTGTATCATATAAATATAAAACTCCATAATTTGTCATTTTAACTGTGTATGTTAATTCTCTTTCACTTGCCCCTTCAAAAAATCCACTTGTCCCGGACAAGCGTTAATGTTTAGCCCTGCTTAGTCTTTAAATAAAATATAATGTTTAATATTTGTGTTTTTGCTGTTTGACAGGTGGAAGAGGTGAAAAAACTATGCAAGTCTTGTGGCATGAACTCATCAGGGTCTAAAATTGATCTCATTCTGCGTCTTCGCACTGAAATAATGAATCGTAGTGACTATGACAAAATATTTGCCAAAGTGTGGGGTGCCTCAGGTAAATATTACTATTATTACTAATTATATTACTTATTTGTGGAATGAGTATTGTGCGTTGCTAAAGGTTTTTTTATTTGTTTTATATTTATATTCTTAGGTGGTTTGGCTACAATAATGTGTCCATGTGGAATAGTGTACAGTTTGAAGTTCAACTTGAGAGCAGAAAGTCCAAGGGACTATATGGACTTGTTGATGTCATGGCAGCACATTCCAAACATAGTAATTTATGACTTTGCCAGAGGACTTGCTACTCATGGAAATATACGATTTCCCACAGTATTGCCCTTTTCTCCTCATGAGGGAAGATTACTAAACCCAACTGCTGAAAACATCCAGCATGCTAAAGAAGGGAGGGTTACAGTTAGACTTCCGTGGTTAATAAAGGCAAAGGAAACTCCTGATGTAAATGGGCATCCATTAACAGGATCATCTGAGCATTATGTGCTCTATGATAAATTGCATGAGGGAAATACCAAGGATGAGAAAGATGTGCTAAGGAAGATTGAGCTGGTTCCTGAACTTGCTGGCCGTATCAACAGTCAAGTGGTTGAGCAGTTTTTCTCACAAATGGAAAAGAATAACTACTTCTTGAATATGATGAAACCAAGTGCCCAGATTTTCATGATCAGGAACATAATCCACCACAGAAACTCCATCATTAACACGGCAAGGATAGAAAAGATTAAGAAGTGTCTGGACGTTGAGCACACTGCATTGGACAAGCATTGACAAGTTGTCATTGGTAAAATGTATTTATACTTTTGGGTGTTAAACATGTCTATTATTTCCTTTTTGTAACCCTTTAATCTTGGATTTTTTTATTTTTATTCAGGTAATACTAATGAAAACATCCAGTTGGGTAAGTCTTAATGCAAATATCTTTATAGTACATAAGATTACAATTTATCTTACTAATTAGTCAATTTTCCACTATACAGTGAGTGCTTTTGCAGCAAATCTGGAAGAGGGTAGCATGAACAGGTGTGGACACCACTGTGAGGCTTTCAGCCAAATCGCAAACCTCAGGCCCTGCACGGTTTCATGGACACTAAAGGGGCATCACATTCAAGACCAACTGGTATGTTAGAAAGTGTATGTATGCATGTATGTATGTATGTGCCATGAGTTTACATAACATTGATTTTTAATGTTCAGATCAACTATGTCTTGGATGTAAGTAAACCAGCCAAGGAGCTGATAGTTAAGGAGGGATCAGTCTGCCTTACCCGGGAGAATTTGTTGTCTCTTGGTCTGCAAAGGAACATGGATTCATTTGTGAGTATCATTCTAGTGGAGTTGTTACCCCTGTTGCATGTTATAATGATAATGTTATAAGTATATATGCATTATTATATATATATAAAAAAAATATATAAAAAAAAAAATATATATATATATAAAAAAAAAAATTCTTTCTGAAATTATCTTTTAAACAGGTAGGAGATGCATGTTTGGATGTTGTGCGCAGTATGGCACAAAATCAGGTATAATACTTCCAACATTTAACAGTGCAGTCGAGTCTATTCATAGTTTAAAAAGTTAAGACTTTTGGATTGTTTTGTATTGTTTTGCAGGGGAAGGACATATTTATTTCTTCATTGCACATTCCACCAACTTGGCTCTCACCTACACACTGTGATCCTCTAATATCTCTCCCAGTAAGTTGGGCTAGATAGAACTTACATCAAGTTTTGCAAATTTGCATAGAAGAGATATTTACTTAGCTTTTAGTCTATGTAACCGTAATCAATGTATATTCAGTAGCTCAGTGACATCACTGTCATACACTAGAAATAGGACTTTGAACCGTACAATTTGGATGAGAGCATGTTTCAAATGCTTTACCTCATGAGATGCTGTGTCTTAGATATTGACCAGCTCTTTCGCCTGTATAGAGTACTGTACACAGTTCAGTTAAGTACTTGGTTGAATTTTTTGTAAAAATAACGTTACAAATTTTCTTTCTTTTTCTTTTTTTTAATCAGGCAGATGCATCTATGAAAGAAGCTCTGTTTTTCCCACTGTGGGTTCCAGGACACTACATGCTATGTGTAAGTAGTTTATATATTCACGCCTCTCCTCTTTAGCAATCAAGTGGGGATTGTATGTCTGTCAACCTGTATTGTATTGTATTTTATTGTATTGTGTAATGTTTTCAAAGTGTTTCGGCAATAATAACTTCAAAGGCCTATTCTGTGAAGCGTGGCATTTGTTTCTGGTTTAGATTGCATATTTCCTGCATGTAGGTGATGAAGCCTCAGCAGAGAGAGTTGGTCTTTCTGGACTCTTTGTACCACAAGACACAAGGAGAATTTGGAGACATGTCCTACCAAACTGTCCTAAGGTTACTTAAGGAAGAAATGCATTTTGGCAGCCACGTTCTCCTGGCCTCCCTGTTATGTTTCATTTGGCGGTCATGTTCTCTGACCTGCAGTTAACAGGGAACACTTTATGTGTGACTTTAGAGTATGTACTATTCATGCATCAGTTTGTGTTTAAAAGTGTTGGTTGATTAATTCAGTGTTCCAAGCTAATAGAACCTTCACCATCCTTTTTTTATAGGAAACTTAAACATAATCTTGTACCTGGAAAGTGGTCAGAAAAAAATGGATGTGATTTAAAGGTAACCATACACAAAATGTGATTATGAACCATTCTTCTTGCATTATCACAGTGAATAAATAACTGTAAAGTTGTCTGTTCAAACAGGGAGTTCCGGCACAGGATTATGGAAATGATTGTGGAATCTTCATGATCATGGCAAGTTAATATTTGGATATTAACTTGCCATAGTTAATATATGGCGCCACGATCAGGTCCTGAGAAAGCTAGCCGAAGTACTGGAGGAGTGTCGACAGGGTAGCAAACAACCACCAGCAGCAGAGGACCCCACCATCTTTGTTTCGGAAGGAGGGGTAAGGAGAAGCACCAGACCAAGAGAAACAGCAAGGCCCTTCTCCCCCAACCAGGAGTGGAACATGAGGGTTGACCTGGACAGGCAGCTCCGGTTCCCCACGGAGATAACCACCACATCTCTCCGACCAGACATAGTGGTGTGGTCAACCAAGGCAAGATCGACGCACCTCATTGAGCTCACCGTACCACTGGAGGAGGGGATCGAGGCCGCCTTCGAACGGAAGAAGGCCAAGTACTCAGAGCTCGCTGCTGAGTGCCGGGAGGCTGGCTGGAAGACTACCATCTACCCAGTGGAGGTCGGATGCCGAGGTTTCCTTGGGTTGTCAACCATACGCCTCTTGAGGGGAGCAGGAGTGACCGGAGGGAGGCTAAGGAGGGCAACAAAGGATCTGGCAGAGGAGGCAGAGAAAGGTAGCTTTTGGCTCTGGCTGAGGAGGAAAGATAGGTGTTGGGGGAAGAACATCTAACCCCAGACAACAGCTGCAGGGAGAACAGCTATCAGCTGCAGGGGGTGACAGGGAGACGTCCCTGTCACTGCTCCGCCACCAGGAGACGTTCCAGAATTAAAGGAGCGAAACGTTGGTGAATGGTGGTTTCTGGCTGATGACCCTGCAGCTGACCCATGGGCACTGGAGGAGGTGCGACAGGCAGCAATGCCCAGCAGGTGATAACATCTTCCTGTGCAATTACTGAAGTTCTGGCGAACCCAGTGACTACTGTGAATAGGGCAGTTGGAGTCCAGGGAAGACTGGAGGACAGCCAGGAACGACTGGATGGCAGCAGGGAAAGACCGCACCGGGAGTGGGTGGCTAGTTACCTAACCCACTAGTCTTTTGCGAGAGAGACACCCAAACCTAACTACAAAGAAACATAATGAGAAACAACCCGCGGGCCCTCCGAGAGGCGGGATGAAAGATGGGCCCAACAGGACAGACTACACGGTGACGACGGCAATGAACATGGACAACGAGAACACCAGAACTCCAGTAAATGAGGAGAAGATCCTCCGAAAGTGTGCATGCGGATGGGAAAAAGTGACCACGTTTAGAGGTTTACGGATCCACCAGGGGAAAGCAAAGTGTGGACAGAAAGGCCAACAGCAACCTTGCACTGCGTTAGTAGGTGAGACAAGAAGGACCAAAAGCCAGGGAAAAAACCACAGAGCCGAAGGACCTAACGTTGCTGAAGGCAGGAGAGTCACAGAGGAAGGTCCCCTGGTGGAGGCTGAGCCTCCAAGCGAGCATGAAGGCCCAGTCCCCAACACGTTAGTCAGAACAGAGCCAAATGCAGTGACCAAAGAACCAGCCAGAAGGAGCAAGCTGAAGTGGCCGAAGTCAAATGAAGCAGAGGCATGGCGCAATTTGGACTTGGACCTGATCAAGACCCTAGAGGGATCACTGCGAGGAGGGGCAGAGACTAAGCTTAACCTGATTGGAGACATAATATACCAGACCTGCAAAGACAGGTTTGGCGAAATTGTCCCCAAACAGAGGACCGCCGGGAGAGAGAAGGGAAGGAGGGAATGGGAAATCCTCCAACTTGTGCAAAGGCGTCGGCAACTCCGCAAGAACTGGAGAAAGGCAACCCACGCAGAGAGAGAGGGTCTGAAAGTCCTGTGGGAGGAGGTCCGGAAAAGGCTAGCTGGGCTTCGCAGAGCTGAACGCATCCGCAAGCGCAGCCAGCGGAAGCAGAAAGAGCGAGCCAATTTCTTCAAGGATCCCTTCAAGCATACAAAACAGCTACTGGAGGAAAAGAAGAGCGGCAAGCTTGAAATTACCAGGGAGAAATTGGAACAGCATGTCAAGGAGCAATACAGTGATTCACAAAGGAGCGTCCCTTTAGGAACTCCAGGATACGTACCGCAGCCGGCAAAGCCAACAGTTGAGTTCAACATCATGCCCCTCAAGCTCAGCGAAGTCAGGCAAGTCGTGGAGAAGGCAAGGTCCTCCTCAGCACCTGGGCCCAATGGGGTCCCCTACAGGCTCTATAAGAACTGCCCCCAGGTACTAGAGCTGCTATGGTATCTGATGAGAACTGCCTGGAAAAAGCAAATAATTCCATCTGAATGGCAAAGAGCAGTAGCAGTCTTCATCCCCAAGGAAACAAACTCCAAAGACATTAGCCAATTCCGAAACATTGCACTACTGAATGTAGAAGGAAAGATCTTCTTCTCAGTGCTAGCCAGGAGGATGACCAACTATCTGCTCGAGAACGGCTATGTCGACACCAACTGCCAGAAGGCAGGAGTTCCAGGTTTCCCGGGATGTGTAGAGCACTCCACTATGATCTGGGACCAGATCCAGAAGGCTAAGCGGGAGAAGACCGACCTGCATGTCATCTGGCTTGACCTTGCCAATGCGTACGGATCAGTTCCGCATCAGCTGGTCAACCATGCAATGGAATTTTTCCACATGCCCTCCTGCGTCAAGAACCTGGTAGCTCAGTACTTTAGCAACTTGCAGATGTGTTTTTCCCACCAGGACTTCACCACCGGATGGCAGCGGCTCGAAGTAGGAATCGCGATGGGGTGTACTATTTCTCCAATACTGTTTGTTGCAGCCTTTGAGATAATCCTCATTGGGGCAAGGCAAATGGTTGGGGGGATCAAACTCCCAACTGGTAAGAGGCTTCCTCCACTGAGGAGTTACATGGATGATGTCACCAGCCTCCTTCAGACAGCAGCATGCACATCAAGACTGCTGAAGAGGATGGACGAATTGATGTCATGGGCAAGAATGAAGATCAAGCCCTCCAAGTCCCGGAGCTTGTCCCTTAGGAGAGGAGTCAGAAATGATAACACTATCTTCGTCGTTGGAGGGGAAAAAATCCCACTCCTATCAGAGCAACCCATCAAAAGCCTGGGGAGGCAGTACACCGCAGACCTATCTGACAAACAGATGGGGAAAACCGTCATGAAGCAGCTCTCTGACGGACTGGCAAGGATCGACCAAAGCCAACTCCCTGGGAAGTATAAGGTCTGGTGCTACCAGTTTACACTCTACAGGAGGGTAATGTGGCCCCTGAAAATGAGTGAGATTCCCTCATCAACCATAAGTAAGATGGATGGAAAGGCAAACTCATTCATCCGAAAGTGGTTGGGGCTGCCACGGTGTCTATCTGAAACCGGTCTCTTTGGAAAAAACACGCTGCAGCTGCCACTGCAGTCCATACAGTTGGGCTACATGCAAGAAAAGACCAGGTTGGTTCTCGAGTTGATGGAGTCCACAGATGAATCAGTAAGGAACGCAAATGTCAAGGTTCCTACTGGCCGCAAGTGGAATGCCCAAACCGAGGTCGATCAAGCTGTCGGTCGGCTACAACACCGGGAGATCATGGGCAGAGTTCAGGCAGGAAGAGCAGGGCTAGGATGGGGAGAGACGCCACGCTTTTGGTCCAAGGCCAATCGCAAGCAAAGGAAGGAGATGGTGGTAGCAGAGGTGACGAGGATGGAGGAAGACCGCTACAAAATCAAGGCTGTGTCGCAGGGTCGACAAGGAAGCTGGACAACCTGGGAGGGAATCATGAACCGGAACATCAGTTGGTCAGACGTGTGGAAGATCCCACAGGCAAGACTTAGCTTCCTTATCCGTTCAACCTACGACACGCTTCCCTGCCCTCGGAACCTCCACCAGTGGTTTGGGAATGAAGAATCCTGTGCACTCTGCAATGCCCCCAACGCAAGTCTCCAGCACATCTTGTCAGGCTGTAAGATCGCTCTCTCACAGGGACGCTACAGATGGCGCCACGATCAGGTCCTGAGAAAGCTAGCCGAAGTACTGGAGGAGTGTCGACAGGGTAGCAAACAACCACCAGCAGCAGAGGACCCCACCATCTTTGTTTCGGAAGGAGGGGTAAGGAGAAGCACCAGACCAAGAGAAACAGCAAGGCCCTTCTCCCCCAACCAGGAGTGGAACATGAGGGTTGACCTGGACAGGCAGCTCCGGTTCCCCACGGAGATAACCACCACATCTCTCCGACCAGACATAGTGGTGTGGTCAACCAAGGCAAGATCGACGCACCTCATTGAGCTCACCGTACCACTGGAGGAGGGGATCGAGGCCGCCTTCGAACGGAAGAAGGCCAAGTACTCAGAGCTCGCTGCTGAGTGCCGGGAGGCTGGCTGGAAGACTACCATCTACCCAGTGGAGGTCGGATGCCGAGGTTTGCTTGGGTTGTCAACCATACGCCTCTTGAGGGGAGCAGGAGTGACCGGAGGGAGGCTAAGGAGGGCAACAAAGGATCTGGCAGAGGAGGCAGAGAAAGGTAGCTTTTGGCTCTGGCTGAGGAGGAAAGATAGGTGTTGGGGGAAGAACATCTAACCCCAGACAACAGCTGCAGGGAGAACAGCTATCAGCTGCAGGGGGTGACAGGGAGACGTCCCTGTCACTGCTCCGCCACCAGGAGACGTTCCAGAATTAAAGGAGCGAAACGTTGGTGAATGGTGGTTTCTGGCTGATGACCCTGCAGCTGACCCATGGGCACTGGAGGAGGTGCGACAGGCAGCAATGCCCAGCAGGTGATAACATCTTCCTGTGCAATTACGGACCTTAAACAAATTAAATTGAAATTTTGTAGAACTACAATTAACTGATACTGTTATGACAGTCAAAACTAATTTTAACACTGTTCAACTATAGTGCATGACAACCATGTTGTTAAAATTTTATTTTTATATGCAGTACATCTGGTACATGGCAATGGATGTCTGTTTTGACTTCACCGTTGTAAGTTTTTCTTCAGGTTTACATTATACAATATATATAAATAAGGTTCTGTGGCTACTCGCGTTGAATTGTAGTCTCTTTAAGCAGTTGTGATAAACTGAGTAATTTGAGTGTTCCCCCTGTGTCTACATGACTTTATATTAAATTGAAATTATTTAAAAGAAACGTTTCCCTTTTAGAAGGACATGCCAGATCTTAGGAGGTGGTGGTGTGTAATTCTGATGGAGAACTTTCATCTAGAGAGGTACAAACTGAATAAAATGTAATCAACCATTTAATACAACTGTTAAAATAAAACTACAAAGTTTTGTTTTTTTAAATGTGCATTTGTAGTTATGGGCGAAGATTTGCACATTGGACAGAGGAGGGCAGACAAACTCTGAAGGGAAATTTCACACCTGTCTTCCGGATACCAAAGAAGAGGACGTGTCCAGTCCCCACAGTAAGAGTTTTGACCAGAAACAAGTTTGCCATTCTTTGTTTTTCTCTTTTACAGACATACCCTGCTATGAAGTCATAACAGACCACATTCATTCGTGTCTTGCACATTTCCACAGAAGCATCACGAGCCAGTCAAGAGATTTGCAAGAGCTAAGGAGCATGATGAAATGGGCGCAGCTGTTACAACCTCGTACTGATGTATTTACCATCATGTCATCACTGATGTGCATGAATTTTTTAAATGACAATTTAAGCTTTATGAGGACTGCTTTGTCATTATTTATATTGAAAACAGAGTATTTCCATCTGTTCTCATGAAAAGTTAGTTGGATCACATTGATTAATGGAATTATATGAACTGGAATTATATGAATTATTTTTATTGTTCATATTACACGTTTAAGCTTTTATGATCATCACGTGATCAGTTAAACGTGCATTTCTACAGGGTTTTAAATATCATAAGCTGAACAATAAAACATGTTGAAAAGTTGAAATGCATTCTTGTCTTTTTTTTCTTTATTAACTTTTTACATTACAGCCATTAAAAAAGAAATTAAGAACTGCAAAAATATATGTATATTTGATTATTACTGTAAAAGTATATTGAAGTGTGCATACATGGTATCACATGGTATAAACTATTACATTTCTCCAATGTATTGTTTGGATTAAAGCAATATCTTTTGTATTTATTAGTGTTCTTTTTCCAATTCAATTGTGCAGTCTAACACAAGAGATGCCGTAATGATTTGAAAAATAATGGTAATTTTTTTAAAAAGGCACGGATATATTGGTGTAGCACATTTTAAAACTATAATATATTATAACATTTAAAATGTATTATACCATTTTATATATTAAATGTAATATTTAACATATAAATTACGATTTAAAATGCATTACTTATATTATAATATTTAAATAAATAATTGTATATATAAGATCAATTGAATTTTGTTAAGGAAGTTTTATTTTAAAATGCTGTTTAATTTGCGCCCTTTTATTTTGAAATGTAATTCATTGACAATTTGCGGAATCCACAGCCAATGGCAAAATTTGTTGCTCGTGGAGATCCCGCCCTATATTGGAGTTCCAGCCCCGTTTTGGAGTTCCCGCCCCCATTTGGAGTTCTCCGAGCTGCAGACATACCCTTGTCCCTTTTTTGGGGAGAAGAGTAATAATCGCCCTTCGGCTACTAACAGGTAGACAGCCTGAACTTAAACTTTCATTAATTACCTCCAAGAGATCATCTCCTATTTCAGACCAAAAAAACTTAAAAAATTCTATCGGAAGGCCATCGATGCCCGGCACTCTTCCGATATCCATATCTTGGAGGGCTGTATGTAGTTCTTCCAACTTCAATTTACCTGAGAGCTCTGTGTTGGCGCTCTTTGGCATTTGCGGGAGGTCTTTAAAAAATACACTTTGAGAGTCACATTCTGAGTCTAATTCAGTCTTATACAAGTCTGAATAAAAAGCACAAGCTCTAGCTCGTATATCTTTATGACAAGATAATATCGTACCTTTCTCAGAGCGTAAAGCATGTAAAAAACGCTTCTGTCCATTTTTCTTTTCTAAATTGAAAAAATATTTGGATGGTGCATCCATGTGCTCCATATTTAAAAACCGAGAGCGAACCAGAGCTCCTTTTGTTTTTAAATTTAAATATTCTTCAAGTTGTGTTTTTTTATTAGAAATCAGTTCTGAACAATTTTGCTTCTTTGTGGTGTCTGCTAAATTCTGTAAATTTAAAATCTTAGCCTCCAAAAATTCCATCGATTTATTAAGTTCACTGGTGACGTTTTGAGTGTACTGCTGACATAATTGTTTTATCTGGATTTTGCCAAAATCCCACCATTGCTGTATATTTTGAAATGTAGCTTTACAGTTTTTAAAATCTTTCCAAAAAAAACTAAAAACATCTTTAAAATCCTTATTGCACAACAGATTTGTGTTAAAATGCCAGTAAGCACTTTGTGGTTTAATCTGATTCAAAAAGAAAGAAACTGAAACCATATGGTGATCAGAAAAACACACAGGTATTATAGTACAACTTTTATAAATACTCAGTTGGTGTTTAAAACCATAAAAACGATCTAATCTGGCAAGGGAAAGAACATTGTCACGAGTGTGAGCCCATGTGTATTGCCTTTGTCCATCATGACAATATCTCCAGATGTCACACAAATCATTGGCATTTATCATCTTAGTGAGACGCACTCGCGAAGGCATATGAGGCTCAATATGATTTCTATCAATGATATTCTCTGTACAGTTAAAATCTCCTCCTAAAAAAAGATATTCATCTGTGCAACATTTTTGTAATGTGGAATTCAATGTTTCCAGAAAAACAATTCTTTCAATAGCTGAAGTAGGAGCATAAATACAAATGAAAATAAAGACATAATCCTCAAAAACTGCTCTTAAGTTTAAAAGTCTGCCCTTCACAATCTCATCAACCTGATATGAGATTGGACAGAAACTTTTGGAAAACAAAATACCCACACCACCACTAAGTGAAGTATTATGGCTAAGAACAGAAAGGCCTTCCCACTCTTGCATCCAATCAGAAGCATTTTTCAAATCACTATGCGTTTCTTGAACAAAAATGGCATCTAATCTTTTCTGCCTCACTATTTCAAATATTTCTGCCCTTTTCTTAGCATCTCTCGCTCCATTCACATTCAAAGTAGCGAAACATACATCAGTCATAAAAATAAATAAAAATAAAAACAAAAATAAAAACTGAGTACAACCCATCATCATAAAATTAAGATCTTTCAATACTCTCATTCAAATCCAGATTAAGTTTCTGTACTATTTTCTTTAATCTATACACCTCTTTATTAGAGAAACAGCCTTCAGCCATGAAAGCCTTTCTTTTCTCTACAAACTGCTCAATGTCTGGAAAATATTGACCGACCACGACTCCTCTTTTGTTCTTCGTAATTTTTAGGAACATTTTAATGTCCTCTATGTCATAATCACGCCTAGAAATATCACTTTGTGACAAAACTACACTTGTATCAGAGAGTTCACTATCGCTTTCAGAATAAATCTGATCTGCTGTATCTTCAAACTCAAATTTCTTAGGCTGTCTGTAACCATCACCTTTATCAGACGTTTTCCTTTTCAGTTGCATTTTCTCTAAACCACTTTCATTAGGCCCAAAAGCCATCTCTCGATTTGCCTCTGTGTTTACATCTACATCATTTTTACCGCTTTTTACCGCTCCTTGTTTTCACTTTTGTTAGTAATCTCGATTTCCTCCTCCACTAAAACAACATCCTCAGCAGGTTCGGCGCTTTGAACTTCACCGTGTGTATTTTCCTGGACCGCTGTCTGGTCCTCTCCGACTGAGGCTTCACCAGCCTCATCACTGTGCTCCACAGCCAGCTGTACCGGGCCATCAGCTGCGCCATCCGCGTCAGCTGGACGGTTTTCCGCCTCCAGTTTGCTAGGGCATGCCCGGACCAAATGTCCAACTTTTCCGCAGCCAAAGAACTTAATTTTGTCCGTTGTGACAAATACCACGTAGTCAAAATCATCAACACGGAAATTCAGCGCTAAGTCCAAGTCAGCGTTGTTGTTTGTAATCATGAAGACTGAACGTCTGAATGAAACAATATGTTTTAGTAGAGGAGAAACACGGCCAATTGGGATTTTCTTATTCGAGGAGACCAATTTCCCATAGCGAGACAGCGCTTGCGTTAAAACAGCATCACTAATGAATGGTGGTACATTAGAGATAGTGACTCGTTTAGACGGTAGTGAAAGTGGTAAGACTGCGGTGAACACTTCATCAATAACAATTCCTTTCTGAACAATCTCATTTGCTTTTTCAATTGAGCTTAGAAAAATGACAATAGCACCACTCATTCTTGAGGCAGACAAGATATTATCATACCCCACAACTTCTCCTACAGCCAAACAACAACTTTCTACATTAACTGCAGACGCCACTTTGACTCCATGGCGACGTGTGAGTGAGCTCAAAGCATGCGCTCCTAGAGTCGCCATGCCCCACGCTCACGCTCACCCTCCCCCTCACAAAAAATAAAGAAAAAACAAAACAAAACCCCTCAAAACAAACAAAAACAGTAAAGTAGAACAAAAAATAGCAACCAAAAAAAAACAAAAACAAGTAACTCAAAACGAGCCACACGCTCACACACACTCTACACTCGCTCCCAGCATGCACTCCGCTGAGAGAGAGAGAGAGAGAGAGAGAGAGAGAGAGAGAGAGAGAGAGAGAGAGAGAGAGAGAGAGAGAGAGAGAGAGAGAGAGAGAGAGAGAGAGAGAGAGAGAGAGAGAGAGAGAGAGAGAGAGAGAGAGAGAGAGAGAGAGAGAGAGAGAGAGAGAGAGATAGGTGTTCAGAGAGGAGTCTGTTGGATGTTAAGCTGTTATTTGTTTTATGGACTCAATGTTGAAAATTTAAAACATTTCAAACACTGTAGGCAGAAGTGAAAAATAAATAATTTTATGAAGTTACAATTTTGTTTGATTCCATGATGTATTTTACTGAACATGAATATTTACAATGCAAATCCAAATTATTGTAATTTACTGACAATTACTTTTATCTTGTCTTTTCACTTTATTAAGATCAGATTCTGCAGGTAAAATTACAATAATAAGGTGACTTGACTTGGACTTGACTTGACCTACTACAGGACTTGACTTGACTTGACTTGCCCAAGAAAAAAATACTTGGGACTTTCTTGAGACTTGACGGTTCAGACTTGAGACTTACTTGAGACTTGCACATGTGTGACTTGGTCCCATCTCTGGCAGATCTTCTATCTCGCTCTTCAACTCCTAATTTTCACATACTGACAAGTCCAAGGGCCACATTTATAAAACTTTGCGTAGGATTTGCGTCAGAAGTGGCATACGGATGAAACATAGGACGTGCGTACGCACAGAAATATATAAAACTTATTTATAAAACCGTGCGCACGCAGATCCTACGCAGTTTTCCCTTAATAAATCACAATCAATTCAAAATGTAGCGCAGCTTTTGCGGCTTCATGTCATGCCCATAGTTGCCCATAAATAGTCCGTGAAACGCACACACAGTTAATATTCATAGATTGCGAAATCATGGCAAACACAGAGAGGAAATAAAAAAAAACGTAACTTCACTCAATGTAAAGTAGAAGTTATCGTTGGCGAGGTGGAAAAGAAGAGAAAAATGTTGTTTGGAGGGCACAGTGTGGGCATTAGCCTACTAATGCCAAAAAGGCACTTGAGTGGCAAAAGGTTGCAAACGCCATAAATGCTGTCGCCTCACACAACCTCGGACCATGGCCGAAATAAAAAAGAAATGGTCGGACATTAAAGTCGGGGCAAAAAAGCGTCTAGTGCTCCATCGCAAAAATAAAACAAACTATAAGGCATATGCATGAATACCATGATTCCGTAGTTTTACTATGAAAACAACTTTCCCCAGAGGACAATTAATACATCTATCTATCTATCTATCTATCTATCTATCTATCTATCTATCTATCTATCTATCTATCTATCTATCTATCTATCTATCTATCTATCTATCTATCTATCTATCTATCTATCTATCTATCTATCTATCTATCTATCTATCTATCTATCTATCTATCGTTATATCTATCGTTATATCTATCTATCTATCTATCTATCTATCTATCTATCTATCTATCTATCTATCTATCTATCTATCTATCTATCTATCTATCTATCTATCTATCTATCTATCTATCTATCTATCTATCTATCTATCTATCTATCTATCTATCTATCTATCTATCTATCTATCTATCTATCTATCTATCTATCTATATCTGCTCCGCCAGACGGACACATTGACGAGAATATCAGTTTTGTACATTATTTAATTCTGTTTACCATATTATTTATGAGGATGAATTGCATAACATGCCAATATTATTGCAGAACATATTTCACTTTTCTTTTTGCAAATATGTGTTAATTTGCATTTCTGTTGTAATTTTCGTTTGATTTTGTTTGTTTACTGCAGATCGATCAAACGGGTGTTCGTGTAGGCTGTTAATTGTAAGTCTTGCTTTGTGAAGTCTTCATGTTATTTATGAGAGGCAGTATAGCCATTTCTTTTACACAACGGTCTACAGTTTCACACACTTTCACGTGTTTCCTCCATCTGCCGACAGTGCGTAGCCTATGCCTGGGTCAGAGCTTGCGTGAAGGACCACACATTTTCCCGTTAAGTTTGCTTTTTATAAATACCAATTATTGCGTAGAGAGCGGCGTACGCCTTCTTTTGTGCGTACGCAACGTTTATAAATGAAGCCCTTGAGCTGCAGGCTCCGGAACTGAACAATAATCATGTCCACGATCAATTTCCATTTAGTTTTCCTCCATATCTGAGTCCGGTACCGATGGTCGATCTCGTCGTTCCCAAACACTTTTAACCTCGGCGGCTGCATTTGTTGTTCGCGGTTCCACTCAAATACTGAGGGAACAGCATCTTTTTTCAGATGCCTCCTACTTGTTCCTTCCACAAAATCATCGGGTTTAAAATATACACTGCACACCTTTGTGTGTTTCGTGATTTGGAAGTCGATCCTTCTAATGTTTACTATCCATTTTTTCCTGTTCTCTTCCTTCACCGTAAAGGAATGAAAACTAGCACAGGAGTTGTAACGTGAAGACACAGAGCACAGCGGGACACTACAGTGCTCCGATGCTGCCTTAATTTGCTTTTGACGTCGGAAAACTGTCTTTTCCATGGTTATGGAGAAGATATAAACTCGTATTACTCTTTAAAACCGTATAAAACTACGTCGTTTTATTTATTGTTTTAGTGAGGGGGCGTGTCTCGCACACAGCTGATGGTTTCTCTTGGTTACCAAACAAACTGGAAGCGCCCTTGCCGGTATAAAGTATGAGCGAAAATACATCAGAATTCTCGTTACTTAGAGCCCATTGTGTGGTAGCTATGTAAACAAAGCATGGCGGACCGTACGAGGCTTACGCTAAATTTTCAGTAATTTCTATCTAACTATTAACTAATGTTAACTAATACAACCTTATTTTAAAGTGTTGCCATGTAGGCTATTCAATAATAATAAACTACATTTTGACTGTATCTATTTAGAAAAATCCTAATAAAATGTTATTGCATTATTTTTTGTTGATGTCTGCACTATCACTGCTACATTACTAATGTAACTTTTCACTAAATAATATTAATCTCCTTAAGCATAGATTAGGCCTACAATAGTAATAGGAGCGCTACCACTAACATTCGCGGGGACTTTAGACGTCATCGTGACAAACAGGAAATCTCTCACTTGCCCGCGTTTCAGCCTCACTTATAAAGAACTTATGTGGCATGAATAAATCGCGTTATTCTTGCGAAGTTGGATGCTTGAACATTTTGAGTTTACTCGCTTCATTCGCGCGTGACATTCACTTCACAACAGACAAGAATTCGCCTCATAGGAGGAGCTTCTGCCAGCGGCTCGTCTCGTTGAGAAATGACTGACATGGGCTGTGTTTACATGTCTTTTTGTGTTAAAATCTACTGTTAATGTGTGACAACGTAGTTTTAAGACTTTTTCAGTCGATAATGTAGTTGTTTAAAGCTCAAATCTGTGGTTTATTTATAAAAAGAGTGCCTATTTTAACATTTTATCTGGTGTTTTCGGAGTTGTGAGCTCCAGTGTGTCAGCGGCGCTATGCGCTTGTTTACCCGGCGAGCGTAGACTTTCCTCGGCCAGTCCTTCTGCCGTCTGCCACTGGCTCTGATGTCTCTGTGGTGTCTCCAGCTATAATTCGTCTTGTGGAGATTTAACGGCCCATATTTGCTCTCATGGATCTGTAATTTGTTCCCTGGCAAATCGTTTAGGCTGAGGGCAAAGTGAAGTTTCATTACTGTTTATTTTTAGGCTATAACTGTACGTTACCATTGTAAGTTAGCCGACTAGCACTGACTTTGAATGTTGGACTGAATTGTTTGCTTTATTTAATGTATAGCTTATTATACCTTTTACTTATACTTGTGTATTATTGATCATACATAAACTTGCATTTAACAAAAAGAGACTGGGTTGTGTTTCATGTCATTTAATGTTACCACAGTGATAATCATATTGTCTGAAAAACATTAACAAAAGATAAATCTCAGAGAGGCACGCATAAACAAAATTAGTTTCTAACATTTTTGGAAAGAACGAATGGGCAATATTTCTCATGAAAAAGTGGATAAGTGTTCATACACAGCGCAGATCATAATGAGCTAACGTGTTTTTTAAATAAAGTTTGAGGAAGCTTGATGATGATGTTGATCCGCGACCATGGTGTGCTGTAGTCCGTTTATAGCCTACCGTTAGCATTTTATATCTGACGGCTTTACTTAGGCTTCAAAATGTATAAATTTTGGATTAATTTGTAAAGATTATCTTGATAGGCTAAACGTGTAAGGGTCACAACTCTTTGTTGAACACAGATCTTATTTTTTGCGATTTTCCAAAAGTCTATGGGGAAAATGCATGGCTTTTCGATCGAGGGAACCCATGCGCCGCTAACTTCCGGGTTGGCTTACAAAGTGACGTCATAACTGCACTTGAGGCCCAGGGGCCAGTTGCATAAACTAAGCCATTATGTTAAGACAGTGTCTTAAGATCTAGTATGAGCCACTAGCAGTTAGGCAAGTGGCATTCAGTCTTACTTTTCGTATCAAATTAGGCCAGTCTATGTTTTTAATGTAACTGATTTTAAAAAGTTATGAACAGTCTTAAAGAAAAAAATGTATGTCTAACTTGTAAGACTAGTCTTAATGGTTTATGCAACCGGCCCCTGAACACAGGTCAGTAATTTTGCAACGTTTTGCTGCTACTTATTGGAGTGCTGCTTTTTTTTTTTTTTTTTTTGCCCTTTCCCTCTCTGCTCAACCTGGCCGCTTTCTCTCCATCGGTGGGTGCTGCTACTTTTTAAATAGCCCACTTAAACTGTTACAAATACTTTTTCTAAATGATCAAACCGAATATATATAAGAATAAACATTTGCATTCACAATCTTGTGAAAACAGCACCTGCAAATGAATTATACAAATAGGCCTACAGAATCGAATAGTAAGTGCTCTGAAATAGTACATTAAAAAGGGTCTTATAAATGCTGTCCTAAAACGGCAGCCTCCGGTATTGCAGGAACTCTTCTATTCTCTGGCCGTAACCGCCGTAACTGCGTCTCCATGGACACGTAAACAAACTACTCTAGTAGAGAGTCGCTTTTCTTGCTGGCTAGCTGTGCCTGTGGTCAACACTGCGAATATTCTCTATTTATTTTCATATTAGCGGCATTTTTAAACACTCAAATTAGAAATACTTGAATGGAAATCACTTTTAACTTGGTTGTGGCTGTGTTTGTGTCTGTGTCGTAACGTCTAACGTTATCCGATTTTCACGTAAGCTCAATAAAAATGGTGAGTAACGTTATATTTTAAACTGACACAACGATTATATTGGGAGCATTTATATAATAAAATGTTCTGACTGCTATTCTGGCTGTCAAAAGTGTCGTACAAATGAGATTTTTTAAATGTTTAAGTCTCTTATGCTCACCAAGGCTGCATTTATTTCATGAAAAATACAATAAATCCTCCTGAAATCTTTCTAATATGCTGATTTTCTGCTCAAGAAATATTTATGATTATCAGTGTTGAAAACAATTATGCTGCTTAATATTTTTGGAAACGTGCACCATTTAAGTTTGGGGTAAGTAAGGGGAAAAAATGAATACTTGATTCAAGTGACAGTAAAGTCTTTTATAATGTTACAAAATATTTCTATTTCAATAAATGCTGTTCTTTTTGAACTGAGGTAGTAATATTACCACAGGTTCCACAAAAATATTATCAAAACATGTTTTCAACATTGACAATAATAAAAACATTAATAATTGTGCACCAATAATAATTGAGGACTAAAATCAGTACATTAGAATGATTTCTGAATGATCATTTGACACTGAAGACTGGATTAATGATGCTGAAAATTCAGCTTTGAACACATAAATAAATTACAATTTAATGTATATTCACATTGAAAACACTTGTATTAAATTGTAATAATATTATTTTATTTTTTTTACTCTGTACTTGATCAAATAAATGCAGCCTTGGTGAACAGAAGAGACTTATTTCAAAAACATGAAAAATAATAAATAAATAAAATGAATCCAAACTTTTAAGTGTAGTCCAATTCCAGAAGGAATTAATGTTTTGCGTCAGTTCTTTTGTAATGAAACAAAAATAAACCAGGAACTAGCTTTTTTGTTGTTGTATTAAAGACTTGTGAGACTTAAGTCATATAGCTACTCACTAGTTAGTCATTTGACATGTTTTTCAGCCTCAAAGCGCTGGGTCCTCATGTGGGAAGCTGTCGGGAAGCAGCGGTCTGACTCGCCGCTATCGCACACGGGCCCTCACCTCTTATGTGGACGAGACCCTCTTTGGGACCCCCAAACAGGTAAAAATAAGCTAACTCTATGGTCCTAGACATTAAATGAAAAGAAAGGAAGATCCAACTGCCTATTGAATCTTTCTCAGCATTCGGCTACTGATATGAAAGGTGATGCTGAAGGCAGAAGCATGAGGTCAAGGTCACTGTCACGCTCAGCTCCTGCAACCAAAGAGCCAGAGACGGTCCGCATCATCACTAAAGACCTCATCAGAGACCTCAGGTGAGTAGAAGCAAAATAGGTGTGTGGATACATGTAACGTTAGTTATCCTTATTGAGATATTTACATTACCTGTTCAAAAGTACTTATGTTGGTGTAACCTGATTTGACTTGAACAAAACCAGTAGATATATATATATATATATATATATATATATATATATATATATATATATATATATATATATATATATATATATATATATATATATATATATATATACACTCACCTAAAGGATTATTAGGAACACCTGTTCAATTTCTCATTAATGCAATTATCTAATCAACCAATCACATGACAGTTGCTTCAATGCATTTAGGGGTGTGGTCCTGGTCAAGACATTCTCCTGAACTCCAAACTGAATGTCAGAATGGGAAAGAAAGGTGATTTAAGCAATTTTGAGCGTGGCATGGTTGTTGGTGCTAGACGGGCCGGTCTGAGTATTTCACAATCTGCTCAATTACTGGGATTTTCATGCACAACCATTTCTAAGGTTTACAAAGAATGGTGTGAAAAGGGAAAAACATCCAGTATGCGGCAGTCCTGTGGGCGAAAATGCCTTGTTGATGCTAGAGGTCAGAGGAGAATGGGCCGACTGATTCAAGCTGATAGAAGAGCAACTTTGACTGAAATAACCATTCGTTACAACCGAGGTATGCAGCAAAGCATTTGTGAAGCCACAACACGCACAACCTTGAGGCGGATGGGCTACAACAGCAGAAGACCCCACCGGGTATCACTCATCTCCACTACAAATAGGAAAAAGAGGCTACAATTTGCACAAGCTCACCATTTGGCATAAACAGAATGAGAACATGGATCCATCATGTCTCGTTACCACTGTGCAGGCTGGTGGTGGTGGTGTAATGGTGTGGGGGATGTTTTCTTGGCACACTTTAGGCCCCTTAGTGCCAATTGGGCATCGTTTAAATGCCACGGCCTACCTGAGCATTGTTTCTGACCATGTCCATCCCTTTATGACCACCATGTACCCATCATCTGATGGCTACTTCCAGCAGGATAATGCTCCATGTCACAAAGATCGAATCATTTCAAATTGGTTTCTTGAACATGACAATGAGTTCACTGTACTAAAAGGGATCTCAACCCAATCTCAACCCAGATCTCAACCCAATAGAGCATCTTTGGGATGTGGTGGAACGGGAGCTTCGTGTCCTGGATGTGCATCCCTCAAATCTCCATCAACTGCAAGATGCTATCCTATCAATATAGGCCAACATTTCTAAAGAATGCTTTCAGCACCTTGTTGAATCAATGCCACATAGAATTAAGGCAGTTCTGAAGGCGAAAGGGGGTCAAACACAGTATTAGTACGGTGTTCCTAATAATCCTTTAGGTGAGTGTGTATATATATATATATATATATATATATATATATATATATATATATATATATATATATATATATATATATATATATATATATATATATATATATATATATATATATATATATATATATATATATATATATATATGAGGTCATTGTACTACGAAACATCCTGCAAGTTTCAGAACTCAAAACATCCTTGTTAGTCCAAAAACAGCTTTTATTGAAACCAATGCTGCATCCCAATTCGCATACTATCTGTCCTAAATAGTATTTGAAAATAGAATTAGTGTGTCCCAAATGTTGAAAAGAGTATTCCAAAGAGACCCGGTTGGTCTACTAGCCTGGCTCCGCCCTCCTACGTACTTCCGCTCAATTTTTATTTTCCTTCAGTACTCCGTCTGGGATTGCGGTACACTGTAAAAAAAAATCAGGTCTTCAATTGACCTGTTCTAGTTCTAGTGACCGATCACATCTACATTTTTTAGTTGGCCAAATTGAATTTATTGAATTTGAATTTAATTAAATTGCATCAATTCACAGAAATTAAATTTGGCCAACTGAAAAATTTAGATGTGATCGGTCACTAGAAAATTTTCAATTGGAGACCTGAATTTTTTTTACAGTGTATATTCTCTGGTTTTCTCCGGTCAAATTTTAACCGATCCAATCAGCGAACAGAGGGAGTGGCTGAGAACGATGACGTTGATGTTGTGCACTAGTTTGAGATGACATACGTCACGACCAAACGTTAGCAATTGGTTATGGCAGATCAGAGTGGCTCTGGGCAGATCCAATAGCAGGGTTCCCACTCGTCCTGGAAAACCTTGAAAACCTGGAAAATTGATGACAAATTTTCCAGTCCTGGAAAACACATGGAAAATTAAAGAAAATGTAAAATGTCCTGGAAAATCTTGTTGTCTGGGAAAATTAAATTAAAAAAAAGTTATTTCTTTAGCCGAGTATAAAGAGTTTATCGCTGGCCCAAACAATTAGCGCTAGTTGCAGAAAGCACATGTTCAGGAATGCTGAGTTTGATACGTGTGAGTAGTATTTTGAATAATGATGTTTAGTCTTGTGTTGCCACTTACAGCCGTTAGCTAATGCTAATGCTATAACTGCTCAAATGTATGCAGTGAATGTTAACTCGTAAGCTACTACCTAATCACATAATTTTGATATAAAGTCACATTTGTGTGTTATAAAGTCAGAATTGCAAGATATAGTCAGAAATGCGTGATATAAACTCTCAAGTCTTTTCTTCACAATTGACTTTTTTGCACAGTTGCGAGTTTATATCTTGCAATTCTGACTTCTTTTCTCAGAATTGTGAGATCTAAACTACAATTGCAAGTTATAAAGTCAAATTCTGAGGAAAAAAGAATTGTAACAATTTTCTCGTTTATATCACAAATATGTAAACTCGCAATTGCGAGAAAGTCAGAATAGCGAGATAAAAAGTCACAATTACCTTTTCTTATTCTGTGGTGTAAACAAGCTTCCATAGTCATAATGTATGATTAAGAGCTCATATTAAAATGCTGGATTGTTAAGTAATGGCAATAAACTGTACGGCTTTTAAAGACTTAGAAAGCAATATTTGGCGTGATCCTTGTCTTTTATTCCCGCCGTAGTAAAATTGAAAATGTCCTGGAAAAGTACTGGAAAATGGTTGCTGAAAAAGAGTGGGAACCCTGAATAGTTCTAAACTTCAACAGAGTACCCGCCTTCAAGGAAGTAAACGCTTGTCAATGGAGAGTGGCCAGACTCTCTGTACAAATGAAATTGTTCGAGGGTCTGGTAGGACCAGGCTTGATGATCACCGATCATCTCTTCCTTCTAGTTCATTGATAAACATGAATGAACACTAAAAAAATGTTTAAAAGTAAACACGGTTTCAAGTTCAAGTCCACCGACGTTAATCTACTAACTCTCCTGACTGCTTTGTCGGACAAAACGGCAGATTCGGCGATGTGAATGGTCAGATCGCCTGTCAATCACCCTTCACCTCGCGGTGAAGGGTGAATTCACACTGCAAAGACAAACGCAAACAAACAAGTTTGCCATTTGGATTTAGAATTTTATGAAAAATAACTGTCATTGACTAATAAAATTTTATTCAACCAATAAAAACGGAGCTAAAACGTAAAGCTAAAATAAAAAAAATTAATCAAATGGATTTCATAGGGCTCTAAATTAAATTGCAAGCACTGCAAAAAAAAAAGGTCCTCAGGATTTTTGTATTTCAGTACAAATATCTAAACATCTTTAAATCAAGATACATTTACTTGACATGCAAAATGAAGAAATTGAGTCTTGTTTTCTGAGAAATTGAACAAAATTAAGTGAGTCTATGCTTAAAAACATGTATCTGTCAATGGGTATGGAAATTACTTTTTTATTTGAATTAAGTTGATTTTTTTTAACCTATTAACAGATATTTGTTCTTGTTTTAATCATAAAATCACTATCACAAGATTTCTTGTCATTTTGCTTCTCAAGTAAATGTATCTTGATTTAAGAATTTTTTAGATTTTAGAGAAAACAAGACAAAATGACTGAAAAAGAACATCACTTTTTTGTAGTGTGATCAGGTTTAGTTAGAGTTATTTCCATATTCTAGTGTTTGGGAGACAAGCTTTGAACAGCTATTTTTATATTATTAGCTTTTTTTGTCAAATCAATTAAAAACTAATGGAGATCTGTGGGAATTTTTTATTTTCAAACCTTGAAGTGTTGCTAATACAACTCATTCTGTGCTTCCTAGACATTTACATTTAGAGAACATATTGCTGTGTTATGTTCCGTTCAATTTATTCCTTACATTTTCTTTAATTGGTCTTAAAAAGGTCTTAAATTTGCCTTCACAAAACCTGCAGAAACCCTGAATAATAATAAATGTTAATGAGTTTTGTAAATAATGTTACAAAATAATAAATGCAGCTCATGGCGCCTTTTAAGCCTGTTCTTTGCTCTTGAACCAGAATCCCAAGCGAGGACCCATCTGGGCAGTCTGTCATCCTGTCCTCGGCTGAGTTCAGGCGGATCATGGTGGAGTCACATGTTCCTAGTGAAGAGGAGAAGGCAGCTGCGCTGGAGGCTCAACGCCAAGCCCGCGAGGAAGCCATGGTGAGGCAACCATATCAAAATATCAATCTACAATTAGATTTAAGAAAAAGCATTGCCAGCCCGTCTGCCACCGGGAATTACGGTATCTCAGTATAAAATAACAATGTTTCCTGTATTTCTTCAATGTAATGACATAAAAAGCCACTCAGAACACTAATAATAAAACGCTCAAATGCCAAGTTGTTATATTCTCCAGCTCCTGTGTCAATAACAGTATATTCACTCATTCAGTCATTTCCTTTGAATCACTACATCATGAGAAATGATTTTAAAGACAACAACAACGTGTATTCTTTGTGCACGCATGCACATTTTCCAAGAATGAATTAAACAAACAATTCTGTATGGAATTAAAGAATGTATTAAACTCAACAAAACACTGATGCTAATCTAATCCATAGAATAAATTATAAACAAGGGATGATGTGGTTTTATTGTTTTATTTCCCAGGGCACATTATACAACATACATTTACGGCATCACATTAAAAGTGCAAAGGAGAACAAGTAGAAAATGCAACATTACTAATTTATTTATTTTTTACATTACTAATTATAAGCGTCCTGGGTGCAAACAGTCCTGCTTCTCAATAAAGCAGCAGAGCAGGTCTGAGACGGAAGCTGATAGTGTTTTGAAATGGTATACCTTGCTTGTGAAAATAAGAGAGTAAGCATTTCACAAGGAACTTCACATTGATTCATTGAATCCTTTGTGCAGCTGAAAAAACTAAGTATCATGATAACATCATGGCTCTGCTGCATCATTGAATTTACACAGAATAAACCTTACCTTGTAGACTTTAATGGACCGTTCAAACAGAACTCGTTGTATTCCACTCTGCTGCTTTTCCGTAGTTTTTCTATGTAAATATGTGCTAGACAGACATCTCTGACCGTTGCGCTCATACGTGTTCTGTATGAATGGCCTCCACACTATTCTTTGGCTGTCTTTCACTGCTATATTCTTCTGGGAAATAAATCTAGTTCAGTGGCATGCAGGGGGGTTCTGGAATGAGGAGGCAATGTCCTCACAGTTTTTTATAATGTTTTTTTTAAATAAATCATGTCCCAGTTACACTTAATGTTGTCACATTTTCCTGGTTAAATAAACATTACTTTACATTACATTAAAAAAAGAAACCAAATAAAATTCTGTTTTGTAATCAATGTTCTCTTTATTAAAACCAAGAAACTGAGAAATGATTTTAAAGACTAGATTGGTTTGGTTTTGTCAACTCAAAACTAATCCTGTAACCCTGAGTTTGTTAAAGAGCACCTATCATGGCATTTAAAATGTTCCAAATATTGTTTTAGAAGTCCCCAACAACAGTTTTGCATGCATGCAATGACAAAAAAGACTTTAGTTTTCTTATAATATGCATTTATTTTTACCTGTTTTGACAGCGATTCTCAAATGATTCCTTTAGTGATTCACTTTTCAAAACCCCGCCTTTACGTGACGCTAATCTGCGGTGATTGGTCCGATGACCCAGTCAGTTGTGATTGGTTTAGTCTGTGCAGATATTTTCGGAAACGGAACGCCCATCAAAGTCTTATAGTGACAGTAATTTGTTAATATGTGTCAGGAGTTATGAATATGAAAACCGCGTCGGTACTGTTTGATTGTAATATGAGCCTCAGCTGATCTCATTCATAAAAAAACTCCTCTATTCTCCTCACGAAGACTCGTGACAAATCAACATCCCTCAGGGCTTTTAGTTCAAAAGTGTGCAGATGAGGAGACATATTGATAGATTCTCATATGTCTGTGTCAAATTTCTAAACAGAGGAGTATTTTTTATTCAATACTTCCTCAAAATGGGCAGTTATAGCCTAATCATGAGCGATTTAGTCTCTTATGTGTTGTTTTCAATTCATACTGGCAGCCGGAGGGCGCTCTGTGCACATGTAGTCCATGTATGGTACAGACAGACGAAGAAGAACCATGTGCCATAATAGAAGTCCATAATAAAAGCTTCCTGAGATCGCGAAACATACATTTGCCGACTAATAAACACACAATCGCGACGATGTATTTGTATGGTTTGTCTTCAAGCCACCTAGTCTTCAAATGCTCATCCTTGGGCAGATGAAAGAAGTTTGCTTTTGAGTGGCACTTCAGAACACAGCGTCTCGTCGCCATGATGTTTTCTAGTTTTCACTGGCATCTTGAAGCGCAATAAGTGGGCGTATCGTATTCAAATAACTTGACAAGTTGACGTCATCTAGTCAGAGAAAAAGCTTCGGTCTTCTAACGATTCTTAAAAATGACTCCGAGTCGACTCTTACTTTTGAAAGAAAATAACTATATATACGGTGCACTGTCATATTTCAAGCTATCACAGGATGTTTTTGTTCACTTAGATCTATGTTACACACTACATGAAAGGTAAATTTCAAAATTCCATGATAGGTGCTCTTTAAACTACCATCATGGTACAGGCCCCTGTTCTCCTTTGATAATTTATCCTTTATAAGTCCCCTTGTGTTTGCAGTCTGTGTCAGTACGTTGTCTAATGTCTCCCGTTTGGTATGTTTTCTGTTTGGGTTATTTCTAGTTTTATGTTTTCCCCCTCGTGGATTTAGTTTTGTTATTATGTTTAGTTTTGTTAATAAAATCATCCTTCCTGCACATGAGTTCTAATGATTTTGACGTAACAATGTACCGAACTCAAGAGGACTTGGCAGAAGATGAAAACCTTCCTTTTCCCATCTCCCTGCCCCTCTGCTACACAGACGGCAGAACGATGGTGCAAGCTCCTTTCCCTTCGGCAGGACAACATCAGTGACACAGAACCTAAGGGCATTTTTAACAACGGCCTGAATGAGCCTTTCAGCGTCTGGGAGATGGGAATACTGGGGATTTTATAATTCTGGCACTTTGTGGTGTTCATATACAATCGGGGTGGTGGAGGAGAGTTCTGGAAGGGTGGTCTTCCACCTCTTGGTCCTCCCCCACTTATCCTCACAGACTGCCAGGTCCCCAGTCCTCCGATGACCCCTTCTGGGAGAGGGAAGAGGAAGAACGGGGTCGCCATATCGGCCACTTACCCAGTTCCGGTGGTCTCAAAACGGATGAGGAGAAGGAAGGCTCCCTCCGTGGCGGTTCCGGTGGTCCAAAGCCCAGAGACCATCCCAGGGGTTGCTGCCGTTTCCGACACGCCGTCCAGGCGTCTTGCTCTGCCCGCGCCGCCCAGGTGTCTGGCTCTGCCATGGAGTTCCAGGAGGGCACCGAATCCGGAGAAGCCCCCGCCTCCCAAACTTTGTGGGTCGCCCTGGCCTCCCGAACTTTCTGTTTCCCCCTGGTCTGTCCCTCCTGTCCCGCCCTGGTTTTATGGAGCATCTGGTAGCCGCTCCGTAGGGAGAGGGTAATGTCACATGCCTGTCCTGTCTTGTGCTGCACATGAGTGTTTTGTTATTTTGGGCAATGTGCTCGTGTCGTTGTCTGATTTCACCCACCTGTTCTCCCTTGATGAGATCGGAGATCGATTGCCAAAGTAAAACATTTTCTATCCAGGAAGGATTTGGAAATTGTGATTCACTCCTTCATATCATCATGGTTAGATTATTCTAATGCGTTATATATTGGACTCCCCCAGTCTGCCTTAGCTCGCATGCAGTTAGTGCAAAATGCAGCTGCAAGGTTTCTGACAGGAGCTAGGAAGATAGATCATATTACTCCTGTACTGTGATCCTTACATTGGCTTCCTGCGAGATTCAGGATAGATTTTAAAATTCTCTTGTTTGTCTACAAGGCAGTTTCGGGCCTGGCTACTCAATATATTTGCAATCCTCTCACTCCCCACTCTCCCTCTAGAGTGCTTAGGTCCTCAGACCAAAGGCTTTTAAAGGTCCCTCACTGTAATTTTAAAATGAGAGGAGAACGCGCTTTTTCTGTGGTAGGTCCGAAAGTCTGTAATAGTCTCCCACTCTATGTGAGGTCAGCTCCTTCAATTATAATTTTTAAGTCTTATTTAAAAACGTATTTATTTTCGTTAGCATTTGAATGTTGAGTTTGCTTGGGTATATGCAACATTAAATGTTGTTTTAATTTTATCTCTGATTTCATATTACAGTTCCATAAACAATTATTAACATTAAGTCACTTACGTTTTAGATCAGTGTTTCCCAACTTTTTTTCAGTCATGGCACCCTTTGAAAATGTTCTCCATTTTGTGGCACCCCCTCACATACGTTATGCTAGGGGTGTAACGGTATAGATTCCTCACGGTCCGGTTTGTATAACGGTTTTAGGTTCACGGTTTTGGTACGGTTCAGTATTTGCTATGTTCAGGGAAAAAAGGACTACTGTTGTCGTGTTATTGGGCATAGATTCAAGCGACACATTGTAGAGCAACTGAACAGCATTTATTCATGCGTCATTTTCCAACTCACATTCGTTCACATCCATCTGAGCACCTAGTAGTTCCGGTACTTCCTGTTAGACGCTTTATAATAAAACCCCCCTTTCATAATAAAACCCATTACACCACATCCCCCTTTCTAGGAGATGAATGCAGACTTAAATGAACATTTACTGCATGAACGAAAACATTTTCTTTTCTTTTCTTTTTACAACTTATAGAACACATTCTCTTTTTTATTTTTATTTTTTTCCCGTACTCTTTTGTATTCACAAGTCCAGTCTTTGAGGTTTTATAACACTTCTACCAGACCTGGTTCTGACAGGACCTGGGGAAGCTGCCTTTGGAGTCTTAACTGCAGACTCTGAGTAGTTTGGTGTGAGCCTGGCGCCCTCTGTTGGACAGACTGGTGTACTTGGAATTTGAACCTTTGGTGTGATTTCAGGCAATGGCAATAGATGATGTCTATTTCTCCTGATGACTCCTGAAGGGCTTTCCACGATGTATGAGCGGGGTGTAGAATGAGGTGAGATAACAGTCCCTTCACTCTTGGTGTCTGTGATCCACACCGGTTGTCCTGGTGAAAGCTGAGGAAGATCTCTCACACGATGTCTTTTGTTAAACACTAAACTGTCCATTAGTCCCCTTTCTCTCTCTCTCTTCACCACTGTAGCCTCATTTGGCAGGCTGGGAATGAGCAACGAGGGAAGCTGAGGAACTGGCGTACGAAGTCTCCGTCCCATTAGTAGTTGCGCTGGGCTGTATCCATTAGCCAATGGGGTCGCTCTGTAGGCTAAAAGTGCAAGATATGGGTCTTTTGCTTTCTTTAGTAGTCTTTTCACAGTCTGGACGTGACGCTCAGCCTCACCATTGCTTTGAGCAAATTTTGGACTGCTGGTTACATGTCTGAAACCGTATTCTGCTGCAAAGTCTTTGAACAACTGGCTTGAAAACTGAGGTCCATTGTCACTGTAGAAAAGCTCTGGAATGCCATGTCTGGAAAAGATTGACTTTAGGTGTACTATAACGTCTTCTGATCTTGTGGGCGTCAGTTTTGCTAACTCCACAAATCTGGAATAGTAGTCCACCACCAGAACATAGTTACTGTTGTTAAGAGTAAAAAGATCAGCTCCAACTTTTTGCCATGGTCTTTCCGGGAGCACACTGGGCATTAATGGCTCCACTGAATTGGCTCGTTCCTTAATGCATGTGGTGCAGTTTTTTACAAGCTCGTTGATTTGGCCACTCAGACCAGGCCACCACACTGTCTCTCTAGCTCTCTCTCTGCACCTGGACATTCCCTGATGTCCCTCATGTAGGGCTTTGAGAACAGAGTTGCGCATAGTGGTAGGAATCACGAGTCTGGTGCCTTTCAGTAACAATTCATCACATACAGTTAGAGTGTCTCTGTGTGGCCAATATGCTTTGATTGGACCTGTGAGATGGCTGTAATCTGGCCAGCCTCTCTGACACAAAGACATGACTTCAAAACACGTTTTATCTGCCTTTAATTGTTCTTTCAGTTGTGTGATGTATGTTGAGCTAGCAGGTAGGCTTCTGATTATTTCATCAACGTAGATGTTTGTGTCAGCCATTAGATCTGCTGCAGCTTTAGGATCTGAATCTTGTTCGACAGGTGCGCATGAAAGGGTGTCCGCTGTGAAGAGTGCTTTGCCTGGAGTGTGTGAAATGGAGTAACTGTACCTCATGAGCCTAAGTCGGAACCGCTGGATTCTGGGTGGAAGCTCGGTTAGGGCTTGTAGTCCCAGCAGACTGACAAGTGGCTTGTGGTCAGTTTCTAAGGAGAAGTGTCTCCCGATGAGGAAGTCTTTAAATCTTTCACATCCCCACGTTAGTCCAAGCGCCTCCTTCTCCACCTGTGCATACCTCTGCTCTGTCTCAGTTAAGGAGCGTGATGCTACCGGTCTCCACTGCTCACCTTCTTTTTGAAATAGGACTGCTCCGAGTCCATAGGATGAGGCATCAGCGGACAGCTTAAGATCTTTGTTTGGATCATAGAGTGTGAGAACAGGAGTTGATGTCAGTTCACTTTTCAGCTGATCAAATGCTTTTTGTTGTGCATAGCCCCAAACCCACTGGTTTTTCTTTGAAAGCAGATCTCTTAGGGGCTTATCTTTTTCAGCCAGTCCTGGAATAAATTTACCTAACTGGTTGACCATCCCAAGAAAGCTGCGCACTTCGCTGACATTTGACGGCTCTTTCATCGCTTTGACTGCTCTGATTTTGTCCGGGTCGGGTTGGACTCCCTTCGCGGACAAAATGTGTCCAAGGAACTTTACCTCATGTTTGCTTAAGTCACATTTCTCCATATTTAGTGTGACACCAGCCTCCTGCAGTTTGTGAAGCACTGTGTGAAGTCTGACATTATGTTCCTGCTGGTCCTTTCCCCAAATGAGTATGTCATCCATGTGACAAACCACGCCTGATTGCCCATTTAGAATCACTGACATTCTCCGTTGAAAATGTTCTGGGGCTGAGGCTATTCCAAAAGGAAGTCTGTTAAAATGGTAGCGTCCGAAAGGGGTAATGAATGTTGTATAGTGTGCTGACTCAGGTGACAATGGGACCTGCCAAAACCCTCTGTTGGCATCTAACTTACTGAAGACAATTGCTCCAGCCAGGGATCCAAGTGTCTGTTCCACTGAAGGTAAGATGTACTTCTCTCTGCACACTGCATCATTGAGGTGAGTGAGGTCCACACAAATGCGCACTGAGTCATTTTTGGTTGGCACTGGGACCATACCTGAGCACCATTCAGTTGGCTCTTCAACTCTGCTGATTACTCCCATGGACTCCATTTTTTCCAGTTCCTGTTTCACTTTTCCCAACAAAGGAATGGGGACACGTCTTGGTGTGGCCAGAGAAAAAAGAACAGCGTCAGGTTTCAGCTTAATAGTATAAGGTTGCTGCATTAACCCCAAACCCTGACACAGCTTTGGATATTTCTCATTTAACACTTTCGTGTCTATGCTATCTGCTCTAGACACAAGGTTTAGCTTGACACTTGCTGGCCTGCTCAACAGTGCTATGTGCAAATCTTTGATAATATATACGTTTTCTTCAATTTCTTCTTCACCTTTGCACAATGTTTCTCTGCACATACCCACATTGAGAGGAGTGCCCCCAGGTCCAAACAATGGTCTGTCTGGTTTGCATAACTCTGACACATTTTGGTTTATACTGTAGTACATCTGGGCTGGGATAACTGAAACATCCGCTCCAGTGTCTATCTTAAATCTGACTTTGTGGTTTCTGATGGTAAGATCTGCATACCAAGGATCTAAACCTGCGTCCACAGAACCAAGGAACATGGGTGTGTCATTATATTTCTCTGTTTCTATCTCATGCACGGATTTAACAGACTTACACACCTTACTGTAATGTCCTCTTTTACCACAAGTATGACAGGTCACATCTTTTGCTGGACATTGAACTTTAGCATGTGCAGGTGTTTTCCCACATCTATAGCAGGATCTCTCATTTGGTGTTTTGGACTTTGCTGTGTACTTTGGCTGAGTTGGGGACTTGTGTTTTGGATACTGTTGTTTTGTCAAACGAGTCAACGGTCTCATTAGCTAGCTGCACTCTTTGATTAAACCGGGCTCTTTCGTTGATAATGTTTTTCCTGGGCACAAAATATACGTCCAAAGTATCTCTTACCGCTTGATACTGTTGTCTCTGCACGTCCGATAAAGCTTGACCTCGTAGAATATCGTCCGCTTCATCCCCCATACAGTAGATGAGCGCGTTTACCTGGTTAGCCTCGGAGCTAAGATGCAGATTGCTGGCTAGACGGAATCTTTCGAATCTCCGTATCCACTTTTCCCATTGCTGAGGCTTAGAAAAATCAAACGCTTCGGGAGGCTGAATGGTGAATGTGGCGTTCGGGGTGGATTTGCGTTAGCATTGTTGCCTCCGTTTACCTGTAGCTGGGGCGGTACCCTGCGAGGCTGCGTATGCGGTGCGCTTGCTCCCGCTTCCTCTGCATCCGACATTATTTTCTCCTGATAAAACCTTCTTTTTCACTCCCAGAACAGCTTACTTTCACTCCCCGGCGATTAAGCTCTTACTGCCGCCCGACTTCTGACACCATGTCGTGTTATTGGGCATAGATTCAAGCGACACATTGTAGAGCAACTGAACAGCATTTATTCATGCGTCATTTTCCAACTCACATTCGTTCACATCCATCTGAGCACCTAGTAGTTCCGGTACTTCCTGTTAGACGCTTCATAATAAAACCCCCCTTTCATAATAAAACCCATTACACCACAACTGTCAAATAAAAATAAAGAAAATAATAAGAACAAATAATTTAAATACAAGCAGCAGCACAAATAAATACTATTGAGCAAAGAAAGGCCTATAAAATAAACTATGTTTTTCAGGTACGTCTAACATTAGTTTTCAGGTACATAAATTGATTAAATGTAAAATAACATTGCATATTTGACTGTATAAATTAAAGAGGAATCCTATTAAACTTACAAAAGCTATTCAATCAAGACCAGTGAGTGATGTCCTTGTCTTTTGTTGTTTGACATATACAGACAGCAGTAAAGGCTACTGCCTCTTTAAGACCTAATGCTCGGATATGCGTCATCTTTCTCGACTGTATAAAGTTTACTTAAGGCACAGGCTATGTCAGCTAGAATACTCATCAAGATGGACATGTTGACAGACTTTTTGTGTGAGTTTGTCCGTTCAAGAGCGAGACTTGAAAGAGAATTCCATATTTGCGCACTGTGAGACGTGTGCGCGCTTTCGGATGAGTGCACAGAGACAAATTTTCTCACAGCGCATGCAACTTCTCATTCGCGTCTTCTGGCACTACTACACCCGGGTGATGACGGCGAAAATGACTGGTCATTTTCGAACATACGGCAGCACTCGCATGCATTGGACAAAGTTTACAAAGAGAGAATTATTTGAAAAATGTGAGATTATATATATATATATTTGAAGGACTTTTACACGGCACCCTGCTCTCGTCACACGGCACCCCGGTTGGGAAACACTGCTTTAGATGCAAGAGTGTTTTTGTTCTATTTCAGCAGCGAAAATGGTTCCAAACTAAGATCACAGCAGAACGCGTGTCACCACAACAGTGTGTTAGTGAATGATTCAGCGTTTTGAATGAATCGGTTGAATCAAAGATTCAAATACCTGTTCATTAACGACTGCCTCATTCTTGAATGAATCAGCCGTTTGAACAAATCGACAAAAATTAAGACGGTCACCTGACGCCACCTACTGGCAGTTTAGTTTCATGTTTAAACATTATTTCCAACTTTTATTTGTATATTAAAAAAATATTTAAAACAATCTCATAACATTATTTAATTTAATGCAGTAATTTTTCAGTGTAAATTATTTAGTTTGATTGATAACAGCCCTATAGTGTCTTCTTCTAATTACATTTATTGATCAAATTTAAGAATATAAAAGGAAAGCTGAAGCATAGCCTATATTTAAAGGGATAGTTCACGCAAAAATGAAAATTCTGTCATCATTTACTCACCTTCAAGTTGTTCCAAACCTGTTTGAGTTTCTTTGTTCTGCTGAGCACAAAAGAAGATATTTTGAAGAATGTTGGTAACAAAGCAGATAGAGCAACTATTGACTGCCATAGTATTTTTTTCCCTACTTTGGTAGTCAATGGTTGCTCTATCTACTTGGTTAGAACAGTTCCGGACAAGCAAATTTTTTTACTCGGACAAGTGAATGACAGATTCAGATTACTACTACTGAAGGACAAGCACGTGAACAAACTTAATGTCAAGTCCTACATTGTTTAATTAAATCCTGTGTGCAGCTGCATCATTGCATTTACACAGAATAAAGCTTACCTTGTAGACTTTAATGGGCCGTTCAAACAGAACTCGTTGTATTCCACTCTGCTGCTTTTCCGTTGTTTTTCTATGTTAATATGTGCTGACAGACATCTCTGACCGCTGTGCTCGTGTCTCTAAATGTGTTCTGTATGAATGGCCTCCACACTATTGTTTGGCTGTCTTCCAAGCACTGCTATATTCTTCTGGGAAATAAATCTAGTTCAGTGGCATACAGGGGGTTCTGAAATGAGGAGGCAATGTCCTCACAGTTTTTTATCATGTTTATATATATATATATATATTATATTATATATATATATATATATATATATATATATATATATATATATATATATATATATATATATATATATATATATATATATATATATATATATATATATATATATATATATATATATATATATATATATATATATATATATATATATATATATATAAATCAAATGTAAATTCATGTCCCAGTTACACTTAATGTTGTCACATTTTCCTGGTTAAATAAACATTACTTTACATTGCATAAAAAAAAAGAAACCAAATAAAATTCTGTTTTGTAATCAATGTTCTCTTTAATAAAACCAAGTATAAATCTTATTAAGTTAGTGTTTTAAACATTTTTACATTTATTCAAAAATAATAACTAAAGGCAGTGACAATTTAAACAATATATTTTATTTGTGAACTGATGGTCAGCTGTTCTTTTTAATAGTCAACTTATTTTCAGAGCATCAAGCTCGGTAAACCCTGGTCACAGACACAAAGATGTACCTTTTAATAGACCCATTTCACAGACTGTGATGTGTTAATTTTTTGTATTTTATTTTTTGTATTTTTATGTATGTACACATTTATAACACTAATACTTTTGCTATTTGAGCAAATGGGGACACAAAAATATATTTATTTAATGTATTCTCTCATTCACGGCTTCAAAAGTTAACCCAACTATGACGACTTCCCCTTCTGAGACACCCGGAAATGTGAAAAGGCATCCAACCCTCTCCATTGACTTTGCATTGCGTGAGGCTGCCTCCTTGTCATTTCGGGCTTATAAAAAAACAGAACAATGTCTAAAAGCTGCTATGTGACAAAGTGTACAGCAAACAAGCTAAAAAACACAGAAATAAGGTTTTTTAAGCCGTCGACCCAAAAAACGAGCGTTTAAGGACACAAAAGTGGAAAAAGGCAATAAAATGTGAAGCTTCAACAGGAAGAATGGGTACATTTTGGGATCCTGACACTAAGTATGCCTCAGTATGCATATGTGTGCAGTAAAAATTGTGTCACTGTTAAGTCAAATATACAAATGTCCGAAATGACAAGGAGGCAGCCTCACACAATGCAAAGTCAATGGAGAGCGTTTGATTGTTTTCCCCCCGGTGGGTGTGGTCTTCATATTATGACGCGTGTTGCTCTGTCTCTATGCGGGACACATGTGAGACAGATACATTTACTTCTATTATGCTATTTAAATATTGATTTCATTCAATGGCAAACTTTCCATATGCGCTAATTAACGTTTCTGTCGGTGGGTGCCCACTATAATGTTATGCTTCTGGCAACATTACATTCTATGTTCACGAGTGCACATGCAGGAGGACAAAGTTTGAGCATGCACATGTAATATCTGAGCAAGAGAGAGAGCGCACACGCAGTTTTGTGTAATATGGACATAACCCACACCACTAATCCTACCCAAGGGGTTTAGCATATGCATGCAAAAACAATTTTTTTGTGTATAAATTGCACAATAAATACAATTTATGCTATATATTTGTGCACTTTCATGAGAACGTGTTGGAAAAGGGAATCCACCAACAGATGCCGACAGGGGTAACGCACTCATCCAACAAAACCCAACGAAGTCTGTTGCCGTCTGTCAGTGCAGTGTGAATTGGTCTTATAATGTGAGATGAACATTTTCCCTGATTCCTTTTTGTAAGTACTACATTAGACTTTATTTATTCACCCAACAATGCTAATTTTGTCTCACGATGCACATCAGTCATTTTTATTACTGAAAGGCACGTTTATAAAATCTACTTAAATATCCTAATTGAACTTGAAGACCTAATCCTGGCTTAATCTAAGCCCTGTTCGTGAAGCCAGGCCATAAAGTTTACTATAGCTATGTGACGCTCAGTTTTTCTGTCATTTGCCCAAAATCTCAAGTTATAAAAGGTGAAGTGCTTTGCACAGGCAATTGGGCTAAGACAGTATTGGTTATGATGACTACGATGACCTGCTAGACACTCCTCAAATACATACTTATATACATACATGATTATTTATAACCACCCATTTTACAGAAAAAGTGTTTCAATATTAATATTTTGTTGCAAAAATGCTGGTAATTCTTACTCTCTTGCTCATTGTTTTCATTAAGATACATTACATCTGGCTGTTTGGTCACATATGGTCTAGCTGCAAAAGTTCAAATGGAATCACAACAATTAGCAAATGCACAGACCAATGCACATAGTCATAACTCCAAGCAGCTTGACCATAATATTCTTAATTGGAAATGAATGATGTCCAGTCAGAATGATTTCAAAATGACGAAAATGTGTCCTTGGATAGGGTGGACCAGTCATCAGTCTGAGTGCCTTCCTGGCCATTATGTGGCCACACCATTGATTTTGAGCGTAGAGATTCCTGCTTGCACATTTGATTTGTCATATTTATAATGCATAGCAACACTTGCCTTAAATTAACTATATTTTCCGTTGGTGCTCGACCATTTCCATGGAAGGCTTGCTTTACATGATCAATTTGGGCAGCTTTGAACAGCTCTTGTGGTTCTTGAAAAGAAATCCTTGCTCGTGTAGCTGCGTTTTCCAACTGTGATGTGGCCCGCACTTATTCTTGTATTGTCTACTCAGTTGTCATCAGCAGGAAAACCTCTCTCTATGATTGCATTGGTGGGTTATTTTCACAGAACACAACAGCTGCACAAATAGATTTTTAAATGCCAGTCACAGTTTTTAGTATGCTTCTTATGGGGGTATTGTAATTTCAGGGATGAAAAAAATTATACAGACATAACTGAAATGCGGGACACTACTTGCGTCTTGTGGGACGTGGGACAAAGCTCCCAATTTCAAGACTGTCCTGGTCACCCTACCGCAGAGTGAAAAGACTTTGGGGACTTTGGGAACACTCATGAAAATAAGAGGCAGGATTTATGACACAACCCACTCATAGCCAGTCATAACCAATCACATTTAATCATAATCTCACGTGACTTTCCCCCATTCATTCTCAGTGACCCTCCACTAAACCCAGTGCATGCTTTAGGGGGTGTGTTAAAAGTCAATGGGCTCAGGGGAGGCAAGAGAGACGCGGCATCCCGATTTTAACTTCACCTGATTGTGTCACTGTTGGACTTGTTGATTCATACACTGTTTAATGTCACATTTTGATTTGTCATAATTATAATGCCATAGCAACACTTGCCTTAAATGAACTATATTTTTCGTTGGTGCTCGACCATTTCCATGGAAGGCTTGCTTTACATCATCAATTTGGGCAGCTTTGAACAGCTCTTGTGGTTCTTGGAAAGAAATCCTTGCTGGTGTAGCTGCGTTTTCCAACTGTGTTGTGGCCCGCACTTATTCTTGTGCTGTCTACTCAGTTGTCATCAGCAGGAAAACCTCTCTCTATGATTGCATCGGTGGGTTATTTTCACAGCTAGAACATAACAGCTGCACGAATAGATTTTTAAATGCCAGTCACAGTTTTTAGTATGCTTCTTATGGGGGTATTGTAATTTCAGGAATGAAAAAAATTATACCGACATAACTGAAATGCGGGACACTACTTGCGTCTTGTGGGACGTGGGGCAAAGCTCCCAATTTCAAGACTGTCCCGCAAAATGCGGGACGGGTGGTCACCCTACCGCAGAGTGAAAAGACTTTGGGGACTTTTGGAACACGCATGAAAATAAGAGGCAGGATTTATGACCCAACCCACTCATAGCCAGTCATAACCAATCACATTTAATCATAATCTCACGTGATTTTCCCCCATTCATTCTCAGTTACCCTCCACTAAACCCAGTGCATGCTTTAGGGGGGGTGTTAAAAGTCAATGGGCTCAGGGGAAGCAAGAGGGACGCGGCATCCCGATTTTAACTTCACCTGATTGTGTCACTGTTGGACTTGTTGATTCATACATTTTCATCATACAATGATTTTTAATGTCACATTTTGAAATATTTGTATTGTATTATTTTTCTCATCCTATTTTTTTGAGGAGGCACTTGCCTCCCTTGCCTCCTCAGAGGAAAAACCCCTGATCTGTTTGTTGTCATTTCAGGATGCTGCTGAGCAGAGAAAAGCACAGATGCATCAGGCGGACCTTTCTCGGCAGAAGAACCAGAACCTCAGTGACCTCGAGATAGAGGCGAGGGACCGGGCACAGTACCTGTTGGAACGGGCCAACACCCTGAGAATGGAACAAGAGGATGAAGTCAAGAAGCTCAATGAGGTAGACAAGACCACACTAACAAGCCAAACCATGACACACTGGTTGTTTTCTACATGCAAATGTTGTCTTTGTACTCCTGCAGTTGATTCAGAAAGTGCAGTGCCATGTTGTCCGGGATGCGCAGATTGAGGAGAAGAAACAGAACTGCACAAAGTGGCTGGAGGAGGAGAAAAGACTGGATGCCATGATGGAGGTGGAGCGTCGCCGGGCCATAGAGACCCAGGAACAAATCGAACAACTGCGCAAAGAGCAGATGATTCAGTAAGGATGTTTATGCTGTATATTCTACACTCACCTGAAGGATTATTAGGAACACCTGTTCAATTTCTCATTAATTAAATTATCTAATCAACCAATCACATGGCAGTTGCTTCAATGCATTTAGGGGTGTGGTCCTGGTCAAGACAATCTCCTGAACTCCAAACTGAATGTCAGAATGGGAAAGAAAGTTGATTTAAGCAATTTTGAGCGTGGCATGGTTGTTGGTGCCAGACGGGCCGGTCTGAGTATTTCACAATCTGCTCAGTTTCTGGGATTTTCACGCACAACCATTTCTAGGGTTTACAAAGAATGGTGTGAAAAGGGAAAAACATTATGCAGGCAGTCCTGTGGGCGAAAATGCCTTGTTGATGCTAGAGGTCAGAGGAGAATGGGCCGACTGATTCAAGCTGATAGAAGAGCAACTTTGACTGAAATAACCACTCGTTACAACCGAGGTATGCAGCAAAGCATCTGTGAAGCCACAACACGCACAACCTTGAGGCGGATGGGCTACAACAGCAGAAGACCCCACCGGGTACCACTCATCTCCACTACAAATAGGAAAAAGAGGCTACAATTTGCACAAGCTCACCAAAATTGGACAGTTGAAGACTGGAAAAATGTTGCCTGGTCTGATGAGTCTTGATTTCTGTTGAGACATTCAGATGGTAGTGTCAGATTTTGGCGTAAACAGAATGAGAACATGCTACTACATGGCTACTTCCAGCAGGATAATACACCATGTCACAAAGCTCGAATCATTTCAAATTGGTTTCTTGAACATGACAAGGAGTTCACTGTACTAAAATGACCCCCACAGTCACCAGATCTCAACCCAATAGAGCATCTTTGGGATGTGGTGGAACGGGAGCTTCGTGCCCTGGATGTGCATCCCACAAATCTCCATCAACTGCAAGATGCTATCCTATCAATATGGGCCAACATTTCTAAAGAATGCTTTCAGCACCTTGTTGAATCAATGCCACGTAGAATTAAGGCAGTTCTGAAGGCGAAAGGGGGTCAAACACAGTATTAGTATGTGTTCCTAATAATCCTTTAGGTGAGTGTATATACTCTACATACAATATATTGCTCCCCATGGTTAATGGGTGGGTGTTATTAAAGCGGGAAGCTGCGCATCCTCGACCAGATCCAGATGCGTCTGGAGGAGAAAATGCTACAGGATGAGGTGAAGGAGCAGGAGGGTCAGCAGTTGTTGGAAAACATGGAAAGGATGCAAATGGAGGAGATCAAGGTACATGTGATAAATTTCTAGATCAATTCGAATCATAAGTCGTTTTCGGACTCACATGCAGACTCGCTCTTTGTGTAATGTTATCACAGGTCATTGAAAGGAAGAAGGAGGAGCAGAGGAATTTGCTTCAGGAGATTCAGAAGATAAATGAGGAGAACCTTCTTACTAAAGAGCAGAAAAAGGAAGAAGAGAGATTAGCAGATCTGCGTGCTGTAGAGTATACACGCAAGAAGTTGGTAAGAAAAGTCTTTTTAATGGGTTTCTCACTATCTCGCTTCTCTTCTCGTCCACCACTGTAATCTTAAACTTTAAAATCAGGGGCAGACTGTTCTTGCTGTTCTTACCTTGTTAATCAAATACAATAAATTGAATTAATTAAGCATTCAAATAGGCCAATTCACACTGCACTGACAGACGCCGACCAATGCAGACAAAAACCAGATTACAGTACGTCACTTCTTAGACATTCAACAACCCGACAAACATGATTCAACATTATAATCGACGAAAATGTTCACTCATGACCAGGAACAAACACACACACTTGCAGAACTCCATTGCTGCTCTGGAAAAACAAACTGCAAACACGGTTTCCTTAACACTGGGTTATTTGGGAAGCTGAACATGGTTATCTTTCCCTCATAACCAAAAGCATACTTCTTTAGTGACATTGTTGATTTCGTGGTCTAAAAACAAAATGACTGCGCTGTCGACGGCTCCCGTAACCCGAACGAAGCTTGTTGATGGACGTGCTCTTGCTCTCACTCTGGTTGGTGTGTGTGTGTGTGTGTGTGTGTGTGTGTGTGTGTGTGTGTGTGTGTGTGTGTGTGTGTGTGTGTGTGTGTGTGTGTGTGTGTGTGTGTGTGTGTGTGTGTGTGTGTGTGTGTGTGTGTGTGTGTGTGTGTGTGTGTGTGTGTGTGTGTGTGTGTGTGTGTGTGTGTGTGCGCTCATCCGGGAGGAGTGCCCATACAAGCAATTCTGCCCTTTATGAAGTCATACACATACTCAAAAAAACTCTGAAACTAATTCGATTTTGGCCTTTTAACTTTTCAACAGTGTAAATAAGTCAGAATGCATGACATAGCACCCCCCTCCACCCCCGTTAATCAAAAGCAGCTGAACTGATAGAATGGTAAACCAAATCCATAATATTGCACGTGGCACATTCAGACAATTTTTTTTCCTGAATTACCACTGGGTGTGTGAATTGCTCTCTAAAAATATTGTTTTCATCAGTTTGCCTCTTTGAGAAGCGTTCCGCACAATCAGCTGACATAAACCAATAAACGAAAAAAATCCTATCCAGTTAAGTGTTTTCTGCGTTGAGACAAATCTTTAGTGATGTCCTAGGATTTGCATACTACGCGTCCACTAATGTCCGATTCGCGACCTAATGACTCTTTTGAACTGATTCATTTTAAAGACTGGTTAAAACAACTAATCTGCCCAACTCACGAATCAGTGTACAATAATTTACTCAGAACACCTCAGAAATGAGAACGCAAGTGTGCTTGCCCCATTTAACAAAAGTGGTTCGAATTTTTTGTAAGAATGGTAAGAATTAGTCTTAATGATCCACAGTATTTTCAGGTTCTTTATACTGACAATGTGTCTAACATACAGTCATGTGAAAAAATTAGGCACCCTATTGAATTCCATGTTTTTCTGTATAAGAACAAAATAAAAAATTGTCTAGTGCTTGGCAGGTCTTAAAATTTGGAAGATAAAAGCTCAGATGAACAACAACACATGACATATCACACCGTCATTATTTATTCAGCAAAAAAAAAATATCCAAGATAGAAAAACAATGGGTGACAAAGTTAGGAAACCCTATCATTCAATTGCCTGTAGATCCACTTTTAGCAGGCATAACTTGTATTGATTTTCTGCATGAATCCAGTTTATCCAGTTTTTACTTTAGGTTTGTGGGCTTCATTGTGGGTTTATGCTCAGCTCTTGCCACAGCATTTCAGGCAGGATGAGGTCTGGACCTGCAACACTTTAAGTTTTTTCTATTTCAGCCATTCTGTTGTAGATTTGCTGGTGACCTTCGGATCATTGTCTGGTTGCATGACCAAATTTTAGCCAAGCTTTAGTTGTCGGACGGATGACCTCACATTTGACTCTAGAATACTTTGGTTAGACTCAATGACTGTGAGGAGCCCATGTGGCTGCAAAACAAAGACCAAAATCATCACCCCTCCATCAGCATGCTTGACGTTTTGTATGAAGTGTTTGTGCTGATCTGCTCTTTTGGTTTTCACCAAACTTGGCGCTGTGCATTATGGCCAAACTTCTCCACTTTGGTCTCGTCTGTCCAAAGGACATTGTTCTAGAATACTTATGGTTTGTTCAAATGCAACTTTGCAAACCTAAGTCGTGCTGCCATGTTTTTTTTAGAGAGAAAAACTTTCTTAGGCTTTCTCCTGGCAACCCTTCCAAAAATGCCATATTGACCTTGATCTTTTTTCTAATTGTATGGTCATGAACTTTAACATGTACCATGTTACATGAGGCCTGTAGAGTGTGAGGTGTAGTTCGCTGGTTGTCTGATCTCATGGGAAGATTGGTGTCTGTTTTGATTGTCTTCCACTTGTGAATAATCTTCCTCAATGTAGAATGATGGACTTCAAATTGTTTGTAAATGGCCTTGTAACACTTGACAGATTGATGGCCACTGCTTCTCTAAGATCATTGCTGATGTCTTTCCTCCTTGGCATTGTGTTAACACACACCTGATGCTCTAGACCAGCAAACTGTCAAAACTTCTGCTTTTATAGAGGCGATCACACACTTGCTGGTGATCAGCTAATCAAAGGCATTTGCTTAGCAGTGCCTGACCGTTACTTGCCCTCTCAATTCCTATGTTAACAGTAAGGGTGTCCTAACTTTGTCACCCATGGTTTTTCCATTGTGGCTTTATTTTCCATAAACAAATAATTACGGTGTGATATGTCATGTTGTTGTTCATTTGAGGGGTTTTTTTCTCCAAATTAAGACCTGCCCAGAACCAGATGATTTTTACTATGCCGTTATTCAGAAAACCATGGAATTCAATAGGATGTAGTAACTTTTTCACAAGACTGTATAAAACCATTAAGTGTAGACTGGAGTTAGGTGAAACCAGAACAAAGCAAGTTGTTGTTAGCTACACACAGAGAAAAATTGAGTCAAAATTGTACCTTTTGTACAACAGCTTGACGCTGGGGCGATATCCTTAAAAGGACATCTTTGTACCTTTTTTACTTCTAAAAGGTGCTTATTAGTAACCTAGAGTACACATACATATCTTAAGGTACTACTTCAAACCTTTTTGTGGTAAAAAAGGTACAAATATGTCCTTTTATGTGTACTGTGACAAGCTGTACAAATTTTTATTCTTTTTTTCTCTATGTATCCGCTAATTTTATTAAATTGTATATGGTAGAAAATGTGTTAATTAACTTTTTAATGCTACTTTTTAACATTGTTAACTGATAATTTTTATATAATCATATCAATGTAAACAGTGTAAAAAAAATTAGGAACAAAAGAAACAAACATCAAGGCAAGAGGTCATACATAATATGAGATATCAAAAAATCACAAACTTTTTCTTTGCATTTATTTTATATTTATTGTCAGTATTGGGCTTGCAGATTGCGCGGGTTGGGTACTTTTTACATTGTGTGTGGATGACCATGTTTGTGCAATATTAGAAGTGGACCACAAGGGAAAAACCTACTAACCTACTGATTTCTTTACTGTGAACAAAAGAAGGATCATATAATGGTACATTAATCATGGGAAAATGTTGAGACGAGCAAAAACAATTTCTGAAAAATGTCAAGGGCCTGACAACATCAAGTCAAGTCAAGTCAACTTTATTTATATAGCACTTTTAACAATACAGATTGTTTCAAAGCAGCTTCACAGTGTTAAAAAGGAAAATAATGCAACAGAATTTTATTCAGCCTTATAGCCGTTCTGGAGAAAACGGTGATGTCATCAGTTCATTTCAATTATCATACAGTGACAATGGGAGCTTTAGATCAGTAATTAGATCAGTAATTTAGTTTATATGGTTAATTTAGTTTAATAATTAGATTTATTTGGATATTTAGTTGAAAAATTTAGTGACACAGACACAGTCTCTATATGATCATATCTAGGTGAGAGAGTCTCTATGTACCTGCCACCTGTCCCATTAAAACATTACACACAAAAGACAACATTCCTCCGCCCAGGAGAGCAACCACCAAGAAAAGGTGTTAAAACCAATCCTCGCCCAGGACAACTAGAAGCTGCTAGAGACTGGAAAATGCTGGCAGATGTTGGTCAACGGCTTATTTTTCCACCTGAGATTGCTAACCTTCGACCAGATATTGTCTTGTGGTCTGGATCAGCACGCCTTGTTCACCTGATAGAGTTAACAGTGCCATGGGAGGATGCTGTAGATGAGGCGTATGAGAGGAAGAAACTGCGGTATGCTGAACTAGCCACTGAAGTGGAACAGCGAGGATGGAGAGTCCAGGTTTACCCAGTGGAAGTGGGTTGTCGAGGATTTGTGGCACACTCTTCAACCCGGTTTCTCAGAGACGTCGGATTCAGTGGCCAAGAGTTGCGTCGCACAGTGAAGAACTTATCTGAAGCAGCAGAGAGGAGCAGCAACTGGCTGTGGTTGAGACGGAAAGTTTCTGCCTGGGGATCTCAAGCACAATAGAAAGAAACGCTGATGTACAGATAAGTAAGCTGGGCTGAGTTGAGTGGGGGACGGAGGGGGGTGATGCTGGGACGCCAGAATCACCGTTGAGCCTTCTTGAGGTGTCGTGGGCTAGTCGACGAAACACTGAGGATGGAAGGTGCCCACTTGAAGACCCCAGAGATGTACCCTACTTAGCTCAATCCAGACGGTTGTCATGCTGATGCGCTGGGGAAGGCCGCACTATCGTTGATCCCCGGAGCCAGCATCGCAGCCGTTGTGTGTGCTGATGCGCCAGGGAGGCAAAATAAGCTGATCCCTGGAGCCAGCATTACACTTCAGCCATTAACACCAGACAGAAGGATATCTACATCATCATATGGAAGGAAAAATAAATGGATGGGGACACATATAGATTACATTAGTTTACTGTAAAGCTACGTCTTAGTTGGTGCTCATCTTGGCGAGAGCCGAGTTCAAATCAGCATGAAGTTTTAACATCTACTCTCGTGTAATAGAAATCTGTGCTGGGATTTATCTGACTCCGGTGACGTGTGACAGCTAGCAGATGGTCGGTTTAACCAGTTTGTCTGCTTCCTGACCTGTGCCCTAGCGAGTCAAGGTTTAGACTATGTGCGAAGTTACATCAAAAGCTGCTGTTGGCTTTCCCACCATTGTTGAGGAAAAATAAAAGCCACATTAATCCCTAATGTATTTGATGAATTCTCAGTTCGGTTCGGTTCTGATGGCTTGTCACATACATTTTTTGTTATTCTATTCTTAGACGACAGGAACAGCAAGAGGTTAAGGAGAAAAATGACTATTTTTTTTATTGCAATACTCTTTCTTTATTTTACGTAAAAGAATTGAAAAACCTACCTTAAACTTAAAACTTTACTTTAAAAAAAAACCTTGTATTCCTAGTGTATTGTATAATATAAAATAAATATAAAAGATTTACACTGGCAGCTCAGAGCAGTACAGCAGCATTAAAGTATGAAATTGAATGAATAAACGTAAAAAAACCCACACAGGGCTTCGGAGTCAACGCTTGACAGAGGGCGTGGCTGAAGCTTGGTGCTGACGCGACCGTCATAGTGACAACAGCTAATCACATTACTTGCCGCTTGGACCACAACACAACACAAAAAAGCACCTTTTTTGACAGCTTGTCTGTGAGACTATTTTGAGTATGAAAACTGATCACTTTAATATTTGATTCCTCATTTGGCTGGGGGATAGCGCCTATTTGAACCACACATGATATGATATGCTGCCAGTCATTCAATGATAAACAGAGTACACGGACGGAATACAAGCATGATACATTCCAGATTCTCCAACCGTCTCGGTCACCTCCTTCCCGGCCTGTTCTCTCCAGTTTGTGTCCCGGTATGTAAATAATGATTGGTCGTAAAGGACCGGGTGATTACCCACCGCAATTATTAGCTTTTCCTCCATTTTAGATCGTTCTTCACTCTTCATTCACTCTTCATTCACCGGTGTTTTAAACGAACGCTATTGGCTAGCGTCTGCTCTAAGATATTTGCATAGGGTGATCTGATTGATTGACGCCTGCGTTGGCGCTTGAAAAGTTGAGAAATCTTCAACTTTTGCCGCTTGCAACATGAGTGAAGCGACGCAACGGAACCCACAATTCAGTTCGTCAACGCATGACGTCACCCATTCAAAGTAAACGAGAAGCGTTGATGCCGATGCCCCGTGTGAATGCGGCGTAATACACTGCATCTAATATACAGACACACGCGATTTTACTTCCACTTTAGACATAACCGACTGTGTTTATGTTAACCTTGTGTGTATTTGACAGTATTAGCGCAGTAAAACGACTATTTAGTCCTGTAATCACGTGTTTGACAGGCGTTTAGTGCGCGCGCTCCGAAAAGCGCATGTTAAAACCGCGCACGCGAATGAAACCGGCAAGGCTTTAAAACGCATGCAAATAATGAACTTTCGTGATTGTGAATAGCTATAGTGTTCCGTGAGTATAACTCTACCACTAACGTGTGATGTGAATGTATGTCGCGTTGTTCAGTATATTGGGATGGAGGCAAATTATAGAATTTGTAGAAAAATAATTAATTAAATGCAAAACCGAGAAAACCGCAATTCACAAGCGCGTATTGAACCGTGAATGCCGTACCAAGCGGTTCAATATTATATTGAGAATTGTGGCTTCCCTAAACTCTAGGAACGAGAGGCAGAGTATGAAGCTGAGCAGATACGAATCAAGAAAGAAAAAGAGAAGGAAGTGGCGCGAATGAGAGCTCTTCAAGAAAGGGACAGAGACCATAAAGCTGAGCAGGTAAAATGTTACAGTATGTCCTTGTATAAAAAATACTAAATTCCTTTGTATGAGATGTATCCTCCTGTATACCCATGATGGCGTAATACATTTTGCATTTCAAATAAATGAGTTTTTCTCTAAACTGTGAGGATGAGATCAGGGCACGCAGGAACCAGGAAGCGGCTGCGAGAGAATGGAGAAAGAAGGAGAAAGAGCTGACTACGAGAAAGCTGAAAGTGGAAGAGAAGCTGAAGGCTGCTCGTTTGGAGCAAGTCACTCATAAGGAGCACATGCTGTCCATTGAAGCTGGACGAGAGAGAGCAGAGTTTGAGAGGGTCCTGAGGTACAAACACATACTATTAGCATGACCATACACAGGGTCTTAGAAAGAGGTACAAAGATTGAGCTTGCTAGGGGGATTCAAGGGCATATGATGCCGTTTTAAAAGTTCATTATTTTTTAGTATTAGAATAGGTTAACTTGCTTTAGTGTTCAGTCTGTCTGAAACGTCTGAATTCTACAAAGCCCCTTATCCCGAAAAGCCCAGAGTGTTCTGATTGGCTAGCTGACCCAGTGCATTGTGATTGACCAAAAACTTTAACGCCCCATACATAATTGTGATCTTCAAGGGCCAGATTTACTAAACTGGACAAATTACTTTTTGAGTGGTACGGTCCCACATATGGGATTTTTATATCTGTTCCCCTGAGAGTACGGTACCACATATGGGCTTCAAAATATGTCAAACATCACAACTATTCAGTGTTTTCAACCACATAATGTTTATTTTAGGTTTGAAACATTTAAATACACATAATTACTACTAAAACAATACATTTAGAGTTTGTAAAATACACACTGGTGTCTATGGAAGCAGCAATAACAATCCATTCAAATATAGTTTACAGATGTGTTTCATTCAAATCAGATACACAGTGTAAGTAGTGTAGTGTAAGTTACTCTAAAGTTTACTCTATTCTTCTCCCAGTTCACCGGCCACTTACTTAAATGTATTTTGGGATAAACTAGTGTTGTCAAAAATATCGATATTTCGATATGTATCGAAACTGAAATATCTGAAACGATACGATAGTCCTTATTTACAGTATCGATACCAGCTGCACTCTCCTGTCCTCTCTGACCGACAGCGAGTTGACACGCACCCGCCTCCTCTCATTCAGTCCGGTTAACCCTCTGAACACGGCGAACGCGTGTTCTGCTGGATATTTCCCATTGCATATTTTTTTACAGTCTATGATATTTCCTCATGACTGCGTGTTAGTGTAACGGTCTGAATTTCGCGCGGGATTGCACATAACGTTAATTCTACTCATTCCCGCAGATTTCGCGCTCGCATCTGAAGCACACACACAAATACCGTAATAAAGCCGCTTCTGACAAGTGCAAAAATTAGCTCCTTTTTCCAGCTTATTAATGGTCAAATACACTCACAAAATCTCAATGTCAGTCTTGGTGAGTATTAACACAGTCGTAACCAGTTCAGGAAGAAGCTTTGTATTTTTATTATACTGTATTTATTTGTGCTATTGTTTGCTTTTTTTGCTTAAAAGCTTTATCATATAAAGTGATCTCTTCAAAAGAAATTTTTAATTTCCTGGAATTTCAATAGACGGACAAAAAAAGAAATTATATTTAAAAATATCTATTTGACAGTATATGCAGCGTTTTTCCCCGTGGTATCGAAAATGGTATCGAATATCGATACTTTTTTAGGTATCGTTTCGAAGTTAGAAATTCCAGTATCGTGACAACACTAGGATAAACTGATGAATTCACGTGCTGTAAATCCGACTGACAGGACTGACTCGAACAAACATGGCATCGCCCATCTCACGTTATAGATCAAGCTGTTAATAAATCTGGCCCTAAGGCTTCTAAAGCAATTGTAATTTTGCTTTTTATTATTATGCTGTATATTAAGCATTACAAAACCCAATGAGTGAACTTGAAAATTAAACAGTTACCTCTATAAGCCACACACACATCAAATAATTCACTATACTTACTGACAGAACGTTTTATCTTTTGAAAGTGGAAGAGGGGAGAATGGACAAAGATAACATTAAAGATTGTATGCTGTATACACTTTTTTCCAGGGCACAGCAGGAACTCATTGAGAAAGAACGAGAAAAAGAGGAGCAGCGGCATCAACAAATCCAAAGGCATGCTGAGGCTGTGAGGCAGCAGGTACGGGAGAGAGAAATGCAGGCCGTCACCCAGCGCAGAGAGCTGTTCCGAGAGGGGGAGCGGCTGGAAGAGGAGGCGCGCAGTCGCAGAGCCCGACTGGACGAGATTAAAGAAAAGAAGCTGAGGGAACTCAGGTATGTCCTTAGTGATAAAGTAGACAGAAGAATTATGGCTGCCCCCTAATAGTCGACTAAACGTAAGCCATTTCATTCATAAACATCAAACATGGCTTATCATTTGAAACCTTTAAGTAGTAGCCTAACGTTAGCCACTTTACAAGGCCGCGCGCTCTAACAATAGTATTAATCTGATAAATGTGCAGTATTATTAGGCGCATATCCAAGTGTTCGTGTGGAAGATAAATTAGTACCTCTCTTACTGTGTGATGTTTAAAGGGTTACTTCAGCGATTTAGCATTCGGCTTTGTATCAGTAGAAACCCAGTAGTATATTCAAATGATCTTACTTTCCCCCCTCATATCCCCCCGAGACGAGAGAATTATGCATTTTATTTCTAGAATCCGTTAATATCGTCATTTAGGATTTTTTGGCCAGAGGCTATAGACTACAGCCAGGAGTAGGAGCTAGTTCCGCATGTTTTCAACCCTTCCATAGGGGTGGGATCTCACTCACAGAATGTTAATGCGCACGGCCGCTCGGCTCAGGCATTAATAACGGAGCAATACGGAGCAAAAGTGAGTGTTTCCAAAAGTTAAGCTTCCATAGGCATGATCTGATAACACGCCATACTGGACACCGTCGTGAATGACTGCCGCGCTTACCTCAGCTCTGCTCAGCTCTTCGCTCTCGTGATGAATGAAATCTGACTCCTGCTGCATTTGTGTCGTGACTTTCGTTCGGCTCACTCGCACTTTATTGAAAAGACACGTTCAGTTTTTAATTGTTTAAAAGGTTAGTTCACCCAAAAATTATCCCATGATTTACTCTCCCTCAAGCTAGCCCAGGTGTATTATGACTTTCTTCTTTCAGATGAACACAATCAGAGTTATAAAAAAAATATGCTGGCTCTTCCAAGCTTTATAATGACAGTGAATGGTACCTTAGATTTTGATGCCAAAAAAACACATCCACCCATCATAAACGTACTCCACACAGCTCCATGGGGTTAATAAAGGCCTTCTGAAGCAAAACAATGCGTTTATTTAAGAAAAAAATATCCATATTTATAACTTTTTAAACTATAATCACAGGCATTATATGTCCTCTGACCCGACAGATGACATATTGACGAATGCAGAAGTGCAGAGGATAGAGTAAAACAAAACACTGGTCACTGAGAATTTTCAAAGAGAAATGTGGGAGGAGCTTGAGTTTGTTGCTCAGCTCTATTTGTTTAGATCGCGAGAGACGTCTACTCTCACCTGACCTTATGCTACACTTACATGCGTCAGGTCAGAGGTCACTCTTTTGCCGGAACTCGACTCGTATATGACCATTACCGGAAGCCAGTTATTTTAGTTTATAAAGTTATAAATATGGATATTTTTCTTAGAAAAAAGCATGGCTTCACTTCAGAAGGCCTTTATTAACCACCTCGAGCAGTGTATGGATTATGGATGATATGTATGGAGATGGATGCACTTTTTGGGGCTTCAAAATCTCAGTTATTATTCTATTCACTGCCATTATAAAGCTTGGAAGAGCCAGGATATTTTATTAATGTAACTCTAATTGTGTTCGTCTGAAAGAAGAATGTCATATATACACATAGGATGGCTTGAGGGTGAGTAAATCATGGGATCATTTTCATTTTTGGGTGAACTAACCTTTTAAATGAACTACTACTAGTCGACTAGAAAAATTCTTTAGTCGGGGACAGCCCTAAAATGGAGAGTGTGGAAAATTGTAATAAGAGTTATTAATAAGTAATGAAATAAAGATTGCTGGATTACATACACACTCTCAGAAAACTAAGACATCAAAGTAGGCCACTACGGTTACTTACACCCACTGAGTGGCTGCAATTCTCAGCAATTTTCAGCCTCAGATGTTATGCCCACAAACCGTTGGCTGAACATCTGATGCATAAGGCACACAAGAAGGGGAAACCTTTAAGGAGTCTCCAAGTTTGAATTCTACAAAGCCGCCGTGATTTCACAATACCTCATGGGAGAAGACATCCGTAATTTTTTTACAGCTGTGACAATAAAGTCTGGGAAAATGATCCCATTATCTTATCAGGATCAACTAAATGCTGTATTTTCAAGTATGTGAAGTATGCGCAGTCATTTTGCAGTGAACTGTTATCTTGCATTGACTACATTTCCGTGAGGATCTATGTGCAAATGGCACTTCAGTTAATCAAAACAAAATATAAAAGCACTAGGAGAGCTAGGGGGAAAAACATGCAATTCTTCAAAACGTTCCAAGGCTTTTGTGGAAACTACAGAATTGACTTCCACATTTTTGTATCCCCGCCCACGAACAGTCATGTCGACAGAGGGTTATTAAAGGGTGATGATGTGGATCTTTTTTTTTTTTTTGAAACAGATCGAAATCCATTTCTAAGAAAGATAAGCTCAAACGGATGAATTTGAAATCATCACTGATGCTTGCATTTAATTTAGGCTCACAGGCCCACAACTACAGATTTATATATATATAAACTATATATAAACTATATATAGTACTGCAAAAATACCTTAGATAGAATTAGAGAAACAATAATAATCAAGCGTATAGCGTCAGTTCTGGCAGGTCACGTTAGTTAAGCTCGCATCAGCTGTCTGTCAGCTGATCACGTCTACCTGTAGGAATACGACGTCTATCACTGCATATATATACACTCACCTAAAGGATTATTAGGAACACCATACTAATACTGTGTTTGACCCCCTTTTGCCTTCAGAACTGCCTTAATTCTACGTCGCATTGATTCAACAAGGTGCTGAAAGCATTCTTTAGAAATGTTGGCCCATATTGATAGGATAGCATCTTGCAGTTGATGGAGATTTGTGGGATGTACATCCAGGACACGAAGCTCCCGTTCCACCACATCCCAAAGATGCTCTATTGGGTTGAGATCTGGTGACTGTGGGGGCCATTTTAGTACAGTGAACTCATTGTCATGTTCAAGAAACCAATTTGAAATGATTCGAGCTTTGTGACATGGTGCATTATCCTTCTGGAAGTAGCCATCAGAGGATGGGTACATGGTGGTCATAAAGGGATGGACATGGTCAGAAACAATGCTTAGGTAGGCTGTGGCATTTAAACAATGCCCAATTGGCACCTAAGGGGCATAAAGTGTGCCAAGAAAACATCCCCCACACCATTACACCACCATCACCAGCATGCACAGTGGTAGCAAGGCATGATGGATCCATGTTCTCATTCTGTTTACGCCAAATTCTGACTCTTTCTGACCATCTGAATGTCTCAACAGAAATCAAGACTCATCAGACCAGGCAACATTTTTCCAATCTTCAAGTGTCCAATTTTGGTGAGCTCGTGCAAATTGTAGCCTCTTTTTCCTATTTGTAGTGGAGATGAGTGGTACCCGGTGGGGTCTTCTGCTGTTGTTGCCCATCCGCCTCAAGGTTGTGCGTGTTGTGGCTTCACAAATGCTTTGCTGCATACCTCGGTTGTAACGAGTGGTTATTTCAGTCAAAGTTGCTCTTCTATCAGCTTGAATCAGTCGGCCCATTCTCCTCTGACCTCTAGCATCAACAAGGCATTTTCGGCCACAGGACTGCCGCATATTGGATGTTTTTCCCTTTTCACACCATTCTTTGTAAAACCCTAGAAATGGTTGTGCTTGAAAATCCCAGTAACTGAGCAGATTGTGAAATACTCAGACCGGCCCGTCTGGCACCAACAACCATGCCACGCTCAAAATTGCTTAAATCACCTTTCTTTCCCATTCTGACATTCAGTTTGGAGTTCAGGAGATTGTCTTGACCAGGACCACACCCCTAAATGCATTGAAGCAACTGCCATGTGATTGGTGGATTGGATAATTGCATTAATGAGAAATTGAACAGGTGTTCCTAATAATCCTTTAAGTGAGTGTATATAGCTCCTCAGTACTATCAGCAGCTATCGCGTTTCTCCAGAGCTCATTTACCCTCCTCCACCCCCAGCTCTTCCTCTTGTCTGTCAGGATTTGCTATTCTGATTTCCCTTGAATCATACTAAATTCCTGAATACTTTGTACATTTAATATCAACATTAATTATATCTGCAATACATTATGTTGGTTCTGTTCTGTTTACCCTAAGGGGGGTTATTGCTGTTCTCCCTGCTCTTATCCACGTTAGGCTGCATGGATGCGCAGGGAGTTCTTGCCCAGAACAGAACCATACTGGCAATCCAAACTATATGCTAATATTATATGCTATGTGCTAATCATCTTTGACAGTAGTGGTCCTGACAGAAATAATTTAAAGGGTCATGAAACCCTAAACAAAATTTTCTAGAAAACTAGTTAATTTGAATCCTTTTTGCTCTATTTTCAACTTCCGGGTTTAAATTCGTCTTCATGGCTGTGTCCGAAAACCTAGACAGCTGACTTGTTGCCTCACTGCCATATCAGACAATGGCTTGTAAGACAGCGTTTGTGCATGAAGGCACCTCATGAAATGGATTTCGGACAGACTTTTTAGGCAAACCGTTTAATGATCTACAGCAAAATAGAGAGAGCTTTGGTGAGAACTAAACAGATAATGAGGAAATGTTGATTAAAAAACATAAATTTACACACAAACTGACCAGCAAATGCAACTTTCGCACACCATCTTTATTCCCAGCTGAACTATCACAGAATGGAAAGCACAGGATTGTGGGATATCAAAGGCATACAAATATGCTGCCTTCAAAACTTGATCAGATGAAGGTGTCTCAGGAGAGTCAAGTTAAGCTAACATTAGTTTCGGACGTGCCTTGATGCCTTCCGAACTTGAAATGTGTCCTCCGAAGGCAGCATTTTCCAGGTTTCAGACACAGCCCATGTCAACGTCATTTCTTGTACTATAGTTGGCGATGACTCATCAGTGTCTCATAATTATTCATTATGCGTGCCCCTATCCTATGAGAAGATGTGTTGCTTAATTCATGACAGCATGCATTGATAGGCATTTTCCTCTGACTGGTGCTTCAAACAGTGAGATTACAGTAAGTGAGAGATGCATTAATGGATCAAAAACAAGTGTTTGGTTTTGCTTTGTAGTACTTTCTGCGTTGTGTAAGTTCTCTTCAATAGATCCTGATCCTTCGACACAAACACGATTCATCCACACTGTGAGTGTAACCGCTCTTTACGGCCCTTTAACAGACCAAACGGCTCATAAAAACTCCACAAAATATCAAAAGTTTCAAAAGTCTCAAAAGTTATCAAAGATGCAACGTGTTCACACATATTTACTATGCAGGGAACAAATTGCGAATGGCTGTCCATTTAATTATAGCTGTCACAGGATATATATGTATTTGTGTAACGTTGAGCTTTCAAAACCATGTGTATATTGCGCTGCATGTAATGGTAATTTGCAGCGTGCATTTAGGGGAAGCTTTGAGGCTTTTGACGAGAGAGAAATAAAACTCTGAATCACTCTCTCATAGCCAGACCTTCAGACTGACGGCAAAAGGTCTGGACTGCGTCCTTTCATTGTTCTAGACCAGTGGTCACCAACCTTTTCAAGCCAAAGATCCCTGACCTCAGCCTTGATGAAAGGCAAGATCTACTTATAGATTTTTCATGGCCGATTCAGAGGTTTTTTTATTTATTTCGAGAACATCTGTGGGGTTTTTTTTCTTTTTCTTTGCTTAAGCAAATTATTTTGTTGTCTTTTTTTTCATTCCACCTTGTTGATCACTTAACTACGGACACTTTTATAGCATTTTTCAAAACTGTGGTGAGAACTGATTGCTTCTGAAACAGGAGGTTTCATGACCGCTTAAAGCAAAACCAGCTTATTATGTGAAGTGTGTTTGCACTATATTTCGGCCATTTAGGTTTTTCTATGTAATGCAATAACATTCACACTGTGCAGATTAAGGCCTAGTCCACACGTACACGGGTATATTTATAAAAAATTTACATTGGTATTTTTACACAGGTATTTTTATAAACAGAGTTTTTCCCTCCTCCGTTTAAAAAAACTAAATCCACGTCCACATAAAAATGCTAAACACGCTATTAAGCACTGTCAAGAGCATGCCAAACCAACAGGTGGCAATATAACCCTAACCTTAAAGCCATGTTGGCCAATCAGAAGCCTGGAAATGTTTTCATTTCTGGTTCTGACCAAGCGGCAACCTCCCGCAGTTTCTCATGAAGCCAATACGGAAGTGACATAAACTGAAAGCCATTGACTGGCCGCTAGAGACCGGCTCCAGAAGGAGCAGAATCTCATTGAGCTCCATGTTAAAATGCCCAACTTTACAGCAGAATAAAACATGTTTACAATCTGGTACAAATTGTGGATTTGGTCTATACGGCTTCATGACAACTGTGAGGGGAGTGACTTTTTTTATAACTCATTAGTTTACATTATATAAAACATTAAAGCTCTGCATAATTAAGGGCGTGGCCACTTCGAGTGACAGGTGGATAGGCATTAATCTGCTGTCTGTTAGTCATCGCGTCACTTCAGCTCCGCCCATGTCCCACCTTTTTGCCCATTTTCTATTATCCGGGAGTGACGCGTGATGACCCGCTGCCAAGATGGTAAATCGCGGGGGGGACGGGGGACAGGACCCCCCCAATCTGAGGGCTGTCCCCCCCTGAAAACCATGCTGAGTATTGTAAATAATATAATGATATATACTTAAAATATATGTGTAAGTAGTAAAACAATACAAACGCAAACGGGACAAAAATGCGTTTTAAGTTTAGAAACATTTGATGTAAAAGTGTGTCATTGTACTGTTTTCTTGCTGTGTTTTTCCATTACGAATAATAGGCTAATGAACCCAAAATGCAAGCAACCCGCCCCCGAATTGGCGCTCATTCTAAACCGAAAGTATATGCGGACGGCTCCACCAGATCTGTGTTGGGTTTTGCTCAATATGATAATAAGTGGCAGATCAGAGGGCTTGCTGCAGTTGAATATCTAAATATGTGAATATCATAGTATAAAATACTATGTGGAGGACGCAAGATAATTTAATAATTATAATATGACTGCGTGCACCTTAATCGTATTTAAACAACTATCACTTTGTGTTGTTGGTCAGTTAAAATGAAAGAGAAAAGAAAAATGGACATAGGCTACATGATTTTACAGTGCACCAAAACGCCAAATAAGTACGAAATGTGTTTTTTTTGTGTGTGTGTGTGTGTGTGGTACACATATCCTTATAAGTACAATTTTGGCTGTATTATTTGTGTCCCCTTCAAAATTTGCTCTTGAGAAATTTCATGTTTATTGTCCCCCCCAACTGTTAGATGAAATGTACGCCCCTGACTACGTCCATATTTTTTTACAGTCTATGGTTCTGACGCAACAAGCCAAAATATTTAGGGCCACTATATGATAGAAAGAGGTTGTGGGAAAGAAAACACACAAATCGAACCATGATACTTTCCTCTCAGAGATAATGTGTCACAAACATCTTGCAATGATTTAAACAATCACACATTTCCATTTTGACCGCAGGGCAGCTGGGCTCTCAGACAAGTACTGCAAGGAAGTGGAGCGTAAGGTTCAAGCCCTTCCAACTCTTTCCAACTGAGGAGCGACAGAAATGGAGAACATGAGACCAAGTCAAATTAATAAAAGAAGAAAAAACATCTTTGTGGCGGGCCTTTTCGTGGAAAATATTGCATCACAAGTGGGAAAGAAATTAAAACAGTAAGCAAAAATGCACAATGAGGCATGTATTTTTTCCTCCATCATGCTGCTGATTCAACGTGACTTCAAATGCTGATGCCAAATGTGTTTGTCATTCAAAAGTTAGGGTTTTTTTTGTTTGTTTGTTTGTTTTTAAGAGTGCTTACTGTATTATGGAAATATTATACTCTAAAACAGTAATGTAATAATTCTAATATTTTTGGACAGTTATTTTCATGTTAATTGCAATTCAATTACAAATTTAAGAGTTTAAATACAGTTAGCGGAAATTGAGTGCTTTTTTGACACGTTTCAGTAGGACTTAAATGCATCTGAAAATGTGTAATTTTATAGTTACATATATTTGCCTTTGAAATATGGTTAAAGTGTGTCAAATGTACTGACAAAAGCCTTTATGGTAAACTAAAATATAATGGCATTAATGGCATTTTTATTGAAACTTATGTATTTAAATGTATCTGTAATTAGACATTTGCAATTTAGTACATTTAAAATAAAATAACTTTAAATGTAATACCAAAGAACACACTACAGTTAAAATTATAATCAAGTACTTGCATGCGCTTTAGTGTGATCAATTAAAAGATTATTAAAACAAAATGATTTCAAATGCAATCTTTAATGTGAAACTACAAAGTGCACTTTTTAAAAAAGTGAAATAGCTTTCTTTGCAATCACGTGGTTCTGATTTCTACGAAATTCAGATGGAGGGCAGGAAGTGGAAAAACAGAATGGATGAGATGGAGGAAAGTCTGTAAAGTGTTGGTTTAGAAAGCTATGAACAGAAAATCAAAACATGTGTTGGACGTGATCCTTATATTATGAAGAGGCGCGATCTTGCGATTACTGAATTGGAAGACTTGCCTGCCATCTAGACGGTTGATATAGAGAATGTGAAGCTGCTGTCACGCCGTGTTGAGTTCTGGTTTGTTTATATCGCGCTGCCTTTCTGCTATTGAGTTTATAGGTTATTTCGATTTTCTGTCTACTCGTAATTGTGAAAAATGTCACCATTGTAGGTCATTCATGTTGCATCGAGAATTGCCATATGAATTCACACCATCATTCAGGTGGAAAACTGGACAATGTAATACACTTTTCCGCTTTTCTACATGTAAAAACACAAGTTGAAGAGTCAACAGTAAGACGCTGGATAGCAAATCTAGTAATAATGTCACTGATTAAACCTACTTTATCACTCAATAAAATAATCACATTGCTTTTTAAAGGTCCCATGGCATGGATTTTTTATTTTATAATGTATTCTGAGGTGTACTTATATTGTTAGTATGATTTTTACATCATAAAATGTCATAATTTAGAAATAAAAGGCTTTTTTTTCTATACTGATGTTTGCCCTCTGGCTGAATGCCCTGTTTCAATGTGTGTGTCTGCTGTGAGACTTCAGTGAAAACACCCACTGTTGTTATTGGCTGACATCTTTGCATTTGAAATGAGTGTTAGATTTTGTAGCGGAGGGGGCGTGGTTTAACGAGGTCTACCAGGCACGAGTCCGTCAGAGAGACGGATGGACCTGAGTTCACTTCTCATCAGTTCTCTCAGTGAACTGTTGTAGTTACTAGCATATACTTCAGGTTATTAGTTTATTTCTAGTCGGAGGGACTGTCACTCATGTCAGAAAGTTAGTAACTTTAGTAAATTATGGATCAGCGCTGACTCGAGACGCGAAACCGTTTAGAACGATTCAGCCTTATTTGTTGAACTGGTTCGACCAGTTCACTAAAAAGAACAGGTTCAAAAGAACGATTCGTTCACGAACCGGACATCTCTAGTGGACCAGAGACGGAGCGATTGCTAACAAAGTTATATTGTAACTACTGAGTTGTGAGAGCGCTGTCAGCACGAGTTTATTTTGTTTGTATCTGAGAGTTCTGAATAAACACGAGTCCCAGTCACGCCTGGTCCGTTTTCCTCCTTATTCTACCAACTTTGTAACACATGTAATGTACCATTACAGCTGTCGAGATGAACGAGTTACGAGTAAGTGTTGATTATAGCATTATTTTTTTATATTTTCCTATCATATGAAAAGCGTCAGTGACGCGCATTGAATACACAGCGCAAACAAAGACACAACAGCAGTAATCGAATGTAATCCAGTTTATTGTGGGGATAGCTGGCTAGCCTAGCCGGATATGTTCACGTTTACCCCCCTTCTGCTTAATCTCGCGCCGCGTTTGGTGCCTCCGCTGTGGGCCAGATGCAGTACTGGGGGTTGGTGATGTTGAAGGCCGACCGGTCAGTGCAGCCCGAGCTTCGGCGTGCGTGAGGTTTATCTCTAAAGAGACGTGAGTCTGCTGATGTTGAGCAGAAACTCACGACTGTATGCACATTTTAGAACAGATAGACATGACGAGGACGTACAAAAACACTGACTCACAAGATAGAAAACACGAGAGAAGCCGCAGCGTGTACACAAATAATAAAGTTCTGTGTGAACTTGAATAATTACCTACACATCAGAAATCATTAATCACAGATCAGAAGGAACTGAAAAAAGACTTTTTTCATTTGTACATCCAAACACTGAGAAACTGCCAGCATTCACTCGTTCACAAGCCATGATCTCTCGAGGACAAACAAATATGGCGCTCGCATGGGCATGCCAAATTCTCTGGGCGGAGGAAACCGTTCCTGTTATGACGTCATAACTGAGAAAATGACAGCTCAGACGAGCTGATCTGGAATTTTCCTAAGGCAGAGAAAGACAGACAGAACTCGGTTTACACCCATCAAAATTTCTAGCCACTTGGGGAAAATATTCAATCTAGGGGAACTCATATATTAATGTTGAAAAACCTCATAAAATGAAAATGTCATGCCATGGGACCTTTAAAGGTCTGCATTTTGTGTGGTTTACATTTGCGAGTATGATTCTCGCTCGACTTGTGAATTAGCAGAACGTGCACGCAGCCACTATATACTATACTGTGTCGGTGTCTGTCCGCTGAATGTGACCATCTCCGATTTTCTGCGTGGCCGTATGGGAAAGTGAATATTTACAATGACAACAATAAGCTTTAGTTACATTTACATCTTTCCAGCAAAGAAATAGATCGACTTCTTTCAGCTTGTTTAACACATTTTTATTTGGACTCTAATGATGGCTGAAGCAGCGGCGTGACACTGTTTATACGGAAACCAGATCAACATTGTGAACCGAATTCTTCAAAACTTAAGTGAAAACATCAAATAAACATGCAATGAAATATAAAATATATTTTCTAAACTGCAAACGATACCAAGAAGAGTGGGAATATTTAAGTCAAAAACAAAGGTAAGCCGGTCTCCGTATTAAGTTCAGTATCAGCAGACGCAAAACGCCATTAAAGGCGACAACTTTTAAACTAAAGTGATAAAAGTTACGTAAACTTTAAAAACTCTTTGTGGTTTCTCGGTTTGATCGATTTGAGCAAACATAAACGACGCGAACATAGGCATTTTGAGTTTGTGTATAGCCCCGTTTCCACCCAAATTACCCGGAACAATTTGTACCAGGAACTTTTTTTTACAGAAACTTTTTTTCCCCCAGACCTGCTACTGTCTGCGTTTCCACTGCGGTCTAAAGTACCGTGAAGATTAGGCAAATTAGTCTGGTGACGTAGGACTGCGCGCGACTGTTCCTCCCAGTCAGCGACAAGGGGGTAATCCAGCACCCGGAAAGCATACCTTCCAGTCATTGCTAACCAAGCCATCACCTGCTGTTAGCATTCCTTTGACTCCCATTCATTTTGGGGTCACTTTGACAGCAAATAACTTTACATCTGAGGCATTTAAACACTCCATTTGTCCATTGTTTATTTCTAAAGAAACACGACAATGTATAAAAGGCTTCATTACCTTGTATCTTACACTATCGCCCCGTAGAAGCCGTTTTTGTAAAAATAGGCTAACAATTGCTATAGAATAAGACCTCCGTTCATCTTCGGAACACAAATGAAGATATTTTAGTTGAAATCCGATGGCTCAGAAAGGCCTCCATTGGCACAATGCACTGTACACTCTCAAGACCCATAAAATGTACTAAAGACGTTGTTACAAAGTTTCACTACAGTGGCTCTACAATAACTTTATGAAGCGACGAGAATAGTTTTTGTGCGCAAAAAAACCCCTAAATAACGACTTATATAGTGATGACCAATTTCAAAACAATGCCTCATGAAGCTTCGAAGCATTATGAATCAGCGAGTTGATTCAGTGGTTTGACACGCGATCCAAACCCCTGAATCGACTCGCTGATTCATAACGCTTCGGAGCTTCATGAGGCATTGTTTTGACATCGGTCATCACAATATAAGTCGTTTACAGCTTAGGACCCAGGACCAGTAGTGAAAAATGAAGACCAAGAGTCAAGAGAGTAGTAAGATTAATTAAAGAAAAATTAACTGAAGAATAGTTTGCAGGTTCATCAGCAGAAGCCAGCTTCAAGTCTCACAAGGAGTTCGTAGGCCGCGCTCCCTCTAACAGTCTCCCCGCCTCCACCTATCGTACATACAATTTCTGAACAATTATACTGTTTTCAAGGTCTAACCACGTCATTATTGTCATGTGGAATGATTCTGATTGGCAGAGAAAATGCACTGTCATGGTAAATTTCCACACAAGGATAGATAGCAGAGCATATCACTAAACTAGGTAGACTAGTTGTCGCCCTATCACTAGAATTAGATCATTGTTGACCTCGGAGGTTGCAGAAAGGCGTCTTCAAGTCTGGTGTCGTGTGCAGAAAATGTCAATCTTCAATATTGGGCCTGCACAGATCATACAACGCACACACAAAAGCTCCCTAGCATCACAGCTCTCCCAAGGTTGTAGTTGGTGAGATCTGGTCCCAACCAGAGAAAGTTTTCCAAAACATATTGATAATGTGCTTTTCTCTCAGCCAGGGGTACAGACAATAGTACAATTGTATTCTTACAATTCTTTAGGGTTTAAGTAAAAGGAAATATAAAATGAAAGTAATGGGAGCGGCGACACTGCTCAGAGACCAAATACAAACTTTTAGAAAATATAAAGGAACAAACAATCATTGGTCCTCTTGATATAAGCAAAATCATAACTGGAAAGAATCATTAAAATCATAATAATTATATAGGAGGACGAATATTGATTGAGGCTTTGATTATGAATTTATTAGGATATATACAATTATATTGAAGCGGTAGTGGATTTCAGAATCCATCTTTCACTATACATTTATTTTGGAATTGCTCTCGCACAGTGACATTTTGGTGTGATGTTTGTGACTTTATCAAAGGTTATGTGAATCCTAATGTTGAATTTACTTATAAAAATGTAATTTTTGGTTTTCAAGAAGGTGAAGAGAAAAATTATATTTATTTTATAAATCTTATTTTTCTGTTAGCCAAATATCACATTCATAAATGTACATTTTCTAACTGTAAACCTCTTTTTTTAAGATTTAAACTTAAGATTAAAATGTTCTTTGAATCCATTGAGGTTTCTAAAAACGTAAAAGCTACGAGAACAATGGCTGTGTTTAAGGACTTGGAGCTTAATCTTGACTGAAGGACCTTTGGTGTATTATTCCTTTATTGTGGTATGACAATGATGAAAGTTTTTGTTATTGTTCCTTTATGCATTTAATTTAAAAAAAAAAATTTTTTAAACCTTTGCGATGGACTGGACTGAACTGAACTGAACTGGAACATCCTACGAGTACCACCCCAAAGTTCCTAGTTCCTGGGCAAAGTTCCTGCGGTGGAAACGCGGCTATAGTGATTCCTATGTAGAAAATCACCCTTCCTGCCCTCCACCTGCATTTCGTACTACAGCAGTGACGTCGCGTGCAAATAACCTATTAAGTATGTTAAGAAACAGTCATAAAGTCACCTTTTTTGGATCCGGTGTTTAACCATGTCAAAAGTAGTAGACAGAGCCAGCAAGGTGAGTAATGAGGATTTGTAAGTTGCCAGTGTCAGAGCTTCAGTAACCGAGAGCAGGGTTAAATGTCTGCATCGGGAACCAGATGGGTTCCAGAATCCAATCCAGGAGGTTTCTCTGTGCAAAAAAGGTAGAGACTTGGTTGAACATGACGTCAAGCGTTTTAGCAATGAATGGAACAAGGGAGACCGGTCTGTCATTTTCTAAGTGCTGGAATTAGAGTGAGTTTCTTAAAGGCCCACTGAAATCAAAATTAAGTTTTTTAGCTTTTAGTATGATTATCTTAGCCTTAAGGTTATGAATAAGCTGGTGTGTTCCAAAACAATGACAAAATTTGCATTTAGGAGATACATGCAATCAAAACTTACAGTCTCTCACTTCCGTTAAAGGATTAGTTCACTTTTAAATAAACTTTTGCTGATAATTTACTCACCCCCATATCATCCATGATGTCCATGTCTTTCTTTCTGCAGTCGAAAAGAAATTAAGGTTTTGGATGAAAACAGTCCAGGGTTTTTCTCCATATAATGGACTTCAATGGGCTCCAAACGGTTCAAGGTGATCATCTCTGAGCTCAGCCATCACTTCCGGCAAGTGAGGTCAAATTAGATCGTGGTCATAGATATATCGATAGTAGATGCCTCATTGTACTGATCCGTGCAGTCGCTAATGAGGCATCTACGTATACATCTATGACCACGATCTAATTTGACCTCACTTAGCGGAAGTTATGGCTGAGCTCAGAGATGATCACGCTCGTCTGAAAAGAGGTAAAATAATAGCATAAATACTGCTCGGTTTCTCGCAGAAACTGATCGTTTCGCTAGATAAGACCCTTATTCATCGTCTGGTATCGTTTAAAGCCCTTTGAAGCTGCACTGAAACTGTCATTTGGACCTTGAACCGTTTGGAGCCCATTGAAGTCCATTATATGTAGAAAAACCCTGTACTGTTTTCATCCAAAACCTTGATTTCATTTCGACTGCAGAAAGAAAGACATGGACATCATGGATGACATGGGGGTGAGTAAATTATCAGCAAAAGTTTATTTAAAAGTGAACTAATCCTTTAAAATCAATCACAGATTTTGTATCTTAAAAGACGTTTAGGGACTGAAGACACCAAGTGATGAAGTGTTTCAGGTGTAATTTTGTCCCATTCTTCCTGCAAACAAGTCTTAAGGTGGGCAACAGTACGGGGTCTTCGTTGTCGCATTTTGCACTTCAAAATGCGCCACACATTCTCTATTGGAGACAGGTCGGGACTGCAGGCAGGCCAGTCAAGTACCCGTACCCTCTTCCTCCGCAGCCAGGACTTTGTAATGTGTGCAGAATGTGGTTTTGCATTGTCTTGTTGAAATATGCATGGACGTCCCTGGAAAAGATGTCTTCTTGAAGGCAGCATATTATGCTCCAAAATCTCTATGTACTTTTCAGCATTAATGGTGCCTTCACAGAAGTGCAAGTTACCTTTGCCAAGGGCACTGACACAACCCCATAACATGACAGACCCTGGCTTTTGGACTTGTTGCTGGTAACCGTCTGGATGATCCTTTTCTTCTTTGGTCCGGAGCACACGGCGTCCATTCCTCCCAAAAAATACCTGAAATACTGATTCATCTGACCAAAGTACACGTTTCCACTGTGTGATGGTCCATCCCAGATGCCTCCGAGCCCAGAGAAGTCGACGGCGCTTCTGGACACTGTTAACATAGGGCTTCCTTTTGGCACAGTACAGTTTTAACTGACATTTGTGGATGTAACTACGTATTGTGGTACTTGACAAAGGTTTGCCAAAGTAGTCCTGAGCCCATGTGGTGATATCGCTTATAGATGAATGACGATTCTTGATGCAGTGTCGCCTGAGGGATCGGAGATCACGGTTGTTCAGCTTAGGCTTGCACCCTTGTCCTTTACGCACTGAAATTCCTCCAGATTCCTTGAATCTTTTAATTATGTTATGCACTGTTGAATGTGAACTATCCAAATCTCTTCCTATCTTTCTTTGAGGAACATTTTTTTTAAACATTTCAATAATTTTCTCACGTATTTGTTGGCAAACTGGCGATCTGGCGATCCTCGGCCCGGCCCATTGCTCCTAAAGGATTAGACCTTTCTTGGAGGCTGCTTTTGTACCAAATCATAATTACAATCACCTGTTGACATCACCTGTTTCAAATCACATCATTATTTAACCATTTTACCTCATTACTAGCCCTAAATTGCTCCTGTCCCAACTTTTTTTTTATATGTGTTGCAGGTCTGAATGACAGGAAAGGATGCATATTTACAAATGACATGAAGTTGACCAGACAAAACATGAAATATTTTGTGTTCATATTGTCTGCAATGATACATCCAGGGGATTGGGAACGATCAGACAGTGCACTATAGGGGATAGGGAACGATCAGACAGTGCACTATATAGGGGAAAAGGAACTATCAGACAGTGTGAATATGCTTTTCATTGGGGTGAATGAAGTCTGGTTTCACGTTAGTGTCACATGAACCATCTCAGCTCATGTGATCGAGTCGGCGCAGACCAGAAAACCCGTTTGAATTCATCACAGAATGATATTTTAAAGCGATATGGAGCAAATTAGGAGGAGAAACAGTTAGATTAGGAGAAAACTGTGGCTTTGTGTAGCTGCGATGTAAACTGAAGCTATTGGTTATTTAAAAAAAAGTAGGAGCTTCAATATGTCCCACCCATCTTCCTGTTTCAGTGAAAATTACATCAGCACACTGAATAATGCTGCGAGTGGGACGACCCACTAATATCCAAATTAAAAGAAGATATTGCAAGGTGGAATTTGATCCCCTTTATGACTCTTACAACTAGAGTAGAGGTGATTAAAACCAATGTTCTCCCCAGGGTGTTATATTTGTTTCAGAATCTACCAGTGGCGATACTGAACAAAGAATTTACAGAATGGGATAAAATTATTTCAAGATATATCTGGCAAGGAAAACAACCTAGAATAAGGTATAAAACATTACAACTGTCTAAAGCGAAGGGGGGACTAGCTCTCCCGTGCTTAAAAAGTTATTATCAAGCAGCGCAAATAAAACCTTTGTTAAACTTATGTAATCCCTCCTACTCTGCTAGGTGGAAAGAAATTGAATTGAAAACGACAACGGAACCCCCAATACAGGCATTTATCGGGGATAATAAACTCAGGCATCAATCGGAAAATATACCCAATCCATTGACATTTCACTAAAAGTGTGGTTTGAAATTGTTACAAAGAACAAATTGACACATAACAATAAGCTGTTAAGGTGGATAGGATATGATACAGAATTTTCCCCTAATAGAAGAGATAATATATTTAAAAATTGGGAATAAGGCCCTCATATGTTTTGGGAACTATTAGAAAATAAGAAGTGTAAAAGTTTTGAAGAAATCAAAGAACAATTTGGTCTGGTAAATCAAGATTTTTTTAGATTTTTGCAAATGAGGCATTATTTAGAGCATGATATAAAAAAGGAAAATTATGATGTTGTGGTAAACATTATTAAACTCTTTATTTCCGCATATCAATCTAAACTAAACAAGAAACTAATTTCGAAATATATAGAAGCTTTAAAAGGAGATGATACACACTACATTAAACAAAAATGGGAAAATGAAGCAAATATAAAATTGATGGATGAAGAATGGGAAGATCTCACTCAACAAATATGGAGAGTGACATCATCCTTAACTTGGAGGGAACATGGGTGGAAAAATTTAGTGAGATATTTTAGAACTCCAGCTCAGACAAAATATCGGGATACAAGCTGTTGACGGGAATATGGGGAACAGAATGCAAATCATGTTCATATTTTCTGGAGTTGTCCATCGATAGAGAAATATTGGATGGAACTCAAACAATATATGGACAAGATATTACGGGTTAATCTCCCTTTCAATTTTGACACACTTTATTTGGGAAGACTTAATATGCAAGGCAGAAAAAATCTAAATTGTAAAATGTTTAAAATTATGCTACTAGCAGGAAAAAAGGGAATTACTAGGAAATGGCTGAAAGTGGACGCGCCAAGAAAGGAAAATTGGGTTGATGTGATGCATGATATATACATTATGGAGAAACTGACGTACACTGTTAGATTAGAAAAGAATAAGTTTGAGAGGTTGTGGAATGGATTCTTTGAATTTATTAGGCCAATAAGATCGGACTTTGTGTAAAATAGAATACCTGGGACATTCCCCTTGTTTGTTCTTGCTACCAGTTTATTTTAATTTAATCTTTTCTTTTTGATTGTGGTTGGAAGGGGGGGGGGTCATTTAGTTCTGGGGGGGAAAAGATGATGTTGTAGGACAAGATCAAAATATGTATTATATGACCAAATGTGTATTTATGTAATGCAACTTCAATAAAAAATAAAATAAAACAAAAAACAAAAAAATAAAAAAACAGAAAGGCTAGTCAAACTGTGGTAGTAACGAAACTATATTGGCTGTTTCAAAAAAGGGGAGGAGCTGCTAACAGCTGGAGCCGTTTTAGGGGAAATTACGTCAACACATTGAATAATGCAGCGTGTTCCAAGCATAGACAGTAAAAGAAAGGGACAGAGCGACCCCAGAGACTTCAACGGAGATAATTGAAATCAGATAGAAGCTCAACTCAAAGACACACTCAAAGACTTCTATGGCTTCACTGTAAAAAAAAAACCTTTTTGGTTTTTCCTGGCACCTTTATTTTTATCTACCTGTCCGCTTGATCCCATCCCCACTCATCTCCTTCAAACCATTTCTTCTTCAGTTGTAGCTCAAAGGTTCTTTAGATATTAAAGGTTCTTCATGAAACCATACACCCTGCCAAAGAACCATCTAATAACCTTTATTTTTAAGATTGGGGTGATTGGAAAGGATGAGTTTGGAGACTTCTGCCTCTGAGAGCCGAGAGAAGGTGTGTGTTGGCTGTAAAGCTGTGTGTCAAATTGTGGTGTGGAAAACTGCCCGCTGATGATGGTGGTTTTACTTATGAAGCATGTTGCAAAGTCATCATCTGCTGTAGGCGGGTGGAGGAGGAGGGTGAAGAAGAGAGAAGAGAAGACCATTTGATTTCAATTATTGACTGCCCACACTGTTTCACAACCGTTCGGATCTGTTTTGTGTCATGTGGTGCTCTTTTGCGTTCCAGAATATCTGCATTGTTTTCTATGCTTATGTGTGTTTGTATACCACCAAAAATCAACAACAATGACAACAACCAGGGGCGCCACTAAGGGGGTTAGGACGATTCTAAGGGCCCCCGCACTTTTGGGGCCCTCAGAGATTGGTTTTATTAGTAGTAACAGTAGTAGTAATGTAATAGAAATTATAAATGAAAAATCTACCAAAGAGTTACAAATTTAACAAAATGACTTATTTCTGCTTTTCCGGCAAAATCCAGCAAAACGCTCCACTCATGAACCGCTCATGGGTAAAACAACATTTGCTCAAATCCCACTCCAGCATGAATTTCTCTGTACTGTAGGCTGCTATACTTGCTGTAGGCATTAAGAAAAGGTATAAAAAGTTAAAGGTGTAAAGTTATTTTTATGTCTATCTATGTTGATTATGAAAAGTGAACAGCATGAGTGAGAAAGGACACATCAAAAGATGCGCAATGCCAGGAGAGTGGGAATGAGTCAGACATGATTTTTACAACTTCATTAAGTTTTGTTTTGTAGAAAGCATTTCTTTAAAGTAAATGTTGTATAAATTGTATCTAAATTTTAATCAATGTTTCATCAGCCAATTGGGGCATTCTGGGTTGAGCGAGCAGAGCTTATTGGTCAGTATTACTAAATTGCAGACAAAGATTTTGGATAGCTAAGTTGGTGCGGTATGGGCCCCAACATCATATTCTTTCATAGGGCCCAAAATTGCTAGCGGCGCCCCTGACAGCAACAGCGACATGGAGCAGGGGTTTGCAATGCAGATGTTTTTGCCTTTATTGAGAGTATACTGTACAGTACATTAAGCGGAGTGGGAAAGAGAGAGGGGTCACAAAAAGTTCAGAGAGCCGCAGCACAACCACAGTACATGGAGTGCTGCCCATGAGGATGTCGACTTAACCCTGAGCTTGCTGAGCAGCTTTTTTGGAAAATGAATGAATAAAAAAATGCTTCCTTACCATGATGATTCCTTCCAACTTCCTGAACATAATGAATCCAGCATCCCACATTTTCCTGAAATATTTTGGCACCCAAAAATGAAATTTCCTCCATTAATGACCCAATGTTGTTCTACACCCGTAAGACCTCCGTTCATCCTCGAAACACAGTTTAAGATATTTTAGATTTAGTCCGAGGGCTTTCAGTCCTTTGAATGTAAGTGTATGCACACTTTGCTGTCCACGTCCAGAAAGGTAATGAAAACATCATCAAAGTAGTCCATATGTGACATCATTTGGTTAGTTAGACTCTTTTGAAGCGTCGACAATACATTTTGGTCCAAAAATAACAAAAACTAAGACTTTATTAAGCATTGTCTTCTCTTCCGGTTTTGTTTGAATCCGCGTTCAGGACGCCACAGTGACGCTGCTGACGTAAGACACTGTGACGTGTTATCTGGTGCGATAGCAGATACCCTTACGTCAGCAGCGTCACTGTGGCGTGAACTAACCCTTTAAGTATTGCCGTCGTAAAATCCATTCTCATGACATGGTCTTGACATCTGTTACTTCATCCAAGGCACTTGCAAGTTTTTGAACACATCTGGGAGGACATAAATATGGTAAGATGTGGTTTGGCACTGCAAGGCCAATCAGCTTATTATATATGTGTACACACACACACAGTGACATGAAACTATGAATCTTCAAACACTGTTGATACTGGAGTATGCGGTCAATGTGCAGGTAAGAAGGCACTGCTGTGGTGGGAAGTTAAGTCATTTTTGATACAGATGAAATGATAATTCATGATGTTTTTGTTTTCACCTTTCATAGCTGCTGCCCAGCCATCATGTGAGGAGCTCAGATGTTAAAGTGAAACCGCAAACCTTAGAATCCCTATCCCCTAAAAAAGTGCAAGCGAAAGTACTTTATTTCAAAATGACAGATTTTGATCTATTGTCTTAGGTTGCATCGCAAAGTTTTTATTCCCTATATAGTGCACTGTCTGATCGTTCCCTATCCCCTATATAGTACACTGTCTGATGGTTCCCTATCCCCTATATAGAGTACTGTCTGATCGTTCCCTATCCCCTATATAGTGATCTGATCGTTCCCAATCCCCTTTATAGTGCACTGTCTGATCGTTCCCCATCCCCTATATAGTGCACTGTCTGATCGTTCCCCATCCCCTATATATTGCACTGTCTGATGGTTCCCATCCCCTATATAGTGATCTGATCGTTCCCAATCCCCTTTATAGTGCACTGTCTGATCGTTCCCCATCCCCTATATAGTGCACTGTCTGATCGTTCCCCATCCCCTATATAGTGCACTGTCTGATCGTTCCCCATCCCCTATATATTGCACTGTCTGATGGTTCCCATCCCCTATATATTGCACTGTCTGATGGTTCCCTATCCCCTATATAGTGATCTGATCGTTCCCAATCCCCTTTATAGTGCACTGTCTGATCGTTCCCCATCCCCTATATAGTGCACTGTCTGATCGTTCCCCATCCCCTATATAGTGCACTGTCTGATCGTTCCCCATCCCCTATATATTGCACTGTCTGATGGTTCCCAATCCCCTATATAGTGCACTGTCTGATCGTTCCCTGTCCACTATATAGTGCACTGTCTGATCGTTCCCTTTCCCTTATATAGTGCACTGTCTGATCGTTCCCATCCCCTGTATAGTGCACTGTCTGATCGTTCCCAATCCCCTATATAGTGCACTGTCTGATCGTTTCCTATCCCCTATATAGTGCACTGTCTGATGGTTCCCTATCCCCTATATAGCGCACTGTCTGATGGTTCCCTATCCCCTATATAGTGCACTGTCTGATCGTTCCCAATCCCCTTTATAGTGCACTGTCTGATCGTTCCCAATCCCCTGTATAGTGCACCATGTGGAAAATAGTAAATGTTCTGAAACCCAAAACTCAGAGTTTCCCATCTCAGAGTAAGTCAACTCAGAGTTCAGGTTTAAACTCAGAGTTGGTTGAACCTCCTTACTGAAACGGGCCCCAGATTTGTCTGAGCCAAACTTATCAGTCAGAATGTTTTTAGTTTTTTTCTCAGAAATCATCTCAAGAGATCTTGAAGGAAGATATTTTAACAGCATGTGATTCTACATTCAGTGGCCTTTTCACTGACCTGCAAGTTGTGTGTGGATGAAAGTGGTCATGGATGAGATTCCTCGAAAAGGATCTGCCTTTTCCCGGCTGGACAGTTTATTTATAATTTTTTTAAATAAGACAGCAAGAGTCTGGTATGTGAGCAGGCGGGGTTTATTGTTTGGACTGTTGGACAACATCCTGATGTCAGCAAAAAAAAAACATCTAGGACAGACAGACATTCTGCCAGTATATACAAGAGTTGTTTAATTGAGGTTCATTTTAGTACTAATTCAAACCCCTGCAGACAGTCGGTCTGAACTGTGTGATGACATCTACTTTGAAGAATTCACCCCAGACTCCAAAATCTCACTGAAGCATTAACTGAAGGAAAAGTTGTGTTTTTTATATGCACGCACAAACAGGCCCGGATTAAGAACATGTAGGGCCCTGGGGCTATGACAAACCCAAGGGCCCCGTAGTAGCACTGTCACTGTCGTAGCCTTAAGGAGTTTTAAAACCTGTGAGGTCCCAAATTTGAGGTATTTTGGGGGCCATGGTCCCCCAAGAAAATTTGTATTTCTCTGATCTATATATGTGCATTTTAAGATGTTTGAAGGCTAATTTTTTAATAATAAATAGCTTTCAAAACCATGTGGGCAGTAGATTATCTGTCATACCCATTGTTGCCAAGTCTGCGTATAATGCAACTTTGGGCTTCTTTTTTTGGCAGGTCGCGTAAAAAAATAATGTGTTGCAGTTTTTTGGGCTTATTTTAAAAAATGTGGTTGCTTGTTAGGAAAATATGACAAGCAACTTCGTCGCTGTTTTGTCCAATACATTGACTGACACTGTCTTCTCACAGCTAATAGCCAATCAGTGCTAGAATACAAATGCTGTAGTAATTCGTCCTCACATCCGGCCTCCTTCTCCCCCTCATTGAAGAAAAATTGCATTCAACGTGCAGGCATGTGACGTTATAAATGCACGTAATGATAATTAGTAGACGTAAATAGACGTATACATTTCCACAAACAATGCCACAAGCAGAGATGTACAGAGATGGAGAGGAAATAGGGAGGACAGGCACCTAATTAAATTTTTTAAATATTTGTATAACATATTTATCATTACAGGCTCAAATAAAAATAAAACAAGTATACTAACAGCATACACAGGTATGGATTATACATATGTGGCTATATTGCAGGCAGCACTCCCATAGTGCTGGCATGCCTCCCAATTTGTATACTATCCATCCTGATCCTAATGTGTGCACTAACTCAGACTAAATTGGCCTTCACTTCACTTTTTCCATCTCCAAACCTCTTCTGTTCACAGCTGATTGGAGTATATTTCATGCCCTTTATTGCAATTTGATGATTTTTGTAAAATCATTTTTTGTAAAATTTCATTTTTTTTGCTTTTCAAACTCTGAGAGGTTTCAGTTTAATTTGTTGCAGACTCATTTATTAATAAAAAATAATTGATAATAAATGATATTGATGATAATATAATAATATTGGGCTTGTTTTTGAAGCTGTGGTTGCTTAGCTTATTTGTCTTGCGAGAGTTGGCAAATGGCCATATCTGCTCTCTCCTCATTTCTATCCCTCTTTCTTTTTCTCTCAGTCTCCTTCTCTTGCCCTGTCTCTTCCCCTCCTAAAGCTGAGCTCTGGCTGAGAGTCTTTTCATTGTTTAACATTTCTATCCTAAAACAGCAGTCAAATATGAAATGTTTAGTTTAGCTATAGCCTACTTACATCTCACACCGTTTACTGAAGCGTCGCGTGACTCGCGCAGCAGCTTCTGTGTACATAAAGCACTCTATTGGTCAATTATTTCACAACATTTATTAGCTATGTATCCTCCGGACCTCGGAGAGCTGGCTACGGCCATCGTGTAGGCAGCCTATATTTACCTCAACACAGACATGGTCGGAGCTTTTCAGTCTGGTTCAGCCAGTTTCGCCACAGAGCCTTTACTGTCTGTACGCATGATGTTGAGCTTGTATCAAATTAAAATGGATAAAGCGACTGCCTGGTGCTCGTTATGACTTCAATAGAGTGGCGAAAGCGGCGAACGAGTTCGACGGCGCTGTGCGTGAGACGACCCAGCTGCTCTCGCGCTGCGACTGCTGGATGTGCGCGGTTTATTCAGGTAGCGCCGTTTCTTCACCTGGCTTTTGATTTTCCCATGCACTCGCAGCACTCCAGTCCAGTAGCCTAAATAACAGCGCTTATGCCGCGTTCCAGGCAACCCGTAACCCTTGTTTTTCCAACCTTCTACCTGTAACCGGCCTAAATCTGCCCACTGTTATGATCTGCGTTGTGTTGGTTTATTCAGAGAAGACACCGGACACTGGAACTGCTGCTCATGGAGAATTTATTTTCATTGAGGAAGTAGATGGTACTCTCCTCAGCATGCTCAAAGGAGTCTGGATGGATTAAACAAAATACAGCAACAATGTGTTCAGTCTGTGATTCAATCACCTCTCCTCAGCGCGCTCAAAGCAAACTGAGCACACATCACAATGATAATGACATCAAAATTACTGTGTGTGAAACATGTTACATACAATGGCAAAATTAATTGTCACAAGCATTTACACCAAACATACATTACATTCTCCTGCAGCTATTTTTAAGTCAATCACAAATTAGTAAAGAAACAAACTGATACAAAATGAAAACATTAGGACATTTAACAGAAACAAAACATACCTGGATGGATTAAACAAAATACAGCAACAATGTGTTCACTCTGTGATTCAATCACCTGCACAAATCAAATACCAGTAAATGAATCAGTAAAATTCACTGCGTTCTATTTACGCACACACATACTCAAATTGCTGTTCTCAGTAATAAAACTATCAAATCCTATCCATCCATTCATAAAACACTTCCTACAACACTTATAACAGTCTTAACAATAATATTACAGCATATTATAAACTTAATCACATTGAGGATAACTTTTATACTCTTATATAAGAAAAGCACCTCTAATTGCTTACCTCTCCTCAGCGCGCTCAAAGCAAACTGAGGACGCAGCACGAGGTGAGCGGCAATGACGTCACGACGTCAACAAAAAAAAAGATCGCAAAACTCTTTAACCAAATGAATACTAATGATGTCAAAAACCAAATTATAGCCTTTCCTTGGACACCGTTATATAAAGTAAATAAACTAAAATTGACAGGAAGGATTATTGGTGAAATACATGAATTCTCAATGAATATTCACTCATATTAACATCCGTCACATTCACCCCTCCTGAATTTCACTAATATCCTGACCAAATGACACAAAATTGGTCTAACAGAACCACATTCACAACGAATCTCATTCGCAGTTCAACATAGTAGGTTACCTGCTTTACAGGTTAAGAAAAATCCAAGGTTGATCAAGTCTCAGATATTCTTAGAACAGTATGCTGCCTTGTACAACATCCAAAAATCTGGTCTGTATTACACTTTGAAATTCACATGGTACACATTTTCACAGTATCTTCATAGAAACAAATATCCTTCTAAAATAAAGAAAGAAATGATCCTGATTTCCTTGCTAAAGATGAACCCATTCTCTGAACATAAAATGGTCTCTGTGCCATTGACTCAATTAAACGATTAACTTTCTTGACCATCCTGCCTGCACGGGTCCTAACACCCAATGTGTCAACTGGAATTTGTGCATGCGTGTCAGTCGTACTGTTATCGTGTGTGTCATTCAAAGTTTCAGGTAATGAGTCATGATTACTAGCAAAAGATTCAGTCTCTCTAACAGGTACTTGATCAGAACCTCCAACAGCCTCATTTTGACTAGGGTTTTGTTCACAGACGCTTCTTTGACTGTGAACTGAATGATCAGAGTCCAGATCATCATCATCAACAAACTCTTGTCCTTCAATCTGTTCTTGTCCTTCAAGCTGTTCTTGTCCTTCAAGTACCCATGCCCTCGTTCTATCATCAGAACTTTCCTCTTCAAACGAGTCAGACGTCTCAGACATACAAGACTCGCTCTCCATATTGTCAGCATTAGACTGTACGTCATTGTCATCTTGAGATGGTACAACGGGTAGGAAGCTGATGTCAAGAATCAAATTTCGATGCACAACTTTAGATTTGCCTGCCTCGTCAATCAGTTTGTATATGTTTGTTTGAAGGTTCCGATCCTTTACAGTATAGACGGTTGGGTCCCACTTATCGGCAAGCTTCCTCTTTCCTCTTTCACTCTTGTTTGCAAGGAGCACTCTGTCTCCGATGTTCAAACTTGTGCCCTTGACCTTCCGATTGTAACCCTTGGCCTGCTTCTTCTGTTCTTTTTCAGTGTGTTTCTGAGCAATTCGAACCGCCTCATGCAGGTAAGACATTAGGGTTTTCACATAGTTGCCATGGTCAACAATCACAGAGTCATGCAACACCTGCCCAAACATGACATCAACAGGTAGCTTTGGGATGCGACCAAACATTAGCTGGAATGGGGCATAACCAGTGGTCTCATGTACTGTGGCATTATATGCGAATGTCAGAGTCTGTATCTGCTCGGGCCACTTGTGCTTCTCCTTGAGAGGCAGAGAACGAAGCATACTGCCCAGGGTCCGATTAAACCTCTCGGTCCCACCGTTTCCCATCGGGTGATATGATGTAGTGTGGGATTTCTCAACACCTGCCAGCTTGAGCAGCTCTGCTATGATGTTACTTTCAAAGTTGGTCCCTTGATCCGTGTGAATGCGTGTCGGGAAACCATAAACACAGAAGATGTGATCCCATAGCTTCTTCGCAATTTGTTTTGCTTTCTGGTTTACACACGGAAAGGCATGGGCCAACTTTGTGAAGTGATCAGTCACAACTAATACGTCTACAGAACGCTGCTTGCTGTCCTCAGCACTCCAAAAATCCAAACACACTAACTCCATTGGGGCAGAAGTTCTAATGCTCTCAAGTGGGGCTCGTGCAGATGGCTCTGGTGTTTTGGCCAATATACATCTCTGACAACACTTGACATAGTCCCTTATGTCACGCTCCATTCTAGGCCAGAAAAAGCGTTGTCGAGCTAGCTGGAGAGTTCTTGACTGTCCCTGATGTCCAGCGTGATCGTGTACACCATTTAAGGCTTTACTCTTAAGACTAGAAGGAGGCACCAGTTGAAACCTCTTGTACTTGCTTAAAGGATCTTTTGAGACACGGTAGACTACTCCATCTTGAATCTTCAGCCGATCCCATTGCTTAAGAAGAACTAGAGTCCTGGCATCCATTCCAGCCCTCTCTCGCCTTGATGGTCGCTTCTTCTGACTCAGATATGGCATAATTTTGGAGATCACAGGATCTGACTCTTGGCCATGCTGAATCTCCTCAAGGGGGATTGCTGAGATTGTGTCATACTCAAGAGGTACTGCATTCTGGATGGCCTGAATTGCCTGAATAGCCCTCAGCTCAGTTACAGTCTCCCACTGATTATGGAGGTTCAATTGTGTTCCGACTGCTGTGTGATCACATGACACTGCAAAATTTGGCTGAGGCAACGCATGAAGACTGTTCACTTGCAAACGGAAAGTATCTTGAATTCCATCTTCAGTTACACCTGCAGCTTCAGAGAGTAAGCCGCCATACCGCTCTGTGATGAGCCTGTGACTAATTGTTTTTGCGAAAGGATCTCGGCTCAAAGCATCAGCCACAGTGTTTTTCTTTCCAGCAATATGTTTGAGGTCGAAGGTGTAAGCAGCTAGCTTAGACACCCAGCGCTGTTCACAAGCATCGAGCTTAGCCTTGGTTAGAATATAAGTGAGCGGATTATTGTCCGTCCATACAGTGAACGTGTGGCCCTTTAGCCAATGACTGAATTTCTCACACACGCTCCACTTTAAGGCTAAAAACTCGAGTTTGTGTGCCGGATATCTCCTCTGAGAGTTACTTAGGGACTTGCTTGCGAACGCAATAGGACGAGCTTTCTCCTCGCCTGCTGGTATTTGTGATAACACAGCCCCGAGTCCATCCAGAGAAGCATCGATTGACAAGATTAATGGAAGAGAGAAGTCGGGATGTGCTAAGACCACACTGTGCAGTAGGCTTTCTTTCAGATTAGAAAGAGCATAATCACACTCTGAGGTCCAATCAGTTGGCTTGAGCTTTCTGTATGTGCCTGCCTTAGCTTCAGTTTTGACCTTTGTCCTCTTTCTCTGTCCAGCTGTTAGGGAGAAGAGCGGTTTGGCTATGGAGGAGCAATTTGGGATAAAGTGCTGGTAATAGAGGATCATTCCCAAAACAGACTTAATTCTCCTCACAGATGGAGTACACCCATCTTCTTCCATGAGATCAGTTTTTGACAGCTTGACTATGGCCTCAACCTTTGAAGGATCCACAGAAACACCATTTCCATCAATGATGTGGCCTAAGAACTTAACGGATGCTTGCATCAGATGACATTTTTTTGGACTTAACTTTAGATTGTGGCTCCTCAATCGTTGGAATACTACCTCTAACCGCTCCAGGGCTGCATTTTCATCAGGAGCAAACACCAGTAGGTCGTCTAAGTAACACAGCAGACTACTAAAATTCAGGTCTCCAAAGATGCTCAACATCATGCGCATAAACGATGCTGGGCTATTGCACAACCCTTGAGGCATCCTGTTGTACTCATGGAGTCCTACTGGAGTAGTAAACGCTGTGTATTTTTTATCTTCTTCAGCCATGGGGATGTTATAAAATCCGGATGTTAAGTCCATAGTACTGAAGAGAGTGTTTCCACCCAAGGCAACTAGACAGTCAGACTGATGTGGGAGCGGATGTGCGTCCTTCATAGTTCTGGCGTTCAGCCATCTAAAGTCCGTACAAATCCTCAAGCCGCCATCTTTCTTCCAAACTAGAACCAAGGGCGAAGCATACTCGCTCACTGATTTTCGAATTATGCCTTGTTCTTCCATTTCTGAGAGAACTTGCCGTAATTTTTGATAGTGACCAGGTGGTACTCGTCGGTATGGCAGTCGGAATGGACGCTCGTCTGTCAAGCGAATGCGATGGACAAAACCACTGACCTCCCCACAATCCAGAGAATGCTTAGAAAATACATCATGGTAATTCTCAAGCAGCTGAACAAGCTTTTCTCTTGCTGCATCTCTGACAGAGCATGTGTCAATGTCGATGTCACTGAGGCCTATGGCCTTTAGTCTTTGTTTAAGATCAGCTGTGCTCGGTGCAAGTTGACAAGAATTCCCGGACGAGGGCATCTGAACTTGACTGAAACCTTGCAACAGCTCGAAATCTTCCACAGCTAGGCATGGGAACACATCCGCAAGCTTACGATTTCTTTTTAGGGTGACTGGTTTGTCTGAAAGGTTGGTAACTTTTAGGGGAACCCAACGATCTCCCCACAATGGTGTAACAACTCGGCCAATGATGATGTCCCGTGGCATGGATCTGGAAGAAGTGGCCTCCACAATTACAGTACTCCCTGGTGACATAGCAGTATTACTCGGTAGCCTTCCCCAAACAAGGTGCTCTTTTTTGGCCATAAGTGTAACTGACTGCTGAAGCTTTACAGTCCCAACCTTGTCAGGTGGATGACCACCTCGCCAGCGGCAAGTATTTGCCATGACATCCAGGAATTGTTCACACGATGAAGATGGCTCTGAGACACCGTTAGACACAATCCTCCAGTAATCATCACTGATCTTCATCCTGTGCATAAGGAACTTAATCAAGTTGGTGCCAATGATCAAGTCGTCTCTTTGTCCTGGCACAACTAGAACAGGAACTAAACATCTCTCGCCATACACTTTCAGCTCAACTTCATACATGCATTTTGGCTTAGTTGCTTTACCTCCACAGCCTATTAACATTATTTCTTGCATCAATGGTGTGGGCTTTGGCAACACATCCTCATCCAGCATTCTGCTCTCTACTGCTTCACTGAAAGTGCATGCCATGGATCCTGAGTCCAACATTCCCATCATCTGGAATTTGTCATTGACACAGATGGGTGCATAAAACAATTCATCAAAAACTTCAAGGGTTTGCATATTCTGAGCAATCACTTTGACTTCAACAGGAGCTTGTGCACAGGCACTTTTGTAAACTTGCATGAGATCAACATTTTCGAGGGTTTGCTCAACTCTACCCACACGTCCCCTCTCCTGGTGTGGGCTGACTAATTTAAAGTTGGTGAACCTTGAGGTGGCTGGGCAAACTGATTGCGATCACGGGGTTGGACATTAGCACAATCCTTCTTTATGTGACCAGGCTGGAAACAGGCAAGACAAAGTCGTTGTTGTCGACAATGTGCTAAGGTTGAATGCTCAAGTGAATGGCATACCTTGCATGCTCTCACAAGGGATTGGTTCGGCCGAGTGCGCCTCATCTCTGCTTGACTATTCTGGGAAAGAGCACGATCAAGTAAACCGATGAGCGTCTTCATGCAGTTATCATCATTCTGTGGATGAGATTGGGTGCTTTCATTAACATTATCAGATGACAGAACAGGAAGGACACTGGTGACGACCCCACCCTCCATAGGTAACTGGGCATGAGTTGTAACATTTCTCACAACAAAGTTGCGCTTGGATTTGACTGCCAACTGTTCTTTTTGCTCGGTCTGATACCTGTCGAGATGCTCTTGTACCTCACTTGCGGTCCACTTATCTGGTGCTTTCAAGCGGAAAATGGCTGACAGAGTTGGGTCCGGGCAGTGTTTGACAAACATCATGGCTGCCTCCTGGCATGGATTATCCATATTTCGCCCAAGCCTAGCTAGAGCCTCCTCTGCAACATCCACAGCCTTATTTAAACGGACCCAGTATTCAATTGGGTTTTCTCCGGCAACAGGCACTGTGCCATAGAAATCAGCTAAAGGCATGTAAGAATATCTGACCTCGCTGAAATGCTGTTTTAGGATATCAAATATCACTTTGGGGTTCTCAGAGGGTCTTAGGGAAGTGTTACTGCGAAGGGTAATTCTAACAATGTCTTTTGCTTTACCCATCAGCCTTGAAAGGATTTCATGATGGTGCTCCAGCACTGGTATGCCTCTTTTACGCAAGTAAGAGTCCATTAAATCCTCCCACTCATGCACACTGAACTTATCTGTTCCATCCCCTCGGAAAACAGGGGGCTCTTTTGCTTCAGACTGCATGACTAGTTTAACTCCTGTCAAATTAAGTGAGGGTGTCTCTGAGAATGACTGAGCTGCACCTAAACTTCTAGTCTGTGCATTGGTTGATGCTCTTTCCCCATACGCTACCCCACTTTGAGCAGAAATTATACTAGTTCCTACTTCCTGAGCAATGTGTGTTATAAGGTTAGACCATGCTGGATCACTTATGTCTGGACAGAATGATAATGGATTACCTCGTAAATGACTAGGTGTTTGTTCAGTTACTCGAGTGGAACAAAGTTCAGGTGATATTCGTTCTACCTTACCCCTCCCTGGGACAGGTGTGAATGTACGGTCACTGAAAAGTCGACCTCTCCCAAAATTTAAATCTGACATGTCCCCTTCAGCATTAAAATTGTCTGCATTGAAACCCTGCGCCATTGTTCCTCATTAACAAATAATTTCACCAAACAATGAATAATGAAAACCTCAAATGTAAAAAAAATAAAGATAAGAAAGTTATTAAAAGATACCAAAGGGAAAAAATAAAAACTGGTGGCACCAAGTATGAAGTGAAATGTCCTGGTCAGCAAAGTTCACCTATTTGTGTTACTATTGATTGAAACCTTGAGTGAAGTGCAGCATCCACCGGCGACCAAACGGCATTGGTCCTTGGATGAAAATCCTGGAAGATGAACTGATCTTCATCCGGGTCACGGCACCACTGTAACCGGCCTAAATCTGCCCACTGTTATGATCTGCGTTGTGTTGGTTTATTCAGAGAAGACACCGGACACTGGAACTGCTGCTCATGGAGAATTTATTTTCATTGAGGAAGTAGATGGTACTCTCCTCAGCATGCTCAAAGGAGTCTGGATGGATTAAACAAAATACAGCAACAATGTGTTCACTCTGTGATTCAATCACCTCTCCTCAGCGCGCTCAAAGCAAACTGAGCACACATCACAATGATAATGACATCAAAATTACTGTGTGTGAAACATGTTACATACAATGGCAAAATTAATTGTCACAAGCATTTACACCAAACATACATTACATTCTCCTGCAGCTATTTTTAAGTCAATCACAAATTAGTAAAGAAACAAACTGATACAAAATGAAAACATTAGGACATTTAACAGAAACAAAACATACCTGGATGGATTAAACAAAATACAGCAACAATGTGTTCACTCTGTGATTCAATCACCTGCACAAATCAAATACCAGTAAATGAATCAGTAAAATTCACTGCGTTCTATTTACGCACACACATACTCAAATTGCTGTTCTCAGTAATAAAACTATCAAATCCTATCCATCCATTCATAAAACACTTCCTACAACACTTATAACAGTCTTAACAATAATATTACAGCATATTATAAACTTAATCACATTGAGGATAACTTTTATACTCTTATATAAGAAAAGCACCTCTAATTGCTTACCTCTCCTCAGCGCGCTCAAAGCAAACTGAGGACGCAGCACGAGGTGAGCGGCAATGACGTCACGACGTCAACAAAAAAAAAGATCGCAAAACTCTTTAACCAAATGAATACTAATGATGTCAAAAACCAAATTATAGCCTTTCCTTGGACACCGTTATATAAAGTAAATAAACTAAAATTGACAGGAAGGATTATTGGTGAAATACATGAATTCTCAATGAATATTCACTCATATTAACATCCGTCACATACCCATGAAAGTGGACTGGAACGGCAGCCAAACCTGTGACTTCCCACCCGTGAACTCGTACTAGATCGATGTACTCCCAGTCACGAGTTTTGTCGACACATAGCACACCCCGTACGGATGCAGTGTTTATGAAACAAATATAAAAATAACGTAAAATAAAAGGTATAACAGCTTTTCTTGCCGTCTGCGCTGTTTTTCTCCTCCGTTTCCCAACCTGATCTCACAGAATTCCGTGAAATGAACACGGGTCCCTTAACTCAAAATCCGTGGCAGTTTCACGGAATCGCCGAAAATTCCGTGATGGGTCCACGGAAGTGATGCCTATATAAGTCAATGACAGTATACAGACGCGTTGGGCATGGTTATCATCATGAAACTATGATTTTTGCCATAATGACATGGAGTGTGATTCTCGATTTAATCAGCCAGCATAATTTTATTTATTTAATATTTTTTTTTACAGTATTTAGACACGTTTCGAACTCGTAACCCAATCCCTTCCCTAAACCTAACCATATGTGTATTATAAAAAAACAGGATATAACAGGCAGATACGTCTGCAGGCACAATTTATTCCAAAAGTACAAATATTCCAAGTGTTCCGAGGCCAAACGATTAATTTGTGTGAAGAAAATCCCCAAAAGCGATCAGCAGCGTCGAGTCCATCCGCCAAAGATCAAAAATACATTTCAAATTTGCCGCCGGGAGAAACGTTATGTCAGCTTTGACAGCATTGGCTGTCGTATGTCTCGTGACCAATAGCGTCATTACGTTGGCTTCGATTGTAAAATGCCATTGGCTCTCGTGTGTCTCGTGACAGAATGCGTCACGCTGAAGACGCGTGTGTATTATTTGAATCAGATATGAATGAGTGTGTTCACGGAGCGGCGGGATCATCATTTTAGCGATTTAAACATTAAGATCAACTCTGTTCTTTACATGAAGACATCGTGTGACTTCAAAAGACTTGGAATGCAACATGAGTTAATACTTTTATACTGTTTTTGGTCAGTTTTTGCAATAAATACCTGTGACTGTACTTGTATTTGCCTGTTATGTGTTTTTATATTGTTGAGAGTGGGTAGGTTTAGGGTAGGAGTGGAGTTAGTTGCTCCAAAATATGAAAGTAGCCTATAAATATTCATAAAATCATGTCTGCTTTTTATTGTCATTGACTTGCATTGGAATCACTTCCGTGGACCCATCACGGAATTTTCGGCGATTCCGTGAAACTGTCACGGATTTTGAGTTAAGGGACCCGTGTTCATTTCACGGAATTCTGTGAGATCAGGTTGGTTTCCCTCAAATAAGCAAGGAGCACCTTTGGCGATAGAAATGATTGTAAATGAGCATACACCCTGTATTTGCCACGCTTTGTTTACATCAAACTACCACACAATTCCTTGCGCTCAGGCAGTTTGGCGTGACTTTGTCTGGAACGCTACAAAGTCGTGAGTCGTGGTTTGAAGTTGTAATTTACGGCCTCAAAAACCTGCCTGGAACGCAGCATTAATATGTGGGACGTGGTGTGGTTTGGCGAGCGGCCCAACAGGAAAACAAAAAGCTTTTTGACAAAAGCTTGAGCTGACAGTAGAGTAGCTTGAGATAGGACACAGGAAATTTATAGATATTTAACAATATCTGTAAAACTTTCATCAACCAAAAAGTTTTAAGATGAAATTTTAATATTATTACGGAGTTAGAACTCTATTCTTATTTAAAATTAAGTGCTCTATTTAGATCACCACAGGTAAAACCACACTACAAAACATGCTTTCCTGACTTGGTATTTCTGTCTTTTTTCCAGTCCAAATATCAAAAAAATCTTAAATCAAGATGCTTCTACTAAGGAAAATTACATATTTTTTCTTGATTCCTGGGGGAAAAAATCTAAATGAATTGAGTTTTTGCTTGAAACAAACTAAATTGTCGTATTCTCTAGCTTATTAGCGTGAGTAAACAGCACACGAACACCTGAGACTCTTCATCTAGCCTTGCATTTTATTAATGCTCTCCCACAATACCCCCTTGTGGGCGGAAACAGTACAAAGGGTTCAAACCATATAAACCATTGCTGTGTAGCTTCACTACATAATTATCCCACATCTCCCCTTTTAACAGAGAAAACAATAATAAACATATACGCGTTGACGTGTCGATATCTTATTCTTAGTAGACATCGCTAGAACACACCTCAACAATAAGCAATAAACACTCTTTTGTACCTACGAACATTACCTGAAAACTGTTCACTTCAGATTACAAAAACACCTTGTTACCTTTTACAAACATAGGCCTATACTTCTTCAACATCACAGCAACATCCCCCCCCCCCCCCTTTTTTTTTTTCTTCTTCTTCTTCAACCAGGGGTAAAAAAAAAAATTTCTCTCTGTGAAAACTGTACTCTAAAGCTACATTAGAGTGACTATAAATCCAATCTTTTAGGTCTTACGACTGGCCTCCCAGATCTGGTTCTCGTTACTGCTCCTTTTGGACTGACAGAATATGTTTGAGGTGCCAGTGCATTTTGTCTCTCTGTAACGTTCTCAGTCAGCTGGGAACCAGCCTGGGTGTCGCAATCACCCTCCTTAACATCCATAGGAATGAGGAAATGGCGGTTCCTACGAACAGTTCCATGAGGCACATCCACCTGGTAAGAATGTGGTGTTGAATGCTCCTCCACCACAGTTCCCGGCACCTTTTGATCCGTGACCCAGACCTGCTCGCCAGGTGAGAGCTTGTTCAGGTCATGCACTCGATGACGTTTGTTGAAATATCTCATGTCTGCGCTTCTTTTCTCTCTCTCCCGAACACTTATGGTAACGCTATCAGGTAACAAAGGGTCCAGCAGTCTAGGGAGGGTTGGTACCGTAGTACGAAGACGGCGTCCCATGAGCAGCTGGGCTGGGCTGTACCCATTGTGAAGAGGAGTTGACCTGTATGACAGTAAAGCAAGATAAGGGTCTTGCGCTTTTTTAAGGAGATTTTTTACAGTCTGTACAGCCCGCTCTGCCTCTCCATTGCTGCGTGGATGCTTCGGGCTACTAGTGATATGTTTGAATCCGTAAGTAGCTGCAAAATCCGAGAAAGTGCTGGATGTGAACTGTGGCCCATTATCGCTCACTAATGTCTCCGGGATGCCGTGACGTGCGAAGATAGACTTTAGGTGTGTAGTGACATCTGCAGAGCTGGTGAGATAAAGATTTGCCACCTCGACATATCGTGAATAGTAATCCACAACTAAAAGGTAGGTTTTCCCTTTCAGGACAAAAAGATCTGTCCCTAGCTTTTGCCATGGCCTCTCAGGAAGATCTGATGGGATCAGTGGTTCAGTGTGATTGGTGCGCTCTTTAATGCAAGCATGGCATTTAAGAACCAGCTCATTCAACTTCTGGCTAAGTCCCGGCCACCACACACTTTGACGCGCCCGTTCTCTGCATTTGACCACTCCTTGATGCCCTTCGTGCAGCTTGGCAAGGACATCATTCCGCAATGCAGAGGGAATTACGAGTCTTGTGCCTTTTAGAAGAAGACCGTCATGAACAGATAGGTAAGCTCTCTCAGACCAGTAAAGCTTCTCAGTCCCTGTACAACGACTTGACTCAGGCCACCCGTCCTGACACATTTCCATGACATTTGAGCAAACACTGTCTGCTTTGAGGTGCTCTCTTAAGTTGTCTAGGAAAGATTGGCTTGCTGGGAGATGCTCCACAATGCTGTCCACGTAAATGTTAGTGCTTTCCATGAGCTCATCATTAATGTTATCTTTTTCAGCAGGTAGTGGAGCACGTGACAGAGTGTCTGCAGTCCATAAGCTCTTCCCTGGAACATGAGAAATCTTGTATGAATAACGCATCAGTCTCATTCTGAAACGTTGGATGCGGGGAGGTAGGGCATCCAGTTCTTGGCCACCTAAGAGACTCAACAATGGTTTGTGATCAGTTTCCATCTCAAAATGTTGGCCAATTAAAAAGTCACGAAATCTCTCACATGCCCAGGTCAGTCCCAAAGCCTCCTTTTCTACCTGCGCGTATCTTTGCTCAACAGGAGTAAGAGACCGTGATCCGTAGGCAACAGGTCTCCATTCACCACCCTCATTTTGCAGCAGGACTGCTCCCAGTCCATATGATGATGCGTCCGCAGATACCTTGAGCAGCTTGTTTGCATCGTACAAAGTCAGCAATGGTGCAGATGTCTTCCTTCAAGTTCCTAAAAGCTTTGACTTGTTCCTCACCCCAAAACCAACATTTTTTCTTGGAGAGAAGATCTCTGAGGGGTTTATCTTTTTCCGCCAAGCGTGGAATGAATTTCCCCAGCTGGTTGACCATGCCAAGAAAACTCCTGAGCTCACTAATGTTAGTTGGCTCCGGCATCTCCTGGACTGCTACGGTCTTAGCTGGTTCTGGTTGCACTCCTGTGTCTGAGATAATGTGGCCAAGAAACTTAATATGACTCGGAACTACTGAGTTGTCTCAGAGAGTGATTCGTTCATTTTATGTTGACCGCGCATGCGCATTACGCTGAATCTGTACTGGAAAGAACAAAAATGATTAGTTCATCTTTCGAGTCTCGAGTTCGGGTTTGAGTCTTTCGTTCTTCCTGTCAGTCCCATAGAGTCTATGCTGTCAGTAACGGAAACAGAAAAGATTAGTTCTTACGAGTCTTTCGGGTTTGGCGTTTGAGTCATTCGTTCTTTTGCCACGTGACTTGTCACCGTATTGAACACTAGTTCACAACCTTTTTACTAACAAGCACGTAGTTATTTTTTTCAGAAGCAGAAGACTGTTGCAAAGTTATTTTCTCTGAAGAAGGTCCCTTCTGAGTGCGACATCTGGAAAATCGACTGTGAAGAGTAGAAAAGGCAAAGGCTAACATGAGACCTGTGTCGTGCCAAGAGTGAAGCCTGATCGAGTGATAATGAAGAGGTTCTGAGATCATTACATTGAAATTTTAGACTCCCCTGATCTTAATCCCTTAACTGTGGTCAATCATCAAAAGGCGAGTGGACAAGCATTCGTCAACTCCAAGAATGGATCACCATCAGTCAGGTTCTGTCCCAGAAGCCGATATCTCAGATTATGACTTGCAAAGGCCCTGGGGCCAATTATCTCCAAGGCATAGCTGTCAACCCTCCCGTTTTTTCCGGGTTTCTCACGTATTTTAGCTCTTTTCCCGCTGTCTTCCTGTTTTAGTATTTTCCCGTAAAATATCCCGTATTTTTACGCTCTGATTGTGTTAACTCAGAACACGCAACTATCTGTGTCTGTGAAGTGGCTTGCACTTGGGTTACTAGACCTCCAGTCCAGCAGGTGGCAGTACACAGACAGTAGCTTAGGGCAGTGTTTCCCAACCGGGGTGCCGTGTAAAAGTTCTTCAAATATTTTTTTTTGTTAAAATGTTTCAAATAATTCTCTCTTTGTAAACTTTGTTCATTGCATGCCGTATGTTCGAATACGACCAGTCATTTTCGCCGTCATCCCCCAGGTGTAGTAGTGCCAGAAGACGTGAATGAGAAGTTGCGCGCGCTGTGAGAAAGTGTGTCTCTGTGCACTCATCCGAAAGCGCGCACACGTCTCACAGTGCGCAAATATTGAGTTCTCTTTCAAGTCTTGCTCTTGAATGGACAAACTCACACAAAAGGTATGTCAACATGTCCATCTTGATGAGTATTCTAGCAGACATAGTCTGTATATGCCTTAAGTAAACTTTATACAGTCGAGAAAGATGACGCATATCCGAGCATTAGGTCTTAAAGGGGCAGTAGCCTTTACTGCTGTCTGTTGTTGAAGAATTCTCTTCTTATAAAAATTTCTTCACAAAGGATTAGTGATTCCAGAAGAGGCTTTATTCACACCAAACACAGCAATGAAGCCGGAGGGCCGTCAGCCACCGGCCCTCCTGCTACTTGAATTTTCTGTCATATATATACCATTGTTGTCTTCCTATTTTGGTAACCACTGTTGTCTTCCTAACATGGTAACAACCCCCTGGCTCACATATTACCACATTCTAAGTTCTAATTCTGTTCCTGTCCTTCTAAAGGGCATTCTCAAAGTCAGCATACATTTAAACACAGTCAGCACACATTTGAGATGTCAGCACACATTTGAACATAATAGTGTCTTTTCATTAGCCTTAAACTGCTAATTTTTAACTAATAAAATCTTCTACATTCCCCCCTCTGGGGCTTAACTAAGCCCCACCTTTACTAACCTTTTCCCAGATGTGTAGGTTTCAGAATCCAGTTTTTTCAGTTATGCTACCTAATGACTTAAAATAAGTCACTCAGTTTCACTACCAATGACTAGATTATGCAACCACACTCCGGAGGAATATTAGAACCAAACATCTCCTTCCAGATTTTGCTTTTGTTCTCTTTTTCAGGAATGGAGTAAAAGATTCTAATTTCCCTAATTCCTATGTCTTATCATCAGTACATTGTTATAAGCGTGAGTGTGCAATTTGTTCAGCCTTGCCTGTGGTTGTCACAGTTATGTAGAATAATCAAACATCAAATCATACATTATACTATCAAAAGTTCTTTTTATATTGTAGTCATCTTCTTCAACCCAGATACTTTGCGCCCTTTGGGGAGGGGTTAGGCTCATCATTCATCTTCTTCGTCCTCATTGGAGGTACTTGAATCAACTTCCAATGCTTGCAACCTCCAGTTTGATTTATCAGGCCAGTCTTTATTGTCCATTGGTTCTCATGGTCCTGAATACCCTCAGATACACCTGGCCACCTTGGTCAACTGGACAAGATGTTTCTGTCTCCTCACTGGGCTGCTTTCTTTTTTCCTGTAAATATATAGCTTTACATTTTGCAGTTAGTTTCCTCATATAAGCTCTTAATTCCATTTGCAATTGTTATAGGCATTCCTTTGTATCAATCAATTTTAATCAATCAACCTCTGCAATATGGTACAGGCATGGGTCGACCCGTAAGCATTCCATGCGGTGTTAAATGTATGATTCTGTTAGTTTGCATGCGACAAGTCATTAGTGCAAGTTTTTTTTTTTTTTTTTTTTTAATAAACGCCAACCCGTTATCTGAACTTATTTCTGATGGTATTCCAAATCTAAGAATTTACCTCTTTTGTTTGAAATTTGATTACTGTTCCTGAACCCTCATCCGAAGATGGTATAGCTTCTATCCATCTGCTAAATCGATCAATTATCACAAGCATATATCATTTACCTTGTACTCGCTTTATCATGTCCACATAATCCATTACCAGATGCCTAAAATTGTCTACCATCGCGATTTTTCGTATTACTTCCCCCCTCGCGCAGTGATCAAATCCCTGCGCATCTGAAATGAGAATGTTCAAAAGCATTGTTGGTGCAAAAATCTGTCCTTCATGTGAACGCCAAATATCGTTTTCTTTTTTTCCTATCTGTTTTGGCCCCCCTCTGATACCACATAGAATGTTCATAAGGGCCTGCTTGTTGCTGTATTCGAACAATATCTTCCAGTGGTGGTTCTATCAAAACTACTGGAGTAAGTATTGCCACTAAACATCCTTAAATAGCTCACTCTCAACAGTTTCTATTGATTGGGATTTTGCTATCATTTATGTTTGTACTCTTGATTTATAATTATTTCTTGAGTAATCCCCATTAATTTTGTTTCATACAAGACTTTTATGAAATTTTTGTCAATAGAGTAAAAATTTAATGGATTTATTGTTGAATTCCACTGGCATTGTTCAGCTTTTTTCATCATTGGCTGTAAATCTTTTGGCTTCCTAATTCTTTCCTGTATAAAGATATGTGGAACAGATTATGGTACATTGAACCAACTTTTTTATAAATTCATTTTCAGTTATTTTCATTACTGCTCACTGTTTACCTATTATGATGTCTTTTGAGGTAATCTCAATTTTTTGACTGTCCGTTTCTTTTTGCCATTTCTTTTCTATTTTTTCATCTCTTTCTTCGTCATATATCATAGTACAGTGAAATCCTGACTTTGGTAACTGAGCTTAAGAAATCTGCGCTTCAATAAACTTGCTCCATTTATTAATGATTTGTCTTACATAATTTTCTATTTTTCCTATCCAGTATACATTTGCTTTTGGCTCAGAAATCATCATTTGAGTTCCTATTCCTTGTAAGTCTATATACATTCCTTTTGGAAAACACCAAATTTGAAGTCCTAATTTACATAATACATCTCTTCCTAACAAGTTTACAGGAGTTTGATTTGATACAAGAACTGGTAAGGTCACACTTTTATTTTTAGTCTGTAATCAAACTGGAGTTGTCAGAGGAATTAACTGTATTTGTCCCCTGTCTTTGCAAATTTTGAGCGGGTCGTTGCCAACCACCCCACCTTTCACCCCTGAGTGACTGTTGCCATGGATTGTTTGGGCAATTGGTTTTGTTATATCCAGGCTGTTCACAACCCTCTCTGTCCTTGGTGGGGGAAGCTGCACAAGTCAGTGGGTTATTTACAGAGGTATTCACAGAAGCATTCACAGGAGCACTGCCATTTGGTCTGACTCTTCTCTTCAATGGGTCTCCTTCTGGATTCCCAGTCTTTTGCTTCCATATTTCTTATTTTTTAATTTAATCAAATCAATGCACTAATTATTATTGTCAAGTCTATTGATACACTTCCTCAACTCAATAACTTACAATTAAAACTCTTTTTGTCCAATTTATCAATACACTTCCTCAACATGATAAACCACAATTAAAACCTTATCAATACACTTCCCCAACATGATAAAGCACAATTAAAACCTTTTTATCAAGTTTTATCAATACACTTCCTCAACATGATAAAACACAATTAAAACCTTATCAATACACTTCCCCAACATGATAAAGCTCAATTAAAACCTTTTTTTTTTCAAATTTATCGATACACTTCCTCAACACGATAAAACACAATTAAAACCTTATCGATACACTTCCTCAACACGATAAAGCACAATTAAAACCTTTTTTCCAAATTTATCGATACACTTCCTCAACACGATAAAACACAATTAAAACCTTATCGATACACTTCCTCAACACGATAAAGCACAATTAAAACCTTTTTATCAAGTTTTATCAATACACTTCCTCAACATGATAAAACACAATTGAAACTTTATCAATACACTTCCCCAACATGATAAAACACAATTAAAACCTTATCAATACACTTCCTCAACATGATAAAACACAATTAAAACCTTATCAATACACTTCCCCAACATGATAAAGCTCAATTAAAACCTTTTTTTTTTCAAATTTATCGATACACTTCCTCAACACGATAAAACACAATTAAAACCTTATCGATACACTTCCTCAACACGATAAAGCACAATTAAAACCTTTTTTCCAAATTTATCGATACACTTCCTCAACACGATAAAACACAATTAAAACCTTATCGATACACTTCCTCAACACGATAAAGCACAATTAAAACCTTTTATCAAGTTTTATCAATACACTTCCTCAACATGATAAAACACAATTGAAACTTTATCAATACACTTCCCCAACATGATAAAACACAATTAAAACCTTATCAATACACTTCCTCAACATGATAAAACACAATTAAAACCTTATCAATACACTTCCCCAACATGATAAAGCTCAATTAAAACCTTTTTTTTTTCAAATTTATCGATACACTTCCTCAACACGATAAAACACAATTAAAACCTTATCGATACACTTCCTCAACACGATAAAGCACAATTAAAACCTTTTTTCCAAATTTATCGATACACTTCCTCAACACGATAAAACACAATTAAAACCTTATCGATACACTTCCTCAACACGATAAAGCACAATTAAAACCTTTTATCAAGTTTTATCAATACACTTCCTCAACATGATAAAACACAATTGAAACTTTATCAATACACTTCCCCAACATGATAAAGCTCAATTAAAACCTTATCAAACCTATCTGGCTTGACAAGAATACACATAACCTAATTTACGCTTCTACATATTTTCTTAAAATCCCCAAGGCCTTTTTGTTAGACATTATACAGCATGCATTTATTCTGAAATCAAAAATCCTTTTCAGTTCTTTAAATTTGGAGAAGCTGTCTCACCACAACAGGTACATTTCTGGCGAATAACACAAACTTTAAGCAAAAACTGCTTACCGTGGCCACTTGTTTGTGCTGATTCGTCCAGGAACACCCTGCCGCGGTTCTTTATCAGCTCCTGAGCCAGTCCCATCTGGGGTGCCAAATATGTTGAAGAATTCTCTTCTTATAAAAATTTCTTCACAAAGGATTAGTGATTCCAGAAGAGGCTTTATTCACACCAAACACAGCAATGAAGCCGGAGGGCCGTCAGCCACCGGCCCTCCTGCTACTTGAATTTTCTGTCATATATATACCATTGTTGTCTTCCTATTTTGGTAACCACTGTTGTCTTCCTAACATGGTAACAACCCCCTGGCTCACATATTACCACATTCTAAGTTCTAATTCTGTTCCTGTCCTTCTAAAGGGCATTCTCAAAGTCAGCATACATTTAAACACAGTCAGCACACATTTGAGATGTCAGCACACATTTGAACATAATAGTGTCTTTTCATTAGCCTTAAACTGCTAATTTTTAACTAATAAAATCTTCTACATTGTTTAATGTCAAACAACAAAAGACAAGGACATCACTCACTGCTCTTGATTGAATAGCTTTTGTAAGCTTAATAGGATTAATCTTTAATTTATACAGTCAAATATGCAATGTTATTTTACATTTGATCAATTTCTGTACCTGAAAAACCTGAAAAGCATAGTTTATTTTATTAGTATCTTTGCTCAATCTATTTATTTGTGCTGCTGCTTGTATTTAAAGTATTTGTTCTTATTATTTTCTTTATTTTTATTTGACAGTAGTCCTTTTTTCCCTGAACATAGCAAATACTGAACCGTACCAAAACCGTGAACCTAAAACCCTGATACAAACCGAACCGTCGGCAATCTGTACCGTTACACCCCTAGCGTAACGTATGTGAGGGGGTGCCACAAAATGGAGAACATTTTCAAAGGGTGCCATGACTGCAAAAAGGTTGCGAAACACTGGCTTAGGCTACTATAGAAGAAGAAGAAGACATTGCAGCGGCAGGCGGGAGGAAGAGGGAAAAAGTAGCGGGAAGTAAACTTCAAGGAGAGTGGAGTAGATGAGTGTGATGTGCGATGATGGATCAGGACGCTGATGGCCAAAATCAAAATATATTGTGTAGTTATAAACTCTTTAGACTGTTAATGATTAGTGCTTTTTTAAAGTTTGTGGGTAAGAATCGTGTATAAAAAAATCCCTTATTTTGTGGATGGATTCCGGGAAATCTCCCTTATTTTCAATGTTCAATCAATGTTGACAGCTATGCTCCAAGGACCTCCTCTTCCACCCACGGAGAGACGGAGGACCACCACAGCAGAGCAGATGGGACTGAAGATCTCCACGGTGGAGCTGATGAGTTCTACAGCTGTTCAGGCAAAACTGGAACGAATGAGCATAGAGAGGCTAGGGTTGGCCTCTATCTGGGTCTCATTTGGCTGATGGATCTGTACATAGTTTACTGTTTTAAACTGCTCCAAGCTTTGGGTTGAAGATCCGAATACAGCTTTATTGCGACAATCCAGAAGCGTAATCCATATAAATTATAATAAAGCGAAAGGTTAAGCACATGGACAAACAATCCAAATAAGCAACAGGGCAGAAAACACAGACAGAAATGGTAATCCAGAAAATTGGCAGATAATCAAAAAACCAAGAAACATGAAACCATGATAACGATTTTATTTCATACATGTCCATTGTTGTGGACACCAGGACTTAAATCATGTTTATTAGTCATTTTGGGAGACACAAGTGAATAGGCAAATAAATTACATATCAATATTCCTATGAAATATTAGATTTTATTATGAAAATTTTGCCAATTATTACTCACATTATTACACTTATTTCCTTACATGTTGCTCCAAGAACACATTAATATGCAAATTAGATCCAGTGTATAAATACATTTGTCTGATACATCGCATTGAATGGGAAAAAATCGTGTAGCCTATGCCATTTTACCCACATATTGCATAAAGTAAAATGGTATACCAATTAATTCCGTTATATCTTTCATGAAAAATACATACATTCCGTATGCCGTAAACTGCATACACAGGCTAGAACGAAACTTCTGAATAAAGTCGTTATTTTTGTTGGTTTTTGCGCACAAAAAGTATTCTTGTCGCTTGAATACAATTAAGCCTGAACCACTGGAGTCACTTGGACTATTTTAACGATGTTTACTACCCTTCTGGGCCTTGAAAGTGTTCATTAAATGGCTGTCTATGGAGAGGTCAGAGAGCTCTCGGATTTCATCAGAAATATTTTCATTTGTGTTCAGAAGATGAACGAGGGTCTTACGGGGTTAAAACGACATGAGGGTGAGTAATTAATGACATAATTTAAATTTGTTGGGTGAAACATCCCTTTAAACCTTATTTAATGATGTAAATCATTAAAATATCCTGTAGATGGCACTAAACTAAAGCGGATAAGATGTGTGCTCTTTAAATGTGCCCCCGGAAACATGAACGATTCAGTTTAATCGATCGGTGGTTCCCATGAGCTCTGAGAACAAATGCTAAATAAAACATGCCAGCAAATGAAATATCAGAAGCAAAATTCTTTCCAGCTTGAATTTAAAATAGTTAAATATCAAGTGAGATTACAGGTGAACTTACGTCGACCTGTTTTCTGAATTTCTGCATGGCTGGATCGTGTGTGTTTTGTTTTTAGCGTAGCTAGCACATTTCATTTGATGTGTGTTATTTCGTCCCAGACATAGATGTAAAGCACTGGTCGGACAATCATGGATTCGCTGAACTTTGAGTCAGAGATGGAGGCGGATGGGCAGGGCAGTTATTCGCTGTTTCCAGCGCTGGACAGCATGAGCAGCCTGACCGGAGCCGCCGAGAGTCTCGACGCGTGAGTCTGGATGGAGATCAAACATTCCCTTCACTTACGCAGTGAAGATACACATCTGTTTTATATTATTACACAGAAAGGCCATTGTTGTAGTCTTGTTTAGGACATGGTGCCATGATAAGGGCTGAAGTCACATAAAAAGTAATGTGGTGGTTAACCATGGTATTTTCGTAATAAAATATGGCACAAATATCCAAAAACATAGTAATACTATATTGCCCAAAACACAAAAGTTGTACTTTTTTGTGTGTGAAAGTGGTAGATCAGGAGACCTTGACACACACTGTACAATTCTGTATAACCATCTGATACAATTAGCAATGTATCAACAAATGAGATGCTATTTCAATGCTGCCCATAAAGACAGCAATTTTGGATGTCACATTCAGAGTAAAAGCATAAAGGATAGTGTTAAAAGAGTAAAAGTAGTATACTTGTTTGAATATAGGCTACTCTTGTGTGTGAACTGGGTGTATTGTATCCTTACACTTCTTAATTGCATGATATTTGCAATTAAATGAAAATGCATTATAGTTAAAAAATATAATTAGTTGTAGTGCTTTTTCCCAACCTATTTAATTAGGGCTTAAAGGCACAATATGTAAGATTTTTAGATTAAAACATCCAAAAGAACAATGTTATATATTTTTGTTGACTTGTGTACTGTTCTTTCCCAGACGTTTCCAAGAATGTTTAAATCCAGAGAAAAAAGCAATTTTAACCGTGCGTCGCCCATCAATTACATAATACCCATGTTACCCTCGATTTCCGATTTTATTTTGTAGAAACCATGGATACACCAAAGATGCTTTAATATGTTGTGTTTTATTAGAAAAGGGAACAACTGTTTGGATCATTCATAGACATGAAACAAAGTATTGTACAGTAATACAGCATTTTCTCCATCATACAATATGTTTTCAAATTAATTGCAGGTCATTTAGCAACACATAGTGACTACATAGTGTGCCTTTAATAACAAACTCTGGATCAAACCCTGAGTTGACAGAGATCGTTGTGAGATTCAGTCTAAACCAGGTTTGATTTCTATGGTTTTCTTAACCTACTCTGTAACTCAATTTGTTCAGCTAGCTTCATGCAACAAGCCATCCAAGTGCACATTCGATATTATTTTATTAATGCAGTCTATAAATGATAGTTAAACTGAGATTACTGCATTATTATGACCTACAAATGCCACATTGCAAGAGCTGTGGTGGATGTGTGTGAAATGTTTAATGTGGTCATATACTTCTGCTCTTTTTCAGTGAAACCCCCAGTGAGGTAGCAGATAAACCGAACCTCACGTGGCTCGATGCTGCTCAGGTGAAGATCTCTCTTAAACCGTGCCTTTTCACTGTACATTTCATGTGATCAAATCACTGACGTTTCTGATTTTTAAGATTGTTCTGGAAGAGGCTGGGCGGCCCATGCACATCAAGGAGATCAAGCAGCGGATCATTGATCGTGGACTGGTGCAGTCAAAGTACAGAAATATTCCTTAGGTTTACATATTCACATCGCAACGCACAAGTGCAGAGATGAACGCTGTTTCTTTTGTCCTATTCACAGTGCAAAGTCGAGCCTCGAGGCGGTGATGTATCGAGAGGTGAGACTCCCAGTTATTGACACAGTCATGCTGTTCACTGTCAGTCATGCACCATATTTACTTTGTTTTCCATTCAGCACCAGCAATGTGTTCAATTTAGTGCATGATTTCACTTGTTTGTCTTTCATTTTTACACTGACTAAAGTTTTAGGATGATTGATTTAGGGGAAAAGGGTAAAGTCAGAGCAGTCTGTCCCAGAGAGAGTCAGCTCTCCGTCTGCAGCGTTTGCTTTAGTTTCACGGTGTGTTACAGACACAGAAAGGGAGCAGACGCTTCAAGAGGATTGAGAGCAGAAATGGAGTTTTTGCCCTGTTGGTAAGTCGATAAGCACGTGTCAGTTAGCTGTCAGTGTTTTACACTAATTTTAACGTAGAAATAGTTTTCATTAGGAAACATGACACTTACTAAATGCCACATTTTGTTGTCGTTTGGCATCATTTTCTTATTTTTATATGTTTGGAGTCTGCATCAAACAACCACATGCTTGATGATCTCAATTTAGGTGTTGTGTGGTCTACTTTAAAGGTGAAGTGTTCTTTGCAATCGTACAGGTTGGCCAATTTTTTGGCACCTGAAATATTGCCCACATACAGGTCATTGGTTGAACCAGAAGTTGACCACTAAAACAAACAGAGCTGCTGTGTTTATACTCTTTATGAAATCCTCCTCTAATTGTCTTAATTGTTCATTATATGTTAGTTTATTGAAAATTAAAATTCAGATTACTTAGGGTGTGTTCACTTCACACTTGGCATGTTTGGTTGTATTAAAGCGAGCCCTGGGGCCTGTACCATGATGGTAGTTTAACAAACTCAGGGTTACAGGGGTAGTTTTTGAGTTGACAAAACCAAACCAATCTATTCAGGCTTTGTTGGTCCCATGATGCTGATCATCAGCTTTCTCTGTCGACTCAGGCTTTGATCCTGAGTTTAGGAGTTTAGCTGTGACATCAGTAGTGAACAGCCAATCACATGCTGTGGATCAGTGGAACTGAGATTCATTTCTCTCTTCTGCAGAATATTACATGATAGAAAAATATTAAGAATTTAAACAAATTTACACAGCAAGAAGAAAAGAGCTGTCTATGAAAGAGGACAACTTTGTATACGTCAATGCAAGTAAAAGTTATGAAGTTAGTTTAGTTGATATATAGAGAGAATTGAACATTTAAGCTTGCATGTAGTAATTTTTATAGCTTTATTTATTGATTTTAAAGACATTTAAATTGGCTATTTATATTAATTTGAACAAAGTGCCTATTAATGATTGATTAACTAAAATTATACATGTGTAATTGATTAAGGCTATAATTATACATAAATTATATCTAAATCATTCAAAATTATAATTATTATAAAAAAGCATTTTTAAAAGGCAGACGCTTTAGTCTTTAAAAACCATTTGCTCTGTAGTGACCTTTAATTTGGAGTAGAAACAGGAGGAGTGGCTTTATTGCATCAGAGCTGTGTCACTTTGCTCACAGCTGATTGGTCCAATTTCAGTTTGAAATCTCTTATCCAGAACATAACCTGCCCTGGAGCAGGTTAGCCGTGGAGCGTAAGTTACTATAGAGATGAACACTGCTAAAAACCAAGCCAGGATTGGCACAAACAGAGCTTAAACATATCTGGCTATCCAGCTAAACCAGCTTCATGGGATAGGCCCCTGGTGTGATTGCTCTGTTAGTGCAGACCATCCGAACTCTGGTGACACCAAACAAGCTGAAAAGATGGGTCTCAGTCCACTTCCAAACAAATTCTGGTGCGGGTCCAATGAAATATGAACGTAACAAGGACCAAAGACATGTGACATCATGTCCCATTTTTGGTTTGTTTACAAGATGCGACCCTAAAATGGACAGTGCTTAAGCACACCTGTATTTTCTCGTCATAGTCACAATGTTGGCCATCACATTTTGCTGAGATGACACACTTCACCTTTAAATAGTTCCCTAAAATGCAATGTGAAGCTGTAATAAAGCTCCGCTGTGTTTTTGTCTGTCAAACTCTGATTGTTTGTAACTCACACATGCAGACTGATGAAGAGAGGCAGCATGCATTGCAGGCGTTTTCTGCTCAGTCGACCTTCTCAAGTTCAGGGTCTGGTTCATCTCTGGGACCGCTTCCTTCCCCCACAAGCCACACCGAGTCCAGGCCTAAGGTCAGGAAAGGCCCTCGCAAGAACCAAAATGAGAAGTACCGGCTGAAGTACATCCGTTTGCGCAAGGCTGCCCGTGCCATGATATTTGTGAGTAACAGTTCTTTTAGTTTTTATTCCAAGAGCAGAGTGAGTTTAAAGCGGTGTTCACACTGCCAGTGACCAAGCGACATGATCCCATTCATTTTAATGACTCGAGCGACAGGATAGGTGGAAAAAAGTCTAAATATGTTTCACTTTATGCAAATGAAGAGCGACTTACGGGAGAGACATCCAATAGGAGTGAACTGTGAAGTCAGTGGACCGCAAGTAATCCGTCACTACATACTGTAGTGGAGAGTGTCAGCGTTTTTTGCATCAATAACTTTCCGATAATTTATGATACCATGCTGACCCTGATCCTGAATGGTTTTGTGAACCCAGATAGGCCGGCGCTTGATCTTTTGCTGCGGATAAAGAGCCACGATGACAGAGCACTCTTTACGATTGCTCACGATGACAGAGCAATCTTTAATATTCATATTTTTATTTAATGATTCCATTTATATTTAGTCTTTTCCCTTAAAAATTTGGTTTTAGAAAACTGTTTTGGTGTCTACAACATGGAATAACATTTGTGAATGTCATACCCCAAGGCAAACAGTAGTGTGAACGCCCACTAGTGACCAAAGTGTGAACACAGCTTAAATACTGTATGTAATTGTCTAGCTTGGACTATATTATTGTGGTAATAATGCTTGAAATTGGTACCCTTTGACTCACAGGAAAACGCAGCACTGTATGATGAGATTGCTCACCTGGAAGAGAAGTTTGTCCGGGCAAAAGAAGAAAGGAGGTACGGTCACATTCAGTTATCTTCATTACAAGATATTCATATTAATTGGGGTGTGTTCACACATGTTCGGTTGGATTAAAGCGAGTCCTGGTGCGATTGCTCTGTCAGTGCGGTTCATTTGAATATGTGTGAACGCTGACATCTGAACCCTGGTGCCACCAAACAAGCTGATCGATCCACTTTCTAAACAAATTCTGGTGCGGTTCCAATGAAATATGAACGTAACACGGACCAAAGACATTGTAAACAAACCAAAAACAGGAAGTCGAGACCCTAAAAAGGACCGAATGCTCAAGCACACCTGTTTTTGCCCATCACAGTTCGGTACAGGCGTCAGAACCGTGTCTCCTCGTAGCACATCTTGGTTTGTGTGTGTGATGGAGGGATTCCTGCCACTTGTTTTGACTCCTTTACACATTTTATAAGCTCACGAGTTCTCAGCTGATCAAAATACCATCATATGAAACTACTAGGGATGAAACGGTATGGAAATTTAACATCACGATTATAGTGACCCAAATTATCACGGTTATCAATATTATCACGGTTTTCTTCAAATTAGATGAAAGTGTTCAAAAAGAACCGATGCACACACTTAAAACATTTCAACAAGTTTTATATTTGAAAATCAACAAACAACAAATAAATAAAGCAGCTCTATGCACTTTTTTAAGCTAGATTCTATTCTGTGGGATTTCCTTCCTTATAATGGCCGTCATCAATAACAATGCATAATGCATAAATAATAATAATTTGTCGTAAATATAATCTCTAATATTATCTCTGTAAATATATTCTCAAGCAATATTCTCATCAGTGTTCAGCAATGATGCATTTAAATCTAGCATATTTTGTGTAAGAGCCCAAACAGTATCCTAGTGAAATAATGCATATCCATATTTCCCTATGATTTGACAGTTTATTTGATTAAATATCAAAATGTGTGTATCATACCTGACACCTAAATGATCACTTTACAGTCAGTTTTATGACTGTCATTCTCTTCAAATGCTATTGAAGTTTGAAACGTGTATAACGTTACCAATGTTGTGTGTAACTTTAGAGAAGGTCCCTAAATTCGCCAGCGTTATGGCAGTCATATCAGATGCGCTCATGGATGCGCTGTGGTTCTGCTGTGTTTTTTAAAACTATTTTCGCTGCTGAAATAGAACAAAAACGGTCAACCACTGTATGATGAATGAATCTCTTGCGTACATAGCACGTTTATCTCTGCTTTGAGTGTAGATTTCAGTGAGAGCGGCGCGCGCTCTGAAAACTCTGGCTAATCTGAACGCCTCTGATTATGAGACATTGCATTCATAAACTCAATAGAAACACGTGTGAGTGGTTATAATGCGCAACGCGATTATAACAGATGGCTTTTGAGAAGACTATAATAAGTTTAACAGCCAGAGTGGCTAGTGTGCAGCCGAGATAACGTTAAGTTACTCCCGCAAATGGCGGTTGTTAATGTCAAGCCCTGAATATTATCCCTTAAATGTCACCCTAGTCTTGTCTGAATTTGTTCGTTCGCTTCACGTTATTATTTCCCAGACGTAGTTTTGGTATTGAGGTCAAAGTCCACTTGCCTTGCGTTCGTAGTTTTGAAGTGTTCCCCCTATTACAGCGACTTTCTTCTGGCATGTTCTGCAGACAGGGTGACCATCTGCGATTAAGTTTCCCTCAGGACTTTTGTAAAAGCCAAAATATGACCACACCTCAGATTTGGTCCTTTTAGAGGCTGAACAATCTCCAGAGTGCTGTCACTGCCTTCTGCCATTTCTCCTCATTCAAAAAACAGCGCTGCGATGTGCCTGCGTCAGACTGACTGGACAAGATTTACCGTGAGTTTTCATATTCGTGATAATCGCACGCGGTTTTAATGATAATTAAATTTTATACGATATTACTAACCGTCACTAAATTTGATCGTGGTTTATCGTGAAACCGGTAATCGTTTCATCCCTAGAAACTACACACATACAACAAGCGCATTTAGCCACACACAGCATTGATTGGATGTTTGGGAAGTTCCCTCGCGAAATATACGTAATAAAATTAGAGATGCACCGATTGATCGTCCAGGGATCGGAATTGGCCGATTTTCTGCATGATCGGCCCTGAAACTGGAATTCATGGAGCTGGATGACCAGCCGAATGCATAAACCATCACTTCATGAGAATTTACCGTTTCATTTGAGAAAACTGTGAACACAGACACTCAAAGCTCTTCACGGAAAAAATGAAAAAAAATTGAAATTGACAGAAATATATTAGGCTACTGTTGACATTGTACAGTAGATTTAGCGGCGTCTCTATGTAATAATAATACGTCTCTACTAATAATAATAATTATGCCTTGATGGTTGATTATTTTTCACTTGATCTTTTTTTATAAATAGTGTTTACTTTTAAACAGCATACAGCCTTTAAATGTTATGTATTATTTACTTATTTACTTATAATGATTATCCTCATAAATAATGAACTTAATACATTTAATAAAAAAAATTTAAATGGTTAAATAAAACAAAATGAATATATATATATATATATATATATATATATATATATAACATTTAGCTGTGATACCGAAATGAGTACAGAGTAACATTTGGGGGAGTATTGTACACTTCAGGTTTGTTCATTCATAGGATCTTTTGACTTTTGTAACACAAGTAAAAAAGACAAAAAGGTCAATTTATAATGTTTTATAAAGCAACTGATTTTCAGTTATTTGTTATTTCGACTTCTATCCAGCCACAGAACACTTATTTTTTGAGAGAAGTGAGAGAAGATCCTATTGTAATGTTTCATAATTTATTTTGTAATAAAAATAAAATTTGGCTTTGAAGAAAAAGTGGATTTTTGTTTTATGCTGTCAATTATAGTTCTTAGAAAGAAAATCGGAATCTGCAAAAATTGGTATCGGCCGATCTCCCTAACAAAAAATCGGAAATCGGAATCAGCCAAGAAAATTGCAATCGGTGCATCTCTAAATAAAAGCAGACCAATCCGGTTGTGAATGTATGCCTATGACTTTAGGTTTGGTATCTTTAGGTTCAGTGTTAAAATGCCAATGTGAACACTGAGAGGACCAGGACTAAATGTTGTTGTTGTTGTTTTTTGTCCAGACTAAACGAGCCAAGCAAACCAAACTACAAGTGTTAACACACCCTTAATCATTATTTAAAAAAAAAAAAAAAAAAATAGGTGTAATGACAATAACAGTAAAGTTTTGTTTTTGATAAATATTTTTAAAATTTTGTTTCTCCAACCTTTTTTTCAACAGTTTGGGGTCAATAATTTGATTAAAAGCTACAGTAAAGGCATGTATAATGTTACAAAAGATTTATATTACAAATAAATGCTGTTCTTTTAAACGTTCCATTCATCAACTAATACTGAAAAAAATGAATGACAGCTCCCCCAATTTTTTTTTTACTTTAGTGTAGATATGTGTGTGTGTGTGTGTGTATATATATGCATGTGTGTTAAAATGTCATCCGGTATCTCCAGGTTCCTGCTGAAGTCTTTGTTGCAGTATCAGTCTCTGGCTGAAGGAGAGGCCGCCCCGACTCCCAGCTGCAGCACACACACGCCCGGCACTTTGAGCTCCAGCACACCAGGAGGCGCTGCTCTACCTGGGAGCCACTGCCAGACCACTGGACTCTCAGGGTCTGAAGACAGCCTTTTGAAGAAACCCAAAAAGGAACGAAAAGAGAGAGGGAGAGAGAACGGCAGGGAAGAATGTGAGTGTTTCTTGCTGCAGTGTTTTCTGTTTTAAATGTGTCTGTATTTTGATTCAATAGTTTCTTAGCATTTGTTTGCTCAACTTTCAGTCATGAAGAGGATTTGTAAGAAGAGGAAGGTAGCAGAGGGAGGAGTGCGCAAGTTTGTGCAGCCCATCTCGCTGGACTCTTCCGGGAGGCCGCTCTTTCCCATCGTGCTCGGTGGACTGACCGTTTACAGCCTAGGGGAGGTCAGATGCTCCAGTCCTAATGTGATATAACAGGGGTGTCAAACTCAGTTCTTGAAGGGCAATTGTAGAATTTAGCTCTAACCCTAAATAAACACACCAAAATCAGCTTGTGGCAAGAAGCGGGGCCAAGAGCCGTGGGGGCGGAGTGACACACCAGTCTCAAGTCCCACAGAGAAGCTCCGGAAGGATAAAAGCAGGAGTGACGACAGAGAGAGGACCAGGCCTGTTGTTGCATTCACGCCATGTGGTAGCTACAGTAAATAAAGCTCCGTATGCTTATGAATCGTACTTTGATGTCATAAGCTGATCGGTCTGCACGGTGCTGCTTAAATCTGCAGTGTTCAGGTGGTATAAGCGGAAGCTCTCAGAAAATTCACAGCTTACAGGTTGTAATTACGAGCTCCAATAGGACGTGAACGCTCTTGAAGTTGAAATCTGTAATTATGGCATGGCGTGAACACACTGACAGTTAATCAGGGTCTTCAGGATTACTAAAAACCTCCATTGTGGTGTTTTGGAGCTAAACTCTACAGGACAGTGGCCCCCCCAAGAGCCGAGTTTGACACGTGTGATATAATGGGTCATTACTATTGTTTTCTTGGCAGTGAGTAGCAGCAGAAATATGACCTTCCTGAAGCTCATATGTGTGTTTGTATCGTAGATCATCACAGACAGGACTCTGTTTAATGATGACACTGCTATCTATCCTGTGGGCTTCTGCAGCACCAGAGTTTTCGCCAGCATGAAGAATCCTGATCAGAAGTGTCTCTACACCTGCCAGATCAAAGATGGTGGCCAAGGACCACAGGTGCTCCGCATGTATGCTTTTGTATAGTTGACCTGACGTTGAAATACAAGCACCGATGCTTTTAAAGGTTGGTTCACCCAAAAATTCTGTCATTAATTACTTACCCTCATGTCGTTCGACACCCATAAGACCTCCGTTCATCTTCGGAACAGAAATTAAGATATTTTAGTTGAAATCTGATGGCTCTGAAAGGCCTCCATTGGCTCAATGGCACTTTACACTCTCAAGACCCTTAAAAGGTACTAAAGACGTCGTTACAAAGTCCATCTCACTACAGTGGTTCTAAAATAACTTTATGAATTGGCGACAATAGTTTTTGTGCGCAAAAAAACCCTAAATAACGACTTATATAGTGATGACGATTTCAAAACAAGGCAGCATGAAGCTTCGAAGCGTTATGAATCAGTGAGTCGAATCAGCGGTTTGAATCGCCAAATTTCAGCAGTTTGACACGCGATCCGAATCATGATTCGACTCACTGATTCATAACGCTTCGAAGCTTCATGATGCCTTGTTTTGAAATCGTCATCACTATATAAGTCGTTATTTAGGGTTTTTTTGCGCACAAAAACTATTCTCGCCGGTTCATAAAGTTATTTTAGAACCACTGTAGTGAGATGGACTTTGTAACGACGTCTTTAGTACCTTTTAGATTAGATTAGATTAGATTCAACTTTATTGTCATTACACAAGTACAAGTACAAGGCAACGAAATGCAGTTTAGGTCTAACAAGAAGTGCAATAGCAGCAAGTGCAGGATATACAACGTTTGCATAAGTGCAGGACATGGATATGTACTGAGTATATATAAATATATCTATAAATAGAGAGATGGTTATTACTATAAACAGAATTTACAGGTGAATATGTACAGTGAATAATATACAGATGGTTATTACTATAAACAGAATTTACAGGTGGATATGTACTATGAATATAATATAATATACAGATGGCTATTACTATAAACAAAATTTTACAGATAGAGGTATACAATGATATGTTAGGCTAAAATGAGGAATATAGCATTGGATTAAGGTAGTGCAATAAATTATGGACAGAAGCTATCCAAAAAAAAGTGTAAAAGTGCAGTGGAAAGTGATTGCATATTACAGTTAGAAGTACAGTGCAAAATGCAAATGTAAACAGTTGGTACTGTAAATAACAGTCGGCTGTGCAAATGAGCATAATCCAATTAAGGTATGGTAGTGCAAAATGAATAAGTAAACAGTTGTGACTGTAATAAACAGTCGGTAGTGCAAATAACAAAGTGAAGGCGGATGTAAGGTAGGAGAGTTATCAGTATATGAGGGGAGTGGATCAGCGGGGGTTTGAGTTCAGTAAAGAGACAGCTCTGGGGAAAAACTGTTCTTTAGTCTGCTGGTCCTGGTCCGGTGGATCCTGAAACGCCTGCCGGAGGGCAGGAGAGAAAACAGTCTGTGGGCTGGGTGAGAGGAGTCCTTGAGGATGCTGCGAGCTCAATGCAGACAGCGCTTCCTCTGGATGTGTTCGATGGCAGGTAGTGGAGTCTTTTAAGGGTCTTGAGAGTGTAAAGTGCCATTGTGCCAATGGAGGCCTTTCAGAGCCATCAGATTTCAACTAAAATATCTTCATTTGTGTTCCGAAGATGAATGGAGGTCTGACGGGTGTCGAACGACATGAGGTTAAGTAATTAATGACAGAATTTTCATTTTTGGGTGAACTAACCCTTTAAATGCAAATGCTGTACATATGGCAGTAAAGGGGAAAAAGTAACCCTGTTTATGAAGTTGTCTGTAAACTTTTACTGTGAAATTGACCATATGAACTGAACATTTATTCTTGTAAATTTAGTTTGAGATCGCACCAGAGGATGACCCACAGAATGCAATCGTGGCCTCGTCTGCGCTCGCCTGCCACGCAAACCTGCTCAAAGCCATCGCTGCCCGCAGGTGAAGCATTTCTCACAACACGTCTATCAATAATATCTATATACTGAATGGAGTTAAATTAGTCTGCATATTGCAGATTCACAGTATATATGTCCCATGTTTTCTTCACAGTTTAAGCACTTTGTCCCCCAACATCCTCAGTATTGAAAAACAAAAAATATATATAAATATATTTAATTTAATTATCATTTTTATATACTGCGGTTCAAAAGTTTGGGTCAGTATTTTTATTTTTTATGTATTTATTTATTTATTTTTGAAAGAAATTAACCCATTTGTGCCCAAAGTTTTCTGAATGGTTTCATGCATATAGTCATGTTAATAGTGAACATGTTCTGCATTTATTTTCCCCAGGTTTTTGGTTTTTTTCTTGAAAATTGTATTTGAATGTGTGGCAGCTATAGTTGCCGGTGGGCACGTGTTGTATGCACCCCTTAAATGTCAAATTTTAATAGGAGTAGAACTTGCATCTAACTCAAAATAACTGCTTTCAACAGATCAATCTTTATTCATTAACAAATGTATTATGTATAAAAGTCGAAGAACATTCAATGCAAACAAAAAAAATCTGCATCTCTCTTATCTTTTGAATATGAAAACACAACAAACAACAAATACATTTGTCTTAAAGTGGTGGAACATAGTGTAGAACAAAAGCCCCAACAGGGCATTGTGTATCAAAAAGTTAAATTGAAATAAATCAATAGAATGACGAAAAAATCTATATAACAAAAAAATAACAAAAACAAAAGAGAAATTGTCCCATAGTATTCAATGGCTGACTGTAGTAGGTGATTTCATATAATAATGGAAATGTAAACTCATTACTCATAATCATAAGCTACTAGTCATAAAAAGAATTAGGGTCCTTGAGCGATTAGAATAAAACACATCCAAACTGAATGAAGGGTCCTCAATATTTTGGCCCTTACAAGACATATCATAAAATATAAATATTTTCCCTATCGAATTAAGGTCTACTTTACAGAAGAGATGTCAGTTAAAGGGTTAAGCTATATTTTAGGTGGGATATTATGAAAGCAAAAAGCCCTAAACAAGACCAAAAATCTTGATTTAATAACCTGTTAACACAGTTTACCCCATTTCCCCATTATATGTACTTACAAGTCATTTTGCAAGTATACAAAAAACTATAGATTTCTTGTAAGATTGGTTTTGTTTGGATGATTCTAGAGACCTTCACGATTATGCAGATATATATGTCAACAAAAATACTTATTAGTTACATGAAAATGACCTTCCTTTGGGAGGGTTTGCCTTCGCCATGCTTCCTGGAAGTAGGGGTAGGAAGTTGGCAGCCTGTTGTGACAGGAAGGAAGTTAATACCTTTTTTTTTTTCTTGAAATCCTTATTTTGGTTGTTTGCTTGCGTGTCATTGAGATATAAAACATGGATAATATCTAGTAGAATACAAGAATAAAAAAGGAAAATCACAACTAAACAGTTGCCGGTGGGCTTACATTTATTCAGCAAGGGCACATTAAATGAATCAAGTGACAGGATTTATAATGTTACAAAATATAACAACAGATTTCTAGATGGATGTATCAAGGTTTCCATAAAAATATTAATCAGCACAACTGTTTTTTTTTTTTTACATTGATTATAATAATGAATGTTTCTTGAGCAGCAAATCCTCATATCTGAATGATTTCTGAGGGATCATGTGACACTGAAGACTGGAGTAATGATGCTGAAAATTCAGCTTTGATCACAGGAATAAATGACATTTTAAAATATATTACCATAGAAAACAGTTATTTTGAAATAGTAATAATATTTAACAATATTACTGTTTTTACTGGGTTTTTGATCAAATAAATGCAGCCTTGGTGAGAAGAAGAGACTTATTACAAAAGTATTTTAAATATAATTTGAATGGTAATGTGTGTCTTTTTCTTTTCTTTTTTTTTTAATAAAACATTAAAAATAAAATCTTGCATTTAGGTTTTCCCACCTTGTGACCCAGACATGTTTGATTCACCCTATAACTGATTTACTATTTGTATTACACAGAACATGTTTCCAAACTTATCATCTTCTTTTTTTTTTATTTAGTGCCAAACCCTTGATCAACATTGTCCCGTCTGGAGCAGACTTTTTTGGTTTCTCTCACCCCACCATTCAGAACCTGATCCAGAGCTGTCCTGGGGCTCGCAAGTGCAGCAAGTGAGTAACACTCGTTTTTATGCTACACACCAAAATAATGTGAACAGATTAGTTTTATTGCAAGCTTTGAAATGAATTTATTAATGACATAATAGTGGCCACTGTGTAAAGTATTGATTTAAGCATCTCCTTCAGTTATCAGTGGGTGCGTTTTGAGGTCTGTCGGCCTGGTGATGGACAGGTGGCACATGGCCTTTCAGAAGATGATGCATCTGTGAACTTTGAGTCGTTTCAGCGGGTGCAAAGCTGTGAGGAGAGCCTGACCAATCAGAACCTTACGGCAGAACACAGCGGCACAGGTCAGACAATTACCACAACAAATCATTTGTGCATAATTACGTTATTGCTGGTTGTCAAGTCTTAGAAGCCTTATAATAGGCTTACCCATTTACTAGAGAAAAACACTTTTGGAAGAAGGATTGATGATGTTTTGACTCATTATTTAAATGTAGTTACAAAGTGTACTTTTAAATTGATAATATCACTTGTCTTTTAAACCACAGGTTGTAGCCATAATAATTAAAGGCACAATATGTAAGATTTTTTTGATTAAAATATAGGGCTGTAACGATTTGCCCAAATATAAAAACCTTGATTAAAATTGAACATTTTACCTCGATTACGATTAATGAACGATTATTTTGCTTTTTTTTTTTTTTTTTGCCCTCACAAGGTTTTTGAGTAAGTTCACTGATAAGGTTTGTACTGTAAATATGTTCTACAATTAAAGGTGGATTTTTTTTTCTAACGAAAGTGCATTTCTTTGTGATTTTAAAATACTTGAAGGAAACGGTTCACTTTCAGCAGTTGTTGTCTATGGGGCAGATTTCTGTTTGTTGTACATCAGATACAGATAAATTAGCACACAGGCCTACATTACATCTATCTGAATTAGGGCTGCAACGAGCGTGCGTGAAATGCGTCGACGCGTCGGCGGCACATTATTTACGTTCTAGAATGGAACAGAAGATCTAGAATAATGGCAGCTTCTGCTCCCGGGCATAGTGAAAATGATCATTTATCATATAAAGCCAGACCGCGGCATTCAAAAGTGTGGCAGTACTTTAAACAGAAGCCGAATAAAATTGTGCTTTGTTCGCTCTGTAACGCCGGTTTCACACTGCACGCGGTGGCAGAGCAGAAGCTGTGCGCGTGGAGAGCGGGAGCTTTCACACTGCAGTCAGTGTTGCCAAGTCCGCTTTTTTCCGCGGAATTGGGCTACTTCTACACTGTTGCCGCGGGCTGTGTCTCATGTCCGCGGGTTGAAGCAAAAAAACACACATATTTAACCCCCCGAACGCGATGTTTACCAGAGAACCTCCCCGAAACGCGATTGGGCTTGTTTTGGGCTAGTTTTGATTAACGAATGGGTGGGTTTTGTTGTGTAAACCTGGCAACCCCGCTGCCAGTGTTGTCTCGCGCAGCTGAACCGTGGCGCGTGTATTGCAACAGACGGTCACATTTTCCGGTGTTCTTCTCCGACCCCAGTACGTCTCGTGCTTTTATTTATTATGGGCTGCATATATCTCCTGTTATGCGACCTGGTTCCGCTCTGTCCCAAACACGTATGCATAATAACTTGCTGTATATAGGTAGTTTACATGATTAAAGTAACATTAAAGTTAAGATATGCCTCTAGCTTTAATCATTTAAATGTGTCTTTGAAGTTTGGGCAAAAACTTCTGGCAGCTTTAGTCGTCGTTTATGCACATGTATCTTCAAAATAGACGACTAGTTATACATTAACACTATGCTGAAAGCTCCTGTATGTGAACCTTTTGCAGATAAATACAAGTGCATTTTCATTTACTATTGACACAAATCAATAAGTAAATCATACTCAACTACTATAGTAAACAACTTTTCCTAATTAGGCCTACTCTGTATACATTTTATGATGAATAGTATCATTATATATTATGTTTAAAAAGCTTCTTGTGTTCATTTCATTATAAAATGGCATACTATGTACACTACCCTTCCTGAAATACAATTAATATTGTCATCATTCATTGATTTCATGTTAAAATAATATATAAATTCACTACCCTCTTTGAAATACAATAATCAGTAAAAAAGAATAATAAGATTAATCCGGAAAAATAATCGTTAGATTAGTCGACTAATCGAAAAAATAATCGTTAGATTAGTCGACAGAAAAAATAATCGTTAGTTGCAGCTCTAATCTGAATGCATTAATGAGAGAGTGATTGTGTGTGTGAATTACTCATACTGTCTCTATTCATTATGAAGCTGTGGTTTGTACTTCAAAGGTATTAAAATGTATGACCATAACGGCTGAGTTTCTAAGCTACTTTAGTGACTTTACTTTAGTCACAGGACAGCGTTGAGACTGCGTTTCTGCGCGCGATCTTCAGGTGATGTGCGAGCTTCTGTCTGATTGATCGTTTGTCACAATATATCAGGCATTAGTTCAACATAATACACATCTGATGGCCGAAACTCGCTTTAATGTTCAAACTGGCAGGGCTTAAACCACATACAAATGACAAAGCTTCGTGAGGACAGGTGAAAGAGGTCTGCCTTCAGGGCGCGCGTGTTGTCAGAGATGCGATCGGCTCGGACATGTGTCCCAGAAAAAAAAGCTGAGCACTGAACGGATACGTTTTCCGTATTGTTGTATTTGAATAGTGCACAATCGCTATAAATGTTGAAACTGGCAAGCCTTTAAACGCATGTACTTGACAAACTTTGAGCACGAAAGTGAAAGCGATCTGGCTTCAGGGCTTGTGTGTGTGTGTGTGTGTGTATGTGTGTGTGTGTGCGCATCAGCGGTAGGCTATATGAAGAACAGCAATTAACTGACCTGTATAAACTGTGTAAAACATGCAGTTACTATAGTGATTCTAGGCATCTATAAACACAGATAACCGCTCCTGCTTCTCTCTGTGTGCCAGCAAACTGCACTTGATGTGACTGACGGGGCGGAGTCACGTGAAAACCGAAATAACCGACATGGGAAAAATACGTCGGTTAGAGGTTCTGAATGTCGGTTTCGGTTATTTTTCGATTAATCGTACAGCCCTATTAAAATATCACTAGAACAATGTTATATATTTTGTTGACTTGTGTACTTAAATTGTCCCAAATGTTTCCAAGAATGTTTTAAATCCAGAGAAATAAGCTATTTTAACCAGGACACTGACCGTGTCTCTGCGTCACTTATCAATGACATCATACCTGTTTCCCTCGATTTCCGGTTTTATTTTGTAGAAACCATGGAAACACCTAAGACGCTTTAAAGGGTCATGAAACCCTAAACCAAATTTTCTGAAATTTGAACAGAAGTATGTGTGTTTAACATCATGGAAGACCGTGTTACCATCTGTTAGTTTTGAATGTGGGAGAAAACGATTTAACTTGAAACCTTTTTGCTCTATTTTCAACTTCCTGGTTTAAATTCGTCTTCATGTCAACGTCACAGGATGTGACGTTTTCCCGTACTATAGTATGGCGATGACTCGTCTGTGTCTCATAATTATTCATGAGACTGCGTGTCTTTGTCCTATGAGAAGACGCGTTGCTTAATTCATGATAGCACGTGTTGATGGGCATTTTCCTCTGACTGGCGCTTCAAACAGTGAGATCGCACATAGTAAGTTGCCTATGCATTTATGGATCAAAAACGCTTTGATTTTCCGCTTTGTAGTAGTTTCTGCGTTGCCTACGTTCGCTTCAATAGATCCTGAGTCTTCACACAAAACGTGATTCATCCACACTGTGAGTGTAACCGCTCTTTATGGCAATTTAACCGACCAAACGCCTCATAAAAACAAAACAAAACAAGCCTCAAAAGTTATCAAAGTTATGCAACAGCTTGTTCATATATGTTTTCGATACAGAAGCAAACTGCGACTGGTTGTGCATTTAATTATCCATTGAATTATAGGTGTCACAGGATATGTATTTATGTAACGGTGAGCTTACAAATCCATGTGTATATTGTGTTGCGTGTAACTTAATGGTCATTTGCAGCGTGCATTTGTGGGAAGCTTTGATGCTAATGAGAACGAAATAAAATAGTCTGAATCAGAAGCCGTAGATGTGCTGTCAGTCTCCACTCCGCCGCTAAACCACGGCCACTTTTTTAGCATTTTTCAAAACTGTGGTGAGAACTGACTGCTTCTGAAACGGGGTTTCATGACCCTTTAATATATGATGTGTTTTATTAGACTGCAACTGTTTGGATCCATTCATCCACGGAAAACTAATCCTGTGCTGCATAATATCTTTACCTTTACAGTTATAGTTTAACTGCTTGAATAAAGCCTAAACATAGACCAACAGAAAAATATAATAAATAAACCGGCACCAGGTCACACTCTTCAGCTGGACAGTATTGCTGAAAATAGCGTTACATAAAGATGACGAAAAACTCAATGAAATTGGGAAATACCTTGAATTATATGTGACAAACCACTGATTCTGAGTGCAGGATGTGGATGAAGATTGGTGATGTTTTCAGATTTTCAGGTGAGGTTCTCAATGAATTCAGGCTGCAGACTTGGCGACGATTGTATTTAATTGTACAGTACAATCATAACAGTACAGACATTATCTTAATTTCATAATGTCTTTAAACATAACAATATTGCTGACCATAAACTGATAATCATAGAATGTGTGTGTCCGAAGTGCGACCCCCTTTAGTCTTATTTTTTTAAATCTGGTGTTCTTGATTTACCGCGAGTACCATGTTTTACCATGCCTAATATCGGTCTCTTACTGCAGTGTGAACAAGCGTCTCATAGTAGCGCCGAGCGAACGCACAGAGTAGCATTATAACATAACTCTCAACACACTCAAATGTGTGTGATATGATAAACAGCGCTGCGTTCCTGCACATACACATGAGCAGAAGAAGCGGAAACGCTCTGCATAATATAAGCTCCGCGAAATCCAGGCATCATCAAGCTACGTCTTTGTTTTGAATAAGCGACCTCTAGTGGTGAAAAATGACATTGTGGCTTTAAAATAATATTTTTTCTGAAGGAAATAACTGGTGTGTTTCTTTGACAGTGCGCCCCCTGCAGGCCAACATCTCGTCTCATCTCCTGAGCTCCGCAGCGCTGCAGAACACCGTCACTTCCCTCTCCAACACTTGAGCTCATTCAAACGCCGGTCTGAGGTTCGCTTTCAAATTGATGATAACTTCATATCCAGATGGGCCTTTTTACTGAAGTACTAAATTATGGATCAATTAAGCCTTTCATATTATTCATCATGTGGCATTGAATTAATTATGGTTAAACTGGATGCATCTCTGCATGCTACAGTATTGAGTAATATTAGTCAGACTATTTTTTTTCATGATAAAAAGCAAAGTCCTTATGTCTGTTGTTATTCTTTGTACTCAATAAATGCTATTAAAGTGTGCTGATCATATTTAAAGGTGCACTATGTAACATTTTTCAGTAAAATATCCAAAAACCACTAGGCCAATGTTATATATTTTGTTCAGTTGAGTACTTAAAATATCCCAAATGTTTCCAGCTATTAGTAAATCGTGAGAAATTGCTATTTTAACCGAGAAACCGGGACGTGTGAGGGAGTCGCCTGTCGATCAAATCTGCGTTCCCCTCGGTTTCCGGTTTTATTCTGCAGAAACGCTTTACTCTCACTGCAGTGTGAACAAGTGTCATAGCAGCCGCTGAGAGAACGCACAGAGTATGCCTTTGTTTTGAATAGGCGACCTTAAGCAGACAGAAAAGTTACATAGTGCACCTTTAAGATAAAACAGACATAAATGGAGAACTAAATCAAACCTTAAGCTTTTAGTGTTGAGGCCTGTTCACACTAAGAACGATGACTTTAGTGTTAACACCAAAGGCTTGATATCGTTCTGTTTTTTATAATCATGTGCTGCTGTTTTGTCGTCTGACGCTTTAAATGCTCAATCTCTTTAAAGCAGGATGGATTCTGATTGGCTGTCAGTAGGTGCGTTTACATGGAGCACTGTAATCGGTTTAAAAGTCCAATCCGAATAAAAATACTCCATATAAACACCTCAATCCGAATAAAAATACTCCATATAAACACCTCAATCGGAATAAAAATGGCCAAACCGAATGAAATTGTAATCGGTTTGAGAGGGGTGGGATAAACCTTTTCATGAACCGATCAAACAAAAAATTCCACCATGTAAACGATCTGATCCGATTACTTTGAGTGCACGTCTTTCTGTGACGTGATATACAGCGCGCGCCTCCTCAACTGAAGAGCGCGCGTCGCCTTCAGGTTAATGTTTACAAGAGAGGACAGTTCATTTTTCTGAGGTATTAAACTTTTTATTTCGTAACATGTTATGAACACGATGTTGGAATAATGACACAGACATAGCCTGGCTACACCATCTCATCTTGACAGCGTTTGTCCTAGGCTTCAACTGTGCCTGACAGAAGAATTTATTTTTCTGAGGGGATTCTTACACTTTACGACAAATTATAAATAGCTTTTATAAAACTGTACAAGTCCTGGTGGCCGTTGAGAGCTGCCATTTCAACGGGGAACATTCAAGCTGCTCTCTGTTTCTCATTAGTTATGTTGGCTATAAAAAAAAAATTAAACAACTGCTTCAAATTGGTTAAGTAACATTACCCACAGTCTACTTTAATTACTTTTGTTAATATTTATACCTTTGTGATTATGGTATCTTTCCTTAATCATCTGAAATATATATGTTTAGGACTACTAGTAATGATGCTGAGTCTTGAATGCTTCATTCATGTTTCACTGTATATCCTATTTTTTATTAATAATTTGAGTGCATTT
>NC_137115.1:52132249-52139749 GCF_949357685.1 Gobio gobio | reverse complement strand
TTTACAGTGTCCTTATGTGTTTACATGTACTTACTTACCATGCTGTTATAGTAATAACAGTAAATGATGCATCATTGCATGTAACTATCCCTTAACCAAACCCTAATCCCACCCTAACCCTATAGTAAGCACATGTTGTTGATTAATATTACCAAACCGTCTACTATTACTCATGAATGGGAGAACCTGCAATGCACAAGATGGCGGAATAGCCCCGCCTTCTAAAGTAAAAGAGCCAATCGCTGATGGGTTAAGTCATTGAGTCACCATAGCTACCGTTAGAAACTCCGGTTCCCATAGAAACCTGAGACTCGTGCTTAGGACTGCACATGCGCATTGAAAAACTACGCTATTTGAGCATAAGAAACAACATTTATGGGTAGAGATTGGCGGATCAATCCTAGAGTATCGATACTTCCGATACTGGTATTGAATAAAGTAGTCTAGTCACGTTTATTTATATTATGCTTTAGGCCTATACAATACAGATTGTTTCAGATATGAAGATTACATACAGTATTTCATGAGGAATATACTAATTATAAAGACTTTATGAGGACATTTTCATTTAAAACGTAGGATTTAAAAAAAATTCGTTAGCCTATATCTTTTTATATTAGGCTACTTGGTATCTTATGGTGGATATTCATAATTTTTATTTATTTTTTAAAATTTGTTTAAATTGTATAAATTATAGTTTAACCTGGGAAAGATTTACTAACATAAATGCTTTTATGCCTGTAGTAACACAGCTTTATGTATTATATTTTAGATGATTTCAGTGCAAATCACAGATATTCTTTTTTCAAAAGCAAGAGAGTTGATCGGAAACCGGTTCAAGAGGAACATTTTCATCATGCTCTTGTTCCATCACAAAAACCTTTTTGGAGAAAAAATATAGAAACACTATTTAACCATCATTGAAAATGGTTTGTGTGACGTTATATTTTTATTTAAATTGTTAAATGTTTATTTAATTAATAATGTTCAGTCATTTTAAATAAATGTAACCAAAAAAAGACTAATGTCTATTGCTGTTTATTTAATATTAATAACGTTGGCTTTCAAAATGCATTATAAAATCACTCAAATAAAATATGTAATAGAAGTATCGATATCGACGATACTGGTCTTGAAAGTACTTGGCATCGGATCGAAAAGAAAATGATTGGTATCGCCCATCCCAATTTATGGGACAGTTAATGTCAGGTTTTGTTGCTGATTTGAAATCGAGTATTTAATTGTGAGTTTTTGAGATTCCAGGATTCCCCATTCAAATAGATAGGACTTGGTTTTGGATGCCTGAAATAGCTGCCCGGAGGCGTTGCAAATATGGCCGCCGAGTGAACAGACTTAAAGGAACATGCCACTTTTTCCCTAGAGTTAAACAGTTGAGTTTTACCGTTTTTGAATCCATTTAACCAATCTGGTGGTAGCACGTTTAGCATAGCATAGCATAGATCATTGAATCGGATTAGACCATTAGCATCTCGCTCAAAAAATGACCAAAGAGTTTTGATATTTTTCCTATTTAAAACTTGACTCTTCTGTAGTTACATTGTGTTCTAAGACCAACGGAAAATGAAAAGTTGTGATTTTCTAGGCCGATATGGCTAGGAACTATTCTCTCATTCCTGCGTAATGATCAAGGAAGTTTGTGCCGTCCCATGAGTGCAGCGGCCCAATGATATTACACAGCTCCTGAAAATAGTCCCCAGCTAGGTAACTTCCAATGTGACCGACGCTAAGTTTGTGTAGTTGCAGCCGGCAAATTAGGTGGTGGATTTACCCGTGCGATTAGCCATGTGTTGTAAAGGGCTGTGATAGTAAGTCGAAGGTGTATTCTACCATCATGTTTCACAGAATACCAGCGAAAAACAAAGAACGAAAGAATCAAAGGTTGGCTGCTCTGAACATAGATATCAAAACTAGAGGTCGACCGATTCATCGGTTTTGCCGATGAATCGGCGCTGATGGGTGGAACAATCGGTTATCGGCAAAAATCCACACCGATAGTTTTTCCGAGTTGCGTCCGTTGCTGGAGCAGCTGAGACTGATGCGCCGTCATTACACAGTATGAGAGCTCTGAGAAGGGTCCGTGGTGCTGCGCTGCACAGAGAGCGCTGACACATCAGATGCACGTTTAAAACACGACAGCGAAACGGTATGAATACAGAACACTATAGTACTTGTTGCCAAATCATTATAAAGTAATTAATTTCTTGACTAGATGCTGCATTAACAGGTAAAGAACAACAGTGTATGTTTGTCAAAGAGGCTAAGAGGACGCTAAAATTAGCAATAGGCCAACGCGCAAATCCGACCCAAATGTTGCATATATAAAATTAGTGATGTGAGAAAGCAAATTGTATCGTCATGCTGCCGACAGAAATATAAACAAAGCAGAAACGCATTTGTTTTTTATTAGATAATCTCCTTCTAAAAAAAGCAGACTGTGTGGATTTATATGAAATCGTAACACTGCAAAAAAAGATTCCATTTATAACATTAACGGTTAATAAATGCTGTGGAAGTATTGTTCATTGTTAGTATGTTCATTTCAACAATAAATTGAGTTTGAATTTGTATCTGTTAACCTTGGTTAATGCGCTATGAACTAACATGAATGATCAAGGTACAATTGTATTGCTCATATTAACACATGCTGTAAAAATGTATGCATAATGCATAAAGTTCATGTAAGCTAATACATCCTTGTTGCATAGGGATTTGCATAGTGTTACCTATGAAATGTACATGGATGTTTCTAGGTTATAGGTAAAGAAATAAATTTGACCTGTAATATTTTAATGTTAAAAAAAATTCTGAAGAATTTTTTCTGTTAGAACTTCTCCTCACCGTAATATTCATATTTATAAGTTTTTAATTTAGCACGCTTTCATGGATCAGTACTGTTTTTTTTGTTTTGTTTTTTGTTTATAAAGTCCAACACTGGTTTACTTATGTTTTTTTAATCCAGTATCCATTTAAAAAACTATCTGTCATTAATCGGTTATCGACAAGTGCGGTCCAACCTAGTTATCGGTATCGGTAAAATCCACTATCGGTCGACCTCTAATCAAAACACCGGTAGATTCAATCAAGAAAGTGCGCATTTGCTCAAAGCATTTTGGACCAGATGACTATTTGGAAAACATGGACAGTGTTACCCGTAACGACAGCGTCTAAAGGATATGGCCATCCCAACAATATTCAGAGGACAGACAGGACAAAGTGTATCATCACCCATGGCTGTAAGTATAACATTATTATTATTTGTAGTTAGCTTGAACGACCAGATTGCTGTTGTGTTTAGGTACCTGTGAAATGCAATCACTGAGTGTGAGGGTTTGCTCGACCATTTGGTTTATACTGTATATAACGTTAGGAGTTTTGTTGTTGAGTTCTGATGAGGTAGTGTATAGTTTGATTTTGAATTATCGGTATTGTTTATCTACAGTTTCTATGGTACAACATACTAGTGATGTTACGTTCTGTGCCGACGCTTCGGAGCGCGTGCAGGGTTTTTACTGCATTTAAAATTATTTGGCGGCCGCCAAAACAAAAAGCCTTTATTTGATCAGTTATATATGGTTTGATAAGGTTTGTACTGTAAATATTTTTTTTATAATTAAAGGTGGGATATATTTTTCTAATGAAAGTGCATTTCTTTGAGATTTTAAAATACTTGAAGGAAATGGTTGACTTTCAGCAGTTGTTGTCTATGGGGAAAATTTCTGTTTGTTGTACATCAGATAAATTAGCACACAGGCCTACATTACATCTATCTGAATGCATTAGTGAGAGAGTGATTGTGTATGTGAATTAGTCATACTGTCTCTATTCATTATGAAGCTGTGATTTGTACTTCAAAGGTATTAAAATCTATAACGGTTGATTTTCTAAGCCACTTTAGTGATAAATCACAGGACAGCGTTGGAAGTGAGTTTCTGCGCGCGATCTTCACGTGATGTGCGAGCTTCTGTCTGTATGAGTGTTCGTGTGTCACAATATATCAGGCGTTAGTTCAACATAATACACATCAGATGGTCTAAAATCGCTTCAATGTTCAAACTGGCAGGCCTTAAAACACATACAAAGGACAAAGCTCTGTGAGGTGAAAGTGATCTGGCGCGTTGTCAGAGACACGACTCGGCTCTCTGTCTCACAGAAAAAAGCTCATGAGCATTGAACGGAGAAGTTTTCCATAACGTGGTTCTTGAATATTGCACAATCGCTTTAAACTTTAAAGGCTTGCCAGTTTAAACGCATTTAATTGACAAACTTCATGAGGACGCAAGTGAAAGTGATCTGGCTTTGGGGCTTGCGCGCGCCGTCTCTGTGTGTGTATCAGCGCATATAAGAACGGCGATTAACTTGCGTGTATAAACTGTGTAAAACCATAGTACATAGTACCATAGTAATTCTAAGCATCTATAAACAAAGAGAACTGCTCCTGCATCTCTCCGTGTGCCTGCAAACTGCACTTGATGTGACTGACGGGGCGGAGTCACGTGAAAACCGAAATAACCAACATGGGAAAATGACGTCCATTAGAGGCTCTGAATTTGGGTTTCGGTTAATCGTCCAGCCCTACAATCTGGTAAGTAGCACATTTATTTATTTATTTTATTGAGAGATTTTGCCTCACTTCCTACCATTGCTGTACCCCTTCTAGCCACAACTCTTCTTCGCTGTTTTTATATACTACATCGTTTTGAGTCGTTTTCTTTGCTCTTGTGTGTACGCAGATATTTCTTGAAACGAGGGGAAAAGATCTGAAAGAGAACGCTCTGGCTTCGTAAGTTAAGAAGTTTTCAACCTTTTCTTATACAAGATTCAACTAATATTTAAAAGTCAGTTCAATGTCATTTAAGTTTAAATTACTTAAGTTGATTGTAAAAATTAAAAAAAAGTCACCCAAGAACAGTGTTTAAAGGGAGGTTACATTAAAAACAGCATATATTTTTACATGTCAAATCCTTGATTGTTTTATATAGAATTGTTCTACAGTATTTAATGCAATTACACCAGAAGTAACTGTAACTAAATTATAGAACAATTAAGAGTAATCTTTACTTTTTCAAGGGAAAAGTAATGAAATTACAATAATTACTTAGTAATGCATTACACCCAACATGGACTTTAACTTTAAAATATAGTCCTTTTTATGCCGTGTACAATTCTGTGTAATATTATTGGAGGAAGTGAAGATGAAAGTGAGCACTGACACATACAGTAATCTGCTGTTAGGAGCCGGACGCTCTCACCAAATGTCCTTTTATTCACTTCACACAGCTTACCAAATGGCAATTTGACAGTAAGGAAGAGTCAGTAATACAGAGCAATATTACCGAACACACACACCCTGATATACCAAATGTGCTACAATACCGTTAATGCAATGCATTCACGCACACAAACACGTGCTTTGATTGATAAATGCACTTTAATTACAATTCCATCTTGCAAATACCAGCTGAGTGGAAAGAGTGAAAACAGGAAATTAAAATGGCGACATTTTGCAAGGAGTCCGCGTACAAAAATGGCAAATTGATATGTACAAAATATGTACAATGGCGCTATATACATCCAAGTATTATAAAAATCATACATCTTGTACATCTCCAACATGACAGGCAATAATTAACAAGATTTTTAAGGATGTCATCTGGCACTTTTTCAGTCGGTGCTGATATTTTCTCCATAATTCCTTTAAATGTCAATCATGGACACAAATATACTGTTTTTACTTAAGTATCGAAAAGTCAGGGGCCTCGTTTATAAAACGTTGCGTAGAAACCGTCCAACATTTGATCTTATGATCATTTTTCAAACATGCGTACGTGATTCAGAGATCGAACGTACGCATTAAAAACGTGCGTATGCCTCTGTTCCAATTATAAATCGCAGATGAATGGTTTTAGATCTCCGCCTATTTAATGTCATTAACATATAAGAGAGTCCCAGTCAACGTCCAAATGCTTTCCTTGAGAATGACGAGTGGCAAGAATTGCTTGACTTCCAAATGCCTTCAAGGAAAAGTGCGTAGGTCTGCTCAAACCCTGACGTGGCGCTAAGCACTTTTCTACATCAAAAGACTATTTTTAGAAATATGAAATTTTTTATAGATTTGCGTATGCCAAGCAGCAACCTTTCAAGTTTCTCTTGAAACCAATACGGAAGTGACTTAAACTGGAATTCATTGACTGGCCACTAGAGATAGACTCCAGAAGGAGCAGAATCTCATTGAGCTCATGTTAAAATGCCCAACTTTACAACAGAAAAAAACATGTTTACAGTCTGGTACAAATTGTGTTTTGGTCTATACGGCTAATTTTGCCCTTCATGACAACTGAGAGGAGGTGAATTTTTTTTATAACTCATTCATTTACATTATATAAAGCCTTAAAGTTCTGCATAATTAAGGGCGTGGCCACTTTGAGTGACAGGTGGATTGTCGTTTGTCTGCTGTCTGTTAGTCGTCACCTCAGCTCCGCCCACGTCCCGCCTCTTTGCCCATGTGGCAGTGACGCACTACCAAGATGGCGACAGCCGACTTTAGGCTTCAAAACCGCTCTTCAGAAACCTACAGGTAACGTCACGGACACTACGTCCATATTTTTTTTACAGTCTATGGCATACTCATGTTTTTATAAACGAGGCCCAGGGAGCTGTGATTATGTGCATGGCTTTGTTTGTGAACGATTCGCCATAAATTTCCACAGTCATACATATACACTTACACGCTCACAAACACACACTCACACACTTACAAACCAACAAATGTGTACAAATATATAGGGCACAAGTGTAAACACAGTAAAACACACTTAAATATCCAGGATTCAAAGAAGCTGAATTACTGGCCTTTCAAAAACACTTGCTCTTCTTTCAAACTCAGTTTCCTGACAGGGTCCAAAATTAACTCTCGCCAAGCATGAAATGTGTGTAAAAAATGGCTTTGGGATAAATAAAATGGATTTACTGACCAGATAATTTAATAATATTAATAAAGTCCCACTGAAGTGCCTTGAAATGCGCAACATTATTCGATGTGTTGACGTCATTTCCACTGAAACAGGAAGACAGGGCAGGACTTATCGAACAGCTCCTCCCTTTTTTAAAACGGCCAATAGCGTTTAGTTTATCACAGCTCGTCCAGTGCCACTGAGGTCGATAAAGCCACAGTTTGTCCTCCATATCGCTTTAAAATATCATTCTGTGCAGAATTCAAATGCGTCCGATACGTTTTCTGGTCTGCGTCGACTCGATCACATGATCCGTGAAACCAGACTTCACTCACCCCAATGGAAAGCATATTCACACTGTCTGATCGTTCCCTATCCCCTATATAGCGCTCTGTCTGATCGTTCCCTGTCCCCTATATAGCGCACTGTCTGATCTTTCCCTATCCCCTATATAGTGCACTGTCTGATAGTTCCCTATCCCCTATATAGTGCACCGTCTGATCGTTCCCTATCCCCTATATAGTGCACT